>NC_134355.1:260990356-261304621 GCF_048569485.1 Anomaloglossus baeobatrachus
TAGGAGAGAGAGAAAGGAGAGAGAGAAAGAATGGAGAGAGAAAGGAGAGAGAGAAAGAAAGGAGAGAGAAAGAAGAGAAAGAGAGAAGGAAGAGAGAGAGAGAAAGAAAGGAGAGAGAAAGAGAGAGAAAGGAGAGAGAAAGAAAGGAGAGAGATAGGAGAGAGGGAAAGGAGAGAGAGAGAAAGGAGAAAAAGAAAGGAGAGAAAGGAGAGAGAGAGAAAGAGGAGAAAGAAGAGAAAGAAGAGAAAGAAGAGAAAGTAGAGAAAGAAGAGAAAGAAGAGAAAGAAAGGAGAGAGAGAAAGAGAGAGAGGAGAGAGAGAAAGGAGAGAGAGAAAGAGAGAGAGAAAGGAGAGAAAGAAAGGAGAGAGAGAGAAGAGAAAAGGAGAAGGAAGAGAGAGAGAGAAAGAGAGAAATGAAGGAGAGAGAGAAAGAGAGAGAAAGAAGAGAAAGTATGGAGAGAGAGAGAGGAGAGAGGGAAAGGAGAGAGAGAGAAAGGAGAGAGAGAAAGAAAGGAGAGAAAGGAGAGAGAGAAAGGAGAGAGGGAAAGGAGAGAAAGAAAGAAGAGAGAGAAAGAGAGAGAGAAAAGAGAGAAAGAAAGGAGAGAGAAAGAGAGAGAGAAAGGAGAGAAAGAAACGAGAGAGAAAAATAAGAGAAAGAGAGAAGAAGAGAGAGAGAGAAAGAGAGAAAGAAAGAAGAGAGAGACAGGAGAGAGGGAAAGGAGAGAGAGAGAAATAGAAAGGAGAGAAAGAAAGGAGAGGAAGGAGAGAGAGAGAAAAAGGAGAAAGAAGAGAAAGAAGAGAAAGTAGAGAAAGAGGAGAAAGTAGAGAAAGAAAGGAGAGAGGGAAAGGAGAGAAAGAAATGAGAGAGAGAAAGAGAGAGAGAAAGGAGAGAAATGGGCCTGCGGGAAAGAGATGGCCGAGGCTAACCACCATTGCAACCGGTGGCCATCCTCTGGGTCAGGGGCCCCCTGGACGTGGGGCCTCCGAGAGACAAGCAGATGTGAAACCTGCACCCGTCCCGTAAAACAACACCTGGGCCCGTTCCTGGACTGGGGAAAAGGGGTGCTGCCCATTTCTTAGGGGCAGCATCAAGGCTAGGTTTGTTTGGGTGGGTGACTGAAGGACCCGGTCCTGTTCCCGTGTTAATAAAAATGTTACGTTTTGCAACATTTAAGTATGTGCCTCCCGGAAGGAAAGAACTGAAGCCAATATATGAAGTTTATACAAATGTTAGTATACTTGTATTGTGTTTCCCGTTTTATCTTTCAGAAACAAAATAAACCGGTGATGGACGGGCAGCCCGCGGACGGTCTGCATTAAACCAAGGGGGAATGTGATGCCCTGGACTAGTCAGGTTGCCCCAGGTAGTCCCATGCACACACACACCCTCTCCTTAGAAAGGTGACAGCAGCCAAAATACAAACCTTTGTCACCACCCTCCGGGTTTCATGTTCACACCAGGGGGTGGAGCCAGGCATTTGGCTCCACCCATTGAGGAGTTCACAGGCTTGGAGGCGGGAAAACAGTAGAGAGTTGAGTCTTCACAGTGAGTGAGGAGAGTCAAGTTCAAGGGCAGACCTGTGCTCAGGTCTGCCAAAGATGACACCAGGTGTCTGTGTTGGAGCCCAGGCACCTTTGGCAAAAAGGCAGACAGTGGTGGCCACCTGCAGGATCTGGGATTACAGCCGGTGGAACTGTAGGGACCGGGGACAGGCAGTGGCCCGCCGGTACCGAACCGGGGAACCGATTGGAAACCGGAGCACCAGGAGGGGTACTCAGACCCAGTAAGAGGCCCAGAAACAACTAGGCTAAGTCAAATCAAATGATTGAGGACTGGACTTTAGGACCTTTCCCACACAAGTCCCAACTGAAGACAACAGCCCAACCATTAGGGTAAAGCCACCGCCAAGGCATAGCGACCCAAGGGGCCAGCGTCTGTGGGAAAACAGGGCTCTCCCGACACACAGCACACTGGGGAGCGGACTACCGTTGCTTAGGCAAAGGAGTCATAACGTCTACATTAAAGAGGTGCAGGAGAAAGGCGGAAACCACCAACCTGTTAAGGGGAAGCTGCAGCCGGCTGCGGGCACCATTCATCATCTCGTTTGGTTTACCAGAGACTCCAGTGTGTTGTATTGTTACGTCCGGGTGGTGGAAACACTGGACCGTACATCGGTTTCCCCTGAGGAGGCAGCCAGGCCGGTCACCCCGCCAGAGGGTCTTGATGCACGGCAGCCGAAGCACTATTTGGTAGCCAGACAGTCCGTAGGGGAGCTGGAAAGGTGGATGTTGCTGAACACACGGAGTTCTGGACGGCAGTCCGGGTGACGAGGCTCAGGGTCCAAGGCCGAGTTGAAGGGTCAGGCGGAATCCGGAACCTGCTGAGCGATGGGACGGGTCACCCAACGGAGCCAGGGACTGGAGACTGGCGGAGCTGCAGAGGTGGTGGAACATCCGACGAAGTCACCGTCAGGGTACCGGAATGGACGTGGTTCGGAGCGGCTGGCGTGGCAGGACAGGCTCTGCGAGACAGACAGGGTTAAGGGTATGTGCGCACGTTGCTTTTTACCTGCTTTTTACCTGCTTTTTTGCTGCTTTTTCTTCTGCGCTGTTTAATGCCAAAATGGATGTGTTCTTCTATTCAAGCAAAGTCTATGGGAATTTGGGTTTCTTGTTCACACTATGTTGTTCAAAATGCAGCCTTTTTGTGGCAGAACTTTGGTCAAAAACTCAGCTTTGCAGTGCAAAACCCAAATGGCAAAAACAATTGACATGTTGCTTCTTTGAAAAGCTGAGTTTTTGACCAAAGTTCTGCCTCAAAAAGGCAGCATTTTGAACAACATAGTGTGAACAAGAAACCCAAATTCCCATAGACTTTGCTTGAATAGAAGAACACATCCATTTTGGCATTAAACAGCGCAGAAGAAAAAGCAGCAAAAAAGCAGGTAAAAAGCAGGTAAAAAGCAACGTGCGCACATACCCTAATACAGGGCAAAGCAATACGGGGACCTGAACTCCTAGCTTACTAAAGACGTAGAACAGGCCCCGCCCACCAGGAAAGAGAATTCTAATATACCCTGTACCTGTCTATGCAATTTCCTGTTTGAAGGTGCTGGCCCTTTAAGAAAGGGTCAATGACCGCGCGCGCGCCCTAATGCGCATGCGCGAGGCCCGTGTGCCAGAAGCCAGTCCAGGGAGCGGTGCAGAGGAAGCAGGGGTGCCCGGCAGGGTGTCCCACGTCGCTGAGGAGCGCCGGGAGCGGGGAGCTGGACGCATGGAGGGCGCAGGCGAGGAAGAGGAGGCCGGGACCGGAGTGGTGAGTCGGCGACGCCGCCGGGAAGCGGGGAGCGGGCCACGGGGACCGGAGAGCGGGGCACGGGGACCGGGAAGCGTGACAGTACCCCCTCCCCCACGCCCCCCTCCCCGCAACCGGGACAGGAAAGCACGAATCAGGGGAGTGCCAACATTCTCCCGGGGCTCCCAGGACCTATCCTCGGGACCATAACCCGCCCAGTCCACCAGGAAGTATTGCCAACCTCGTACGGTCTTCATGGCCACGATATCCCTTACCGCAAAGATGTCATCGTCAGCGATAGGAGGAGGAGCAGGACTGGCAGCAGCGGAGAAGGGACCAAGGACGACAGGCTTGAGCAAGGAGACATGGAAGGAGTTGGGTATCCGCATCGTGGCCGGGAGCTGCAGTTTGTAGGAGACTGCATTGATCTTGCTGATGACTTTAAACGGCCCGATGTAACGAGGACCCAACTTGTTTGATGGTAACTTCAATCGGACATATCTGGATGCAAGCCAGACCAGATCGCCTGGGGAGAAACACGGGGGATCCAGGCGCCTCTTGTCCGCATGTCTCTTCATCCGCAAAGAAGCACGTTCTAGGGAAGACTTGACAAAGTTCCATATAGCTGAGAAGTCCCGAACCAGAGCATCTGCTGCGGGGACATCGGAAGCCGAGGATACTGGCAACGGGACAGAAGGC
This sequence comes from Anomaloglossus baeobatrachus, assembly GCF_048569485.1. Classification (NCBI taxonomy): domain Eukaryota; kingdom Metazoa; phylum Chordata; class Amphibia; order Anura; family Aromobatidae; genus Anomaloglossus; species Anomaloglossus baeobatrachus. The sequence goes on from NC_134355.1 coordinate 260,994,350, forward strand.
TGAAGTCCGTAAACGACCTGGAAGGGAGAGCTGGAGGTGGACTCGCTGATGTGTTGGTTGTGGGAGAATTCAGCCCAAGGTAGGAGCGTGGACCAATCGTCATGATGGATGTTGACGTAGTGGCGCAGGAAGGAGGTCAGGATCTGATTGACCCGTTCCACTTGGCCATTCGACTGAGGATGGTAGGCCGAAGAAAAGTCCAAGGATACTCCCAGATGTTTGCAGAGAGCCCTCCAGAAGCGCGAGGTAAACTGAGTTCCTCTGTCGGACACAATGTGTGCGGGGAAGCCATACAATCGGAATATGTGTTGTATGAAGGAGTCAGCTAGCTCCTGGGCAGAGGGCAGCCCGGCCATGGGAACGAAGTGAGCCATCTTTGAGAAGCGATCCACCACAACCCATATGACTGTGTGTCCGGAGGATAAGGGTAAGTCCGTAATGAAGTCCATTGCAATATGTTTCCACGGAACGGAAGGAATGGGCAGAGGCAGAAGACGTCCATATGGTAGGTGCTTGGGTGTCTTGTTCCGGGCACAGGATGGACAGGCTGAGACGAAGGTTGCGACGTCTTTACGGAGGGACGGCCACCAGTGGTGATGGACAATCGTACTCCAAGTCTTCTTCTGACCAGCATGGCCGGCGATCTTCGAGGCATGGCCCCAGAGCAGGACTCTCTGTCTGTCAGTATCTGAGACATAGGTTTTCCCAGGGGGTATCTGAGTTAGAGTGACAGGAGCCACCGGAATGACTTTACTGGGGTTGATGATGGGCTGGAACGTCTCCTCCTCCAACTCCACGGGCACGAAGGACCTGGATAAAGCGTCAGCCCGCACGTTCTTATCCGCAGGCCGAAAATGGAGTTGGAAATCAAATCGAGCAAAAAACAAGGACCAGCGGGCTTGTCGCGGGTTCAGTCTTTTGGCTGACCGCAGGTACTCCAGATTCTTGTGGTCCGTGTAGATGATCACGAGGTACACTGCTCCCTCCAAGAGGTAGCACCATTCCTCCAAGGCCAGCTTAACGGCCAGTAGCTCCCGATCCCCGATGGTGTAGTTGAGTTCGGGTGCCGAGAAGCTCTTGGAGAAGAATCCGCAAGTGACCATCTTTCCGGAGGAGGAGTTCTGCATCAACACTGCCCCGGCTCCTGAGGAGGAGGCATCCACCTCTAAGGTGAACTGTCGGTTCAATTCAGGGCGATGGAGAACTGGGGAAGAAGCAAACGCCTGTTTCAAGGAGCAGAATGCGGCATCGGCCACCGGTGGCCAGTCCTTAGGATTAGCTCCTTTCTTAGTCAAGGCAGAGAGAGGCGCAGTCAAGGCAGAGAAGTGCGGGATGAATTGACGATAATAGTTCGCAAAGCCGAGAAAGCGTTGGATAGCCTTCAGTCCGGAAGGAGGAGGCCAGTTGATGATGGCAGACACTTTCTCTGGGTCCATCTGCAGACCAGTGTCCGAGATTACATAACCCAGGAAGGGAAGAGACGATTTTTCAAAGATGCACTTCTCGTACTTGGCGTACAGACGGTTCTCTCTAAGCCTCTGGAGAACTAGCTGCATGTTCTCTCTGTGGGTCTGTAGGTCCGGAGAGAAGACCAGGATGTCATCCAGATATACCACGACACAGACATAGAGGAGATCTCTGAACACGTCGTTCACCAATTCTTGGAAGACTGCCGGAGCATTACACAGACCAAAGGGCATGACACAATACTCGTAGTGCCCATCCCGAGTGTTGAATGCGGTCTTCCATTCGTCTCCAGAGCGAATGCGAACCAGGTTATAGGCCCCACGGAGGTCCAACTTGGTGAATTTACGAGCTCCTCGGAGCCGATCGAATAGTTCGGGGATAAGTGGCAGAGGGTATTTGTTTTTTACGGTGATCTGGTTTAATCCCCGGTAGTCAATGCAAGGGCGCAGATCACCTTCCTTCTTCTTGACGAAAAAAAAACCTGCTCCGGCAGGGGACGAAGATCTCCGAATGAACCCCTTAGCCAGGCTCTCGGTGATATAGGCAGACATAGCCCGTGTTTCAGCAGGGGACAAGGGGTATATCCTTCCTCTAGGAGGCGTAGTTCCTGGCAGTAAATCGATGGCACAGTCATAGGGACGATGAGGCGGTAGTACCTCTGACTTCTTTTTATCAAAAACGTCCGAGAAGGACCAGTAGGCAGAAGGCAGTCCTGGTAGAGACTCCGGAACCGGACGTCGTTGAATGGGCTGGATGGATTTCAGACATCTCTCGTGACACGAGGAGCCCCATCGGGTAATTTCACCTGTACTCCAGCTGACCGACGGTTCGTGTGCCCGTAACCATGGGAGTCCCAGCAGGATCTGATGAGACATGCGCGGGAGGACGTAGAAGGTGATCTTCTCGGTGTGCAGAGCACCGATCCGTACTTCCACAGGCTTGGTGATCAGTGAGACGGTGTCAGAGAGGGGTCTCCCATCTACAGAGGCGATCACCAGCGGTTTTTCTAGTGGGAGGACAGGCACCTGGTACTTATCCACCGTGGCCTGCTGGATGAAGTTGCCTGCTGCTCCGGAATCGAGATACGCCTCTGCCGTGAACCGGGTCTCTTCTGTAGTGACTTGAATAGTCCATGTAACGGAGTCTGAGAGAGTCCCAGCACCTAGGGTGGCCTCTCCTACCAAGCCTAGGCTTTGGAGTTTCCCGGCTTCTCGGGACAAGAGCGTAGCAGGTGTGTGCCATCACTGCAGTAGAAGCAGAGACCCTGCTAGTCGTTCTGCTCTGCGTTGCTCAGACTGCCTCAGGCGGTCAATATGCATGGGCTCGTAGGTAGACGCGCCAGGTGACGCCAACTGGGGAGCGATGGACTTCTGGGGTGGGGAGAGTGCCTTATCGGACGCCTCTCGCGGGACACCTCTTTGGATCGTTCCTGAAAGCGAAGATCCACTCGAGTCGCTAGAGCAATCAGGGCATCCAGGGTGGAAGGCACGTCACGACCAGCCAGCTCATCTTTAATACGACCCGAGAGTCCCTCCCAGAAGGCGGCGGTTAGGGCCTCATTGTTCCACCCTAGTTCCGAGGCCAAGGTGCGAAAACGAATAGCATATTGGCCCACCGTCTGAGTCCCCTGACGTAGCCGGAGGAGGGATGAGGCAGACGCGGAGGCGCGTCCGGGCTCGTCAAAGGTGCTACGAAAAGCCTGCAGGAATTCCTGGATGTCGGTGGTTACCGGATCCTCCTTCTCCCACAAAGGGTTCATCCAGGCCAGTGCCTCTCCCTCTAGATGGGACATCATGAACGCGACCTTGGCTTGGTCAGAGGCAAAAAGGTGCGGCAGCAGCTTGAAATGGAGGGAGCATTGATTTATGAATCCCCTGCAGGTCTTGGGATCTCCGGCGTACCGGGGTGGTGAGGCCAAACGAAGTTTGGAAGCATCCGAGGAGGCTGCCACGGGAGCTGCGGCCGTGGATTGTGCAGTGGAAACCTGAGATGGCAAGGACGTGGCCGTTGTTTGTAACGTGTTCAGGCGGGTATCCACAGAAGACATGAAGGCCAGCATGCGGGACTGGGTCTCGCGCTGTCGTACGAGTTCCTGCTGCAAGGCCGCTAGTGCTTCGGCGGGATCCATGGCCTGTTCTAGCTGTTACGTCCGGGTGGTGGAAACACTGGACCGTACACCGGTTTCCCCTGAGGAGGCAGCCAGGTCGGTCACCCCGCCAGAGGGTCTTGATGCACGGCAGCCGAAGCACTATTTGGTAGCCAGACAGTCCGTAGGGGAGCTGGAAAGGTGGATGTTGCTGAACACACGAAGTTCTGGACGGCAGTCCGGGTGACGAGGCTCAGGGTCCAAGGCCGAGTTGAAGGGTCAGGCGGAATCCGGAACCTGCTGAGCGATGGGACGGGTCACCCAACGGAGCCAGGGACTGGAGACTGGCAGAGCTACAGAGGTGGTGGAACATCCGCCGAAGTCACCGTCAGGGTACCGGAATGGACGTGGTTCGGAGCGGCTGGCGTGGCAGGACAGGCTCTGCGAGACAGACAGGGTTAATACAGGGCAAAGCAATACGGGGACCTGAACTCCTAGCTTACTAAACACGTAGAACAGGCCCCGCCCACCAGGAAAGAGAATTCTAATATACCCTGTACCTGCAATTTCCTGTTTGAAGGTGCTGGCCCTTTAAGAAAGGGTCAATGACCGCGCGCGCGCCCTAATGCGCATGTGCGAGGCCCGTGTGCCAGAAGCCAGTCCAGGGAGCGGTGCAGAGGAAGCAGGGGTGCCCGGCAGGGTGTCCCACGTCGCTGAGGAGCGCCGGGAGCGGGGAGCTGGACGCATGGAGGGCGCAGGCGAGGAAGAGGAGGCCGGGACCGGAGTGGTGAGTCGGGGACGCCGCCGGGAAGCGGGGAGCGGGCCACGGGGACCGGAGAGCGGGGCACGGGGACCGGAAAGCATGACATGTATCATAGTGAGTACACCAGTGCCTTCAGGCCGCGCACCGCGCCGCACCTCACCAGCACCCAGCACGCATCCATCCCCTAGCTTTAGCACCTCCCTTGGGCCCCCGGGACCATCATCCCCCCTACCCACGGAGGGGGTCAACGCCAAGCTGCGCAACACAGTCCCCGGGAGCCTAGTCAATGGCAGCGGTGGGGTCCATCCATTCACCACAACCCGTGGGTGGCATCACTAACTTAAACCCCCTACAAACTACCGCGGCTGCGGCCGTGGACCTCCACACCGAAGTCCCTACGTGTAGCGCCAATCCCCTTTCAGAGCTACGTGACCCCCCGGGTCCGTGAAAGAGCTTGAGCCACCCACCGACAAACACGGATCCGAGCAGCTCGGCAGCCGGCCGAGCCCCGGGGCGGTAACTCTCTTGCATGCAGAATCCTTGCACTACAGTAGTAGTGATTCACCGACAGCTGTGCAGAAGTAACACAAAGCATATGTCCATAAAAGAGTGGAAGAGTGAAGAGGAATGATGGGATATTTGCAGTCCAGCACCTGATGTCACAGGAGCTGAGTGACACTGTGGAAGTTGATACATATAGAAATGAAGTGAGGAGGCAGCACTGTCTTCTGGGCAACTTCCTGCCCATAGCCTGGAACAGTGCAATTACATAGAGTGATAAAAACCATCGGGCGATTTTCCGTTTTCTGCTCCCCTTCTTCCGAGAGCCATAACATTTTTATTTTTCCATAAATCTTGCCATATGAGGGCTTGTGTTTTGTGGGACAAGTTGTACTTTTAAATGAAACATGAGTTTTATCATATAGTGTACTGGAAAACAGCAAACGAATTCCAAGTGCGGAAAAATTGCAAAAGAAAAAAAGTGCGAATGCATGATTGTTTTTGGAATATTTTATTCATTGTGTTCACTATATGGTAAAACTGATGTGTCGGTGTGATGCCTAAGGTGAGTACGAGTTTGTAGACACAAAACATCTATAGGTTTACTTTTATCTAAGGTAGGGCCGGCGTCAGCACATGGCATACCCGGGCTAATGCCGGGGCCCTGGAGAGCCAGGGGGGCCTACTCAACCTCGTCAGTTCTGATGCCCCTTGGCCGGGGCCCACTCGTCTTAGTTCTGCTGCCCCCGGGCCGAGTTCCGGGGACCGCAGTCCTCGGCAGGAATCTGTGGCGCCGTCCCTTTAAGGCACGCAGACTTCCTGGTTTGAACTTCATCTGTGGGCGGAGCTACGACCGGCGTCCTGCTCAGTCCCACAGAGGAAGGAGGCGCAGTGCCAGTCAGCGACCCCCAGCACAGCACTTCTTTCCTGCACTGTGTGGGCCCCCTCTCCACCGTGATCGAGCAGTATGTGCCCTCCCCGCCCCCCAATTTATGGGCCCCGGTGAGCTGTATGGGCTTCTCCCCCCTAGGTGTATGCCCTGCCTCCCCGGTGCCGTATGTGCTGGCCCCTGGAGCTGTGTGTTTGGGACCCGCAGAGCCGCGTTTGTGGGGGCCACCCAGAGCCGCGTGTGTGGGGCCCCCCAGAGCCGTGTGTGTGTCTCTGTATGTATGCAGCAGAGCTATGTGTGTATGTATGTATGTAGCAGAGCTATGTGTGTATGTATGTAGGAGAGCTATGTGTGTATGTATGTAGCAGAGCTATGTGTGTATGTATGTAGCAGAGCTATCTGTGTATGTATTTATGTAGCAGAGCTATGTGTGTATGTATGTATGTAGCAGAGCTATGTGTGTATGTATGTATGTTATGCCTTGTTTATGTTTCCTCAGTCCGGGAGTACTGGTTTTAACTAAGGGGGAGTATGGCGCCCCAGCATCTGGTTGCCACAACAGTATTGCCCTCCAAAGGGTTAATGCTGAGCCTGGAGGTAATTGAGGAAGTCTATTGGCCAGTAAGTACCAACATTCAACATCGTTTCTCCCTCAGGCCAGCAGAGGGAGCTCTAAACCTGGAGTTCCAGGGAGCCCTTCCTTAAGCTCTGAAATGAGGGAGGAGTTAGGTAGTCTGTTAGGGAAGTTCAAGGAGAGAGGAGCTGAGTAGTGCGGTCTTGTGAGCTGAGATTTGGAGCTAGGCTAGCTCAACCCAGAAAAGCAGGAGCCGTAGCGAGGCACAGAGAGAAGATTCCAGGGGAGAACTGGTCAGAACCGGTTCGCCTCAGAAGAACACAGTGAAAATTAGACATCGGAGTCTGTGGTTGCCGGGAAAGGGAAAGAGCAGGGAGTAGGCCTCATTACTCAATTGGCCAAAGAGATCACCCCAGGTACTTCCAGGCCAACCAGATCACCCTTACCACCTGTGACGGTCTCCCAGGACTGAACTGTTGCAAGAAAAAGAAAAGAAGGTAAAGAGACTGTTATTTGTGTCGGTTCTTTCCACTACCTGGTTGGCCTTGCGTCCCCCCCACCATTGCATAGACTTTCATAAGCACCAACGGTTGCCCCGGGGTACCGCTCCACCTGTGGGGAGCAGAATCATCCCAGCTGCCATTACATCAGCCCCGGAGGTCCCATCCAGCAGCGGCGGCTCCATAGCCGCAATCCACAGGTGGCGTCACGAATATATATTTCCACAAACTTTATTATTGATCATCACCTCCACAGCCGTCATATTAGTTGACTCCGCCAGGGTCACGGAGTCAGGCCCTGCCACCACTGACTACCCCCCGGACTAGTCCGGCCCAGCACCGGGTATCCCAGAGCCCTGGGGTGGGCGAGTCAACCTTCGCATCACAAACAGGATTTCGTGCCCAGACCCACCGGGTACTGTGCGCCTGAAAGAACTGTGTTTTACTGTGTGAAAAAGCTGCCGCCGCCATTAGCACTGCTGAGCGCAGGAAGAAGGGGGGCGTGCCCGAAAAAGAGCGTGAAGAAAGCGCGCCATCAGAGCGGAGGTTCATTAACCCCGCGCGACTCAGAAGAGATTTTTGAAAAGGGAGCGGAGCCTGGTAAGGTCCACTAAGGGGGAAGGAAGATGTCCGACTCAGAGGGGGAACAGGTTGCTGCTATAGCCAAAGACGCACCAGCACCGGCCAATGTAATCCCAGTTGCCGTCGCCCCAGCTCCCGCTGCAGCGCCCGTTATGCCGCTCACGATGCCATACCTACCGGGAGCGGACTGGCTCTCGCAGTACTCAGGGGAGTCACATACCCTGAGCGACTTCAGAGAAAGGCTGCATAGCTTGTTTAAAGTGTATCCTCTAACTGAGAGCCAGAAAGTGGGAATAATAATAGGACAGTTAACTGGCGCAGCCCAGCGTGAAGTAAAGTCCTGGCCTGACACTGATAAAGGGACAGTAACCCAAATACTGGCCAAGTTAAAGACTACTTTTGACACCCGTGCTGCAGCAGAAATAAAAATGAAATTCTTTGGGTGCAAACAAAGGGCTCAAGACAGTATATGGGACTATGCCTTAAACTTGCAGGAGGCACTGAGAGTGTACGTGGTGAAGATAAACTACTGACTGAGCAGTTTATAGAGGGGCTCCTGTCAGATGCTCACAGGACACAGCTGCGTATCCTGGTCCTGCAGAACCCTGCCCTGGACTTTGCAAAGTTTAAGGACCAGGCCATTCGGATACTGAGAGAATCAACCCAAAATGACGCAGTACCCCTCCGGCCTCTTGCCATCACATACCCAGAGGAAGTGCCTGCAACCCGAGCCACTGCAGGGGCTGAGGCGCAGACCCTGGATATTAATCCCGCTGCAGAGCTCAGACATCAGGTCCAAGACCTGACTGTGGCTGCCCTTGCAAAAACGGTGCAGTCTCTACAAGTGACCCCATCGCCGGCGACAATCGAGTTGGCCTCCAGTCCAGATGGTGTCCCGCGGATGCGGCAAAGGAGGATTCCACCAACCCGAGGAAAAGACACAGACCGGTATGATTCAGCTGGACAACCGATCTGCCACCGCTGCAGCCAGGCGGGCCACTACGCAAGGCATTGTCCTTTAAACGGGCCGAACCTGGGGTCAGGAGCCAACCCCCAGGTGTAAGACAGCCCGGCTCGACTTCCTGGCACAACAAGTATGTGGGAGGACGACCGGTCCTTCCTATTGTGCTGGATGGGATCCCTTTGACTGCCCTCTTGGATACGGGGTCCCAGGTAACAACCATACCTTATATACTGTACAAAAGATACTGGGCTGATTCAGACATTACCCATGGCCCAGATGATGATTTAACGATTGTAGCCAGTAATTGCCAGCCCGTGCCTCAAATTGGGTACAAAGAAGTAACCATTAAAGTGGGGTGGGTAGAATTGCCATCTCAGGGGATGATAATAGTAGATATTGATCGCAAAGAATCTAACCCACTGCTAACAATCGGTACAAATGTAATGGAAAATTGTCTTGCCGAGGTGATAATTTTGTTGCAGCAGGCGGCTGAAACTGCCAGCTCCGGGCAGCAGCGTGCCCTACAGAGGGAGATCAGAGCCCTGATGAGGAGGCAGCAGGTAGAGCTGGCCGGAGGAGAAATTGGCAGTGTGAGGGTAAGTGACCCCCTCCCCATTGCATTACCCCCAAGAAGTGAAATGTTGATATGGTGTCGGGCAGCAATAGGCCTCAAGGGTCAAGATTACCAGGCCCTGGTAGAACCTGTGTATTCAGACAGTAGGCCTGGAGTCCTAATAGCCAGGGGGGTAGCAGACGTCCGCAAGGGAAGAGTACCCGTCCGCGTCCTGAATTGTGGAGAGGAGGAAGCTAAATTGCCCCGGTACGCCACCGTAGCTAAGCTGTACACTGTCAGTAATAATACCATAAGAACCATGGAACCCTTGATCCCGTTCGACCAGGCGGAAGACAATGGCTCCAAGGGACAGCTGGAGGATTGGTGCCAAAGATTACATGTGGGCACTGACTCCACCCCTTCACACCAAAAGCATGGAGTTTAAAGGGTGGTGCAGGAATACGAGCGGGTATTCAGCAAACACCCTCTAGACTTTGGGCGGGTAAAAGGGGTTAAACATCAAATCCCCACGGGTGATCATCATCCCATTAAAGAGAGATACTGCCCTGTACCCCAGCTCAGTATCAGCGTGCCAAAGAAATGTTACGGGAAATGAAGGAGGCTGGGGTTATCAGAGATAGCTGGAGCCCCTGGGCAGCTCCACTAGTGCTCGTAAAGAAAAAAGATGGCACAATGAGAATGTGCATTGATTACAGGCAAATTAACCGCATTAGACATAAAGATGCTTATCCACTACCCAGAATAGAAGAGTCATTAGCAGCTTTAAAATCAGCTAACTATTCCTCCACCTTGAATCTCACCAGTGGGTATTGTCAGGTTCCCGTGGCAGAGGCGGACAAGGAGAAGACTGCATTCACGACACCAATGGGCCCCTGCAAGTTCAACTGTATGCCATTCGGGCTCTGCAACACCCCTGGGACCTTTCAAAGATTGATGGAGTGCTGCTTGGGCCATTACAACTTTGAAACCGTGTTATTGTACCCAGATGACGTCATAGTATACTCGAAAACCTATGAAGACCACCTGAGGCACTTGACAGAAGTGTTTGAGTTCTTGTCCGAGTATGGCCTGAAGATAAAGCCGTCCAAATGTCACCTCTTGAAGCCAAAGGTACAGTACCTGGGTCATGTAGTCAGTGCAGAAGGTGTGGCATCTGATCCAGAGAAAGTCACAGTAATCAAGGACTGGCCAAGACCCACCACGATAAAGGAGGTGCGGCAGTTCCTTGGGCTGGTGGGCTACTACCGAAGGTTCATTGACGGTTTCACGAAAATAGCAGCGCCTCTTCAAGATCTCCTGGTGGGACAGCCAAAGAAGGCTAAGAAGCAAAGTCCTCCATTCGAATGGAGCAGTCAAGTGGAAACATCCTTTGTCTGGTTGAAGATGGCTCTCACTGGAGAAGAAATTCTGGCCTACCCTGACTATGGCCAGCCGTTTGTACTATACATGGATGCCAGCAACGTGGGATTGGGCGCAGTTCTATCCCAGGTACAAGAAGGCAGAGAGAAAGTGATAGCCTATGCCAGTAGAAAACTTCGTCCCACAAAAAGGAATCCAGAAAACTACAGTTCCTTTAAGCTGGAGTTCCTTGCTATTGTCTGGGCAGTGACTGAACGCTTCAAGCACTATCTGGCGTTGGCCAAGTTTACCATCTTCATGGACAACAATCCGCTGACCCACCTGGCAACAGCCAAGCTAGGTGCGCTAGAACAGCGATGGATGGCTCGACTGTCCAACTTTGACTTTACCATCAAGTACCGGGCTGGCCGAAAGAATAACAATGCTGATGCGCTGTCCAGAATGCCTCACTTACTCGAGTCTGGAAAAGACCTGGATGAACTAGAAGAGATAGAGTTACCGCCTTTCCATCACCAAGGTGTCTCCTAGTGTGAGCATGCTGTAAGAAAGAAGCACTCGAGCCAGCACAAGGTCTCGGTCAACCCATTACTCCACCATAAATGGGAAGAAACCCAGAACAGTGACCCGGCCGTCCGATTGGTCAAAGAAAAGCTAGCACAAGCTGAAACCCATCTTGGTCCAGATGCTCCACAAGAAGCCCAACAGCTATGGAAGGAGAGGGGATGACTGTTTCTCTACAAAGGCAAGTTATGCAAGAGATATGGTAACTGGTGAACCAATGAACTCGTCTGGCAAATAGTGGTTCCACAGAGGGATGCCCCTATGGTCCTAGCCGCTTACCACGATAAAGCAGGACACTTAGGGTGGAAGAAGTTGGAGGTCTACTCCGTGATCGTTTCTACTGGGTACACATGAGAAAGGCAATCAAGAAGTGGTGCCGAGACTGTGGTCCGTGTAACCTGAGGCGAAAAGATGATACTAGCCAGAGGTCGCCCCTGCAGCCAATTATCACGAACCAGCCTCTTGAATTAGTGGCCATGGACCACGTGAAACTAACATCAAGCCGGTCAGGCTATGTCTACGCCCTTACCATAGTGGACCATTACTCTCGTTTCCTGGTAGTAGTGTCTGTGAAAGACCAAACAGCCAGAACAGCAGCTAGGGCATTTCAAGCATACTTTTGTCGACCCCACGGTTATCCTGAAAGAGTACTGACTGATCAAGGCCCTGCATTCAAGGCGGAAGTGTTCCAAGAATTTTGTAACATGTACGGCTGTAAGAAAATAAGAACAACACTGTACCACCCTCAAACCAATGGATTGTGCGAGAAGATGAACTATGTGGTTATTGATTTGCTCAAGACTCTACCTCTAGAAGAAAGAAACCAATGGCCAGAGAAGTTGCCAGATACAGTGGACTTGTACAATCATATACCAGTAAATTCCACCAACTGCAGCCCCGCTTACTTGATGCGAGCAAGACCTGGTAAGTTACCTGTAGACTTTGAAATGGGAACTGTGTCACCTGAAGCCGTTCAACAGATAGAAGATTGGAATACAGAGCGACAACAACAATACCGCCAAGTTCAGGAATGTGTGGAAAGGAACCTGTCCCAAGCCAGAATGAGACAAGAAAAGAACTACAATCAAACAGCCCCAGCAACTCCCTTAGCACCTGGAGAACAGGTCCTCAAGAAAAAGCGGAGAATGCACAAACTAGATGACCAGTGGGAGGGCGAGCCCTACGCAATTATTCCCTCAAATTTTGACAACAGCAAAGTGTGTCTAATAAGCAAAGATGGAGGCAAAACATATCAATCAGTTTCCAGAGATCGTCTGAAGGTATGCCCTGAACGGTGTAAAATCCAAGAAGAAATTCAAGAAAGTCCCCAACTTCAAGAAAAAGAGGAAGATATGATCCAAACAATACTCGGAAAATTCCCCAAAACATGGACCCAAATAAATAAGGCTATAGTGGTACCAGTATTGACATTCCCGCAAGAGGTCATACCAGCAACAGAAGAGGTTCCAGATCCACCTGAAGAACTATCAGTCCCAACACAAGATGTCACGCCAGCAGTGGAACAGGAGAATCAACCCCCTGCCAGTAGTGAACCTGTCGTACCCTTGGCGAATCTCATACCCCGTTGGCAACAATCACGCATACCTATCAGGGTTAGGCCTACCAGCAACACTGATGTAGCAGACACTCCAAGTAGTCAGGAACAGACACAAGTACTACGCAGGTCCCAACGTAGCACCCGGGTACAGCCCCCTCCAAAGTATAGAAAATAGAATACCAATCAGAGTGTAAATAGTTATGTGAAAATGTCTGTCTGTAATGTTTTATTTTAAGTGATTGAGTTTATGGACAACTGGGTCACTGGACTATGGGTGATCAAAACTTTAATTGTTTATAGTTAGCATCAGTGTGCTCACCACCCCAGAAGAAAAACCCGACCGGCGAGCATACAATGGGATCATCGATGCTCCGACGCACGCCCAGAGCCTACGTTGGGGGTTTTATCGCGGCGGGTCCCCCATGGAGCAGTGTAACGGACACCCGGCAGGGAGCCACACTAGACTCGTAATAGTCGTCATTCAAGTTTTCAACGTTTAAGAAATGTACCTCCCAAAAAGGGATGAAATGTTATAATGTTATGCCTTGTTTATGTTTCCTCAGTCCGGGAGTACTGGTTTTAACTAAGGGGGAGTATGGCGCCCCAGCATCTGGTTGCCACAACAGTATTGCCCTCCAAAGGGTTAATGCTGAGCCTGGAGGTAATTGGGGAAGTCTATTGGCCAGTAAGTACCAACATTCAACATCGTTTCTCCCTCAGGCCAGCAGAGGGAGCTCTAAACCTGGAGTTCCAGGGAGCACTTCCTTAAGCTCTGACCTGAGGGAGGAGTTAGGTTGTCTGTTAGGGAAGTTCAAGGAGAGAGGAGCTGAGTAGTGCGGTATTGTGAGCTGGGGTTTGGAGCTAGGCTAGCTCAACCCAGAAAAGCAGGAGCCGTAGCAAAGCACAGAGAGAAGATTCCAAGGGAGAACTGGTCAGAACCGGTTCGCCTCAGAAGAACACAGTGAAAATTAGACATCAGAGTCTGTGGTTGCCAGGGTGTAAAACCCTTCCCTGGTAGCCGAATCCAAAGGGCAGGAGGACTGCAGGTCTCCTGGCCCCCATAAAGAACACAAAGGTCCAGCTGCATCACAGGGGCCCGGTATGGACTCCAGCAGAGAAGCACCAGAGAGGGCCTACGCAGCCTACCACATGGGGAAAGGGACGTACCACAAGTCCGAGCAGCAAGAGGGCCACTGCTAAACCAAGATTGCAGGGTCCTGGAGAAGCAGGGAAAGAGCAGGGAGTAGGCCTCATTGCTCAATTGGCCAAAGAGATCACCCCAGGTACTTCCAGGCCGACCAGATCACCTTTACCACCTGTGACGGTGACGGTCTCCCAGGACTGAACTGTTGCAAGTAAAAGAAAAGAAGGTAAAGAGACTGTTGTTTGTGTCGGTTCTTTCCACTACCTGGTTGGCCCTGCGTCCCCCCCACCATTGCATAGACTTTCATAAGCACCAACGGTTGCCCCGGGGTACCGCTCCACCTGTGGGGAGCAGAAACGTCCCAGCTGCCATTACATCAGCCCCGGAGGTCCCATCCAGCAGAGGCGGCTCCATAGCCGCAATCCACAGGTGGCGTCATGAATATATATTTCCACAAACTTTATTATTGATCATCACCCCCACAGCCGTCATATTAGTTGACCCCGCTAGGGTCACGGAGTCGGGCCCTGCCACCACTGACTACCCCCCGGTCTAGTCCGGCCTGGCACCGGGTATCCCAGAGCCCTGGAGTGGGCGAGTCATATGTATTGCAAAAAAAGGGAGGACAAGAGCAAATTTGCTGAAAGCAGTTCACAAGTTTTATTGTACAAAAATTTCAAGGTGCAAGTGCAATACAATAAATCACATTAATAGTAATGCGGAGTAAAGGAGAAATAGGGGGCAGATGGTAAAAAGACAAAACAGTGGCCTGGTATGGACAACAGGAAAAAAGGGGGATGTTCCAAAGCAGGATTGTGAGACCCTAAATCACTGGCATGTAAGCGTCACAAGAGAAATAATTAATAAACAGATCCCCAGTAGAAGTGCATATCCCTAAATCACTGGCATGTAAGCAAGGCAGAGAAATGAAGGATGCTGGGATACAGGAATGTATGCATATAGACCTCAAATGCAGTAACCATGAATTACCTGAGTCCGGTGGTATGAGGAAGCCCGACGTACGTTTCGCAGCTTAGAGGCACGTAGCTTGCCGCTTCGTCATGGGGGAGAGTGAAGAATGGTGCACATGTCCAGTCTGTGTGACTTATAAATACCTCCGCGGTAATTGCACCACGAATAGGAGTCACAGTTCCGGAGTCAGTCGGCGAATGCGCGGGCCGGCCAAAAGACGCCCCCTGTTTTGCAACCACGGCAGTCAAGGAGTCAGGCGCATGCGTGGAAGCCCGAGCAGTATTTGCCCAAACCTCCGCGCACGCGCGGACTCCATCGAGACACCAGAGCGCGGCCAGGGGACGCAAGGCAGGCGCGCGCATGCGCACAAGACTCCGAAAGCAGTGAATGGACACCCAGAGACGTATAATAGAAACAGAGAGAAGGTGTAAGTATCTGGAAATATTATAGATAAAGCGGAAAGGAGGTGCTAATATCATTATTCATAGTGAAAGCATATACCATCACAATTAACTTTAGGCCAGATTAATAAGCGGCAATAGAAGTCATCAGAGGCTATACACAATAGAAAAAGATAATAATAATTGTAGGACAAGAAATCCCTGGATGAAAAATGGGTATAATAACGTCAGTGGACATCAATGATTTTGAAGGGTTGTCAGGTCCAATCCATTTCAGTAGGAGTCACAGGGGGACATGTGGCAACAAGTGGTGAAAAACTAAAAACAAAAGAGGGAAGACATAAAAGAGTATAATTAAAAGAACAAAAACCAGACACCTGTTATTGCAATGAAGCACCAGAGACAAGCATTTTCATGTTATAGTACTCATAACAGGAATGCAATGATAATATAAATTATAAATGAAGCTAAGGTGTCATTGTCAAAATTTAATAGAGCAGAGAAAAACACCCACAAAGGTAAAGCAACTGAGATAGGCCTACAAAAATGAGGCAAAGCTCAGGGCTTCATTAAGACTAGAGTTGAGCGCGGTTCGTGGTTCGTGGTTCTCCAGTTCTAGGCTCGAGTGATTTTGGGGCATGTTCTAGATCGAACTAGAACTCGAGCTTTTTGCAAAAGCTCGATAGTTCTAGAAACGTTCGAGAACGGTTCTAGCAGCCAAAAAACAGCTAAATCATAGCTTGGTTTCTGCTGTAATAGTGTAAGTCACTCTGTGAATCATGACAACACAAGGCCTACCCATTAAATTAAAGACACCACACTTGAATAAAGTAAATGGCATAAAATGGCCGTGACATTTATTAAGGGTTACATAATAAATAAATTAATTAATAAATAATTAAAACCAATATTTTATTAAAATTCTTCCATAACCATATACCATAAACAACCAGTCCGCCAGTAAAACTGGCGACTTTACCCAATACTTTCAAAAAGAAGTCCATAACCAACCAGTCCACCAGTAAAACTGGCGACTTTCCCACTAACAAATGTCACGACGAGAGCAGTTCATGAAGTAGTCTTTCTCCAGGGGGGGGGGAGGGTGGCTGTTCTTCTTGATCTTCAATTCTTCTGACAGCCAGCTGACGGAAGCAGCTACTTTTATAGTTAAAATTACCCGCACTTTCTCCCAGCTGATCCAATCAGCTGGCAGCAAAACGGGCGCGCAAAAACCAGACTAAACCTGTCAGAGCCAGAATACCTCAGAGCCACTGACTGAAAATTTGTTAACCCTTTCTGCACCTGAATAAAATGTTAACCAAATTCACAACCAAATAGTGAGGCCTGTGTTATCATGCGGTCGCTACGGCATACGAGATACCGTGCTCTGAACATGACAACACAAGGCCTACCCATTAAATTAAAGACACCACACTTGAATAAAGTAAATGGCATAAAATGGCCGTGACATTTATTAAGGGTTACATAATAAATAAATTAATTAATAAATAATTAAAACCAATATTTTATTAAAATTCTTCCATAACCATATACCATAAACAACCAGTCCGCCAGTAAAACTGGCGACTTTACCCAAACGCCAAGGACTAACAGTCCTTGGCCCACCCCCACTAACAAATATCACAGCCATTTCTCGATACAATTTTGGAGCCCTAAATTGAATATGTCCAAACCCACATCTGACAGATGGACTAAATCATCCCTGTAAAGGCCACTCAGGAAACCTTCCAAATCAAGATGTCTGTAGGTTGACCCATTTATAACTGGTAAAAACCTTTCCATGGCACGGTTTACCCTTTTCCGAATCCGCTCCCGGAACCTCAGCCTGTCACAATGCCACTGCAAACGGGGAACGATTTCGGAAAAAACCAAACCCGCATCAGGAAACCATGACCTAATGATTGAAAGGTCTCTTCGCATGGCAGCAATCAGATCAAGAGTTTTCAATTTTCCAATATCATTCCCGCCCAAGTGCAAAATGATTAAATTTGGAGAAGGCCACAATGTTTTTAAACAGCTCATCTCCTTCATCAGTCCGTCCCAGCTCATACCTCTAACGCTGTACCACAAAACGTTAAAATGTTCAATATTAATGGCTAAATTCTCTCCATATGACCTTCCTGATGCTCTTCTCTTGGCCCAAAATATGTAAGAGTGTCCCACTATCCAAATGACAATGGGACCTACAAAAAAGAAAAAGAAATTTTATACTAACAACCTTGGACGGACATAAATTTTGTAACGCTTTGACTCCCATCTCCCAATCCCCATAATTTTACTAGCCGGTAACCCCCTTATGGCTGCTTCCGTAGCTGCCCCTATACGAAAAGAATGGGATGACAGTTTAAGATGCTCTAGATTCAGTTTAATCAAGGATTTTTTAAAAACTGAATTAAACTGAAACACTGTCACCGGACTCCCATCCTGATGGATAAGAAACGCCCCATCAAATGGAGGTCTAATTTGAAGCCAATTGTTAACATTGGAGACAGGACAAATAACTGAATTCTTTATCCGAAATAACCCGACGTTTGATCCCAAACCATCCTGGTCAGACTTAGACCTACCAATACAAATCCTCAACGACTTATCAGTAACAAAAACATCTGAAAACATCAATCCTGACAACCGACTCCTACTAACAGAAACTAACTCACTAATCCTAAAAGCTCCAAAATATGCTAAAACGAATGCCACCCTAAACACCATTGACTCAAAGTCATTAACGCAAATATATGGCAACACATTCCACAATGAGAGCAATAACTTAAGCGAAATAGGTCTACGATTATCCGGCTTCCACGTCCTTTTCCTATAACCTTTCAATGCCTGTTGAACTGGGAAAAAACTCTTCAATGACAACAGACCATGCAATCTCAAGAAAAAAGACACACCTGAAAAAATATTAGAAACTGACCCCACCGCTAAATTCTTTCTCATCAAAAAATCCAGAAATTCAAGCGCTAAACCCACATTACTCTGAAAACAATCCACTTTATGAAAAACACAAAAATTCTGCCATTCTAACCATGCGGCCGAATACCTGGCCCATGTTGAATCAGCAATAGACCTCTTAATAGCCGAAACAACTAAGCCATCACTACATTCCATAAAGCTTCTGGGCACGGGCTCCCGAGAGAAATTGCCATCGGTTCCATACAAAAAAGTTCTTCCCGATCCTGCAGAGACAGAGCATTGTCCAACTTATTAACCCTGTCTGATTCCTGCTATCTGATACCAACAGCATCCTTTGATTTGACCACAACTTACCCCAGACCTCAACCAACCGCAAAACTGGAAATAAGGACATTACCGTACTATTGCCCGTCACAACACTAACCTTCCAATAATTGCGCCAAAACTCAAATAAGAATTCACCTTGACAAAAAACACCAAAACCGTACTCACCCTGACCAAAAAACAACTACAAAACGTAAGAGAGTTCAAAACTCCCGCTGAAAAAGTACCGCCACATAAACTAATCTTCCTTAAGCTGATGTGCCAAACTAATATAAGAACCCGAAGATGATAATCCCTGAGTATCAGCCTTCTGTCTGTCTAGGAAGCGCCTTAACTAACCCAGCATGTTTTGTAACCTCACTAGAGTCGCCGCCTTTAAAAATGGACTCTTTACTGTTGTGTTGCTGCTGGTTACTCTGATTCTGTTTCTTAAAGCATTTGATGACGGCATGGTTGCCCCCGCAGAAGGAGCACTCATGCCGAAATCTGCAGTTAGATGCAAACTTACAATTTGATTCATTATAAGCGAAACAAAATCCTTTACTAACAGTAGAATTATTAATACTCTGTCTACCAAACTGGCTTCTCTGAGGAAGCATCAGATTCAGCCAAAGACCGATGTCTTTTTGACCCCACAGCATACTGCGATGGATGGCTAACTTCTGATGAAAACTCTCATCATAAGTCAGCCATGCCTGACCGCCGAAGCTGCGATAAGCTTCCAGTATGCTGTCAAGGTGCTGAAATAACCCCGAACAAACAGAAGGGTTCCTTTCCCCTAAAACAGAGGAAAAGATGCAAAATGCCTGCAGCCAGTTATGAAAAGATCTAAGGGGACCTTTCTTCCTATCATCCAACTCCGTCTTATCCTCTTTATTAACATTTTCTCTGTTAGACGGAAGCAGAGAAAATAAATCAATAAATTCCCCCTTATAAATCTTTTCTTTAACTGGCTGCGGCAGATGAAAACCCAGGGGAGACAAGTCACATGTCAATGCCTCTTTAAATAAATAACCAGGCAATGACATGGACTCCTGACTACCAATAGGGGCTGCACTACCCCCCCTAGGCGTCCCTCCCCCTGCTAACAATTCACCTAACACCTTCCTAACTACAGACTCCATACTAACAGACAGAGGGTCGACACACGAGACAGACAGGGGAACATTGAACATCTCACCCCTCCTTCTGCTCTGCGATCCTCGGCCCTCCTCTGGAATTCCAGCTTCTGCAGCTGAGCCACGCTGACGATCCTGTTCTCTGGCTCCAGCTGGCAGATCATCTTCTTCAGACGGGGAGTCAGACCAGGGGGCCCCCGTCGCTCTTCCGGCCTCCGGCACGCTCACACTTGCTGGTGCAGCCCTGCTCCTGCTAGGATTTTCAAATCCCTGGGTCAGCGCCGCGCTTTTACGACGGCGCTGACTAGATGATCCACTCTTCCTCTTCCTGGACACATGACCGGGTGCAGGAGGATGACGTGCTGAAGTCCCGGCAGACAAGATGGGCGGTGATAACTCCGCTCCGGCATTCCCCTCTTCTCTGGACGATGACACCGGAGGGAGGAAGCTGCTGCGTCTCTGGGACCTCCTCCTTGCTGGGATTTCCTCAGTCAGCGCTGCCATCTCCTCAGGAGCGGTGAGTTGAATCACCGCAGCGTCGCAGTCCATCTCTTCCTCAGCTTCTGCTGGCCGCCTAGGCACCGCCAGGCAATTTTTAAGCCAGGCTTCTCCGCCGACCTCGCTCGCCCTCTTCATGAACTCCTGTAGCAGGCTCTCCATCAGATGTTCTTCTTGATCTTCAATTCTTCTGACAGCCAGCTGACGGAAGCAGCTACTTTTATAGTTAAAATTACCCGCACTTTCTCCCAGCTGATCCAATCAGCTGGCAGCAAAACGGGCGCGCAAAAACCAGACTAAACCTGTCAGAGCCAGAATACCTCAGAGCCACTGACTGAAAATTTGTTAACCCTTTCTGCACCTGAATAAAATGTTAACCAAATTCACAACCAAATAGTGAGGCCTGTGTTATCATGCGGTCGCTACGGCATACGAGATACCGTGCTCTGAACAAACTATTATCACATTTCAGTGTATAGTGTGCGTGAACAGCGCCTTCAGATCACTGCTGTTTCTATAATCGCCATTTTTTTTTTTTTTTTCTTGTCTTCCTTCCCTAAGCGCGCGCGTCTTGTGGGGCGGGCCAGCATGTCAGCCAATCACAGACACACACACAGCTAAGTGGACTTTGAGCCAGAGAAGCAACGGCATGTGTGATAGGATCTGCATGTCACATGTCCCTGCATTATAAAACCGGACATTTTCTTCACGGACGCCATTATCTGCCTTCTGCGTCTTTGGTGTCAGACATCACTGTCGCAG
Source organism: Anomaloglossus baeobatrachus (assembly GCF_048569485.1). Lineage (NCBI taxonomy): Eukaryota > Metazoa > Chordata > Amphibia > Anura > Aromobatidae > Anomaloglossus > Anomaloglossus baeobatrachus. The sequence continues at coordinate 261,014,884 of NC_134355.1, forward strand.
CTCCGTCTTGAGTCCTATCGCTGATACAGCTGTATGCGCTGCATACACAGCGTTAGACAGCATAGGGAGAGCACTTTATAGCAGTCCTTTTAAGGGGTCAAACCGGCAGGGACAGAGTTAAGGTGACAGGTCCTGAAAACAGCGCCAGCGTCTGTGCAGCCAAGGTCAGGGATTTCCTCCCTGCATTTCACCATTAGGAGGGAATAGAAAGGCAGGCTTCCATTCCTCTACCCAGAGCACCACAATCCTGCCACTGTACCCTCTTGTCCTCTGCACACTCCAACTCATAACTAAGCCATTATACTAGCAAACACTCAGTGTACCTAGTGGCATCCTATCTGTGGCTATTGGACTTTGCTATAGTCCCACTAGTGCAAAGACATTTGCAGAGCACGTCTGCCTGCATTGCACACTACAACTAATTATAACTAAGCCATTATACTAGCAAACACTCAGTGTACCTAGTGGCATCCTATACGTGGCTATTGGACTTTGCTATAGTCCCACTAGTGCCAAGACATTTGCAGAGCGCGTCTGCCTGCATTGCACACTCCAACTCATTATAACTAAGCCATTATACTAGCAAACACTTAGTGTACCTAGTGGCATCCTATACGTGGCTATTGGACTTTGCTATAGTCCCACTAGTGCCAAGACATTTGCAGAGCGCATCTGCCTGCGTTGCACACTCCAACTAATTATAACTAAGCCATTATACTAGCAAACACTTAGTGTACCTAGTGGCATCCTATACGTGGCTATTGGACTTTGCTATAGTCCCACTAGTGCCAAGATATTTGCAGAGCGCATCTGCCTGCGTTGCACACTCCAACTAATTATAACTAAGCCATTATACTAGCAAACACTTAGTGTACCTAGTGGCATCCTATACGTGGCTATTGGACTTTGCTATAGTCCCACTAGTGCCAAGACATTTGCAGAGCGCATCTGCCTGCGTTGCACACTCCAACTAATTATAACTAAGCCATTATACTAGCACACACTCAGTGTACCTAGTGGCATCCTATACGTGGCTATTGGACTTTGCTATAGTCCCACTAGTGCCAAGACATTTGCAGAGCGCATCTGCCTGCGTTGCACACTCCAACTAATTATAACTAAGCCATTATACTAGCAAACACTCAGTGTACCTAGTGGCATCCTATACGTGGCTATTGGACTTTGCTATAGTCCCACTAGTGCCAAGACATTTGCAGAGCGCATCTGCCTGCGTTGCACACTCCAACTAATTATAACTAAGCCATTATACTAGCAAACACTTAGTGTACCTAGTGGCATCCTATACGTGGCTATTGGACTTTGCTTTAGTCCCACTAGTGCCAAGACATTTGCAGAACGCATCTGCCTGCGTTGCACACTCCAACTAATTATAACTAAGCCATTATACTAGCACACACTCAGTGTACCTAGTGGCATCCTATACGTGGCTATTGGACTTTGCTATAGTCCCACTAGTGCCAAGACATTTGCAGAGCGCATCTGCCTGCGTTGCACACTCCAACTAATTATAACTAAGCCATTATACTAGCAAACACTTAGTGTACCTAGTGGCATCCTATACGTGGCTATTGGACTTTGCTTTAGTCCCACTAGTGCCAAGACATTTGCAGAACGCATCTGCCTGCGTTGCACACTCCAACTAATTATAACTAAGCCATTATACTAGCACACACTCAGTGTACCTAGTGGCATCCTATACGTGGCTATTGGACTTTGCTATAGTCCCACTAGTGCCAAGACATTTGCAGAGCGCATCTGCCTGCGTTGCACACTCCAACTAATTATAACTAAGCCATTATACTAGCAAACACTTAGTGTACCTAGTGGCATCCTATACGTGGCTATTGGACTTGGCTTTAGTCCCACTAGTGCCAAGACATTTGCAGAACGCATCTGCCTGCGTTGCACACTCCAACTAATTATAACTAAGCCATTATACTAGCACACACTCAGTGTACCTAGTGGCATCCTATACGTGGCTATTGGACTTTGCTATAGTCCCACTAGTGCCAAGACATTTGCAGAGCGCATCTGCCTGCGTTGCACACTCCAACTAATTATAACTAAGCCATTATACTAGCAAACACTTAGTGTACCTAGTGGCATCCTATACGTGGCTATTGGACTTTGCTTTAGTCCCACTAGTGCCAAGACATTTGCAGAACGCATCTGCCTGCGTTGCACACTCCAACTAATTATAACTAAGCCATTATACTAGCACACACTCAGTGTACCTAGTGGCATCCTATACGTGGCTATTGGACTTTGCTATAGTCCCACTAGTGCCAAGACATTTGCAGAGCGCATCTGCCTGCGTTGCACACTCCAACTAATTATAACTAAGCCATTATACTAGCACACACTCAGTGTACCTAGTGGCATCCTATACGTGGCTATTGGACTTTGCTATAGTCCCACTAGTGCCAAGACATTTGCAGAGCGCATCTGCCTGCGTTGCACACTCCAACTAATTATAACTAAGCCATTATACTAGCAAACACTTAGTGTACCTAGTGGCATCCTATACGTGGCTATTGGACTTTGCTATAGTCCCACTAGTGCCAAGACATTTGCAGAGCGCATCTGCCTGCGTTGCACACTCCAACTAATTATAACTAAGCCATTACACTAGCAAACACTTAGTGTACCTAGTGGCATCCTATACGTGGCTATTGGACTTTGCTTTAGTCCCACTAGTGCCAAGACATTTGCAGAACGCATCTGCCTGCGTTGCACACTCCAACTAATTATAACTAAGCCATTATACTAGCACACACTCAGTGTACCTAGTGGCATCCTATACGTGGCTATTGGACTTTGCTATAGTCCCACTAGTGCCAAGACATTTGCAGAGCGCATCTGCCTGCGTTGCACACTCCAACTAATTATAACTAAGCCATTATACTAGCAAACACTTAGTGTACCTAGTGGCATCCTATACGTGGCTATTGGACTTTGCTATGGTCCCACTAGTGCCAAGACATTTGCAGAGCGCATCTGCCTGCGTTGCACACTCCAACTAATTATAACTAAGCCATTATACTAGCAAACACTTAGTGTACCTAGTGGCATCCTATACGTGGCTATTGGACTTTGCTTTAGTCCCACTAGTGCCAAGACATTTGCAGAACGCATCTGCCTGCGTTGCACACTCCAACTAATTATAACTAAGCCATTATACTAGCACACACTCAGTGTACCTAGTGGCATCCTATACGTGGCTATTGGACTTTGCTATAGTCCCACTAGTGCCAAGACATTTGCAGAGCGCATCTGCCTGCGTTGCACACTCCAACTAATTATAACTAAGCCATTATACTAGCAAACACTTAGTGTACCTAGTGGCATCCTATACGTGGCTATTGGACTTTGCTTTTGTCCCACTAGTGCCAAGACATTTGCAGAACGCATCTGCCTGCGTTGCACACTCCAACTAATTATAACTAAGCCATTATACTAGCACACACTCAGTGTACCTAGTGGCATCCTATACGTGGCTATTGGACTTTGCTATAGTCCCACTAGTGCCAAGACATTTGCAGAGCGCATCTGCCTGCGTTGCACACTCCAACTAATTATAACTAAGCCATTATACTAGCAAACACTTAGTGTACCTAGTGGCATCCTATACGTGGCTATTGGACTTTGCTATAGTCTCACTAGTGCCAAGACATTTGCAGAGCGCATCTGCCTGCGTTGCACATTCCAACTAATTATAACTAAGCCATTATACTAGCAAACACTTAGTGTACCTAGTGGCATCCTATACGTGGCTATTGGACTTTGCTTTAGTCCCACTAGTGCCAAGACATTTGCAGAACGCATCTGCCTGCGTTGCACACTCCAACTAATTATAACTAAGCCATTATACTAGCACACACTCAGTGTACCTAGTGGCATCCTATACGTGGCTATTGGACTTTGCTATAGTCCCACTAGTGCCAAGACATTTGCAGAGCGCATCTGCCTGCGTTGCACACTCCAACTAATTATAACTAAGCCATTATACTAGCAAACACTTAGTGTACCTAGTGGCATCCTATACGTGGCTATTGGACTTGGCTTTAGTCCCACTAGTGCCAAGACATTTGCAGAACGCATCTGCCTGCGTTGCACACTCCAACTAATTATAACTAAGCCATTATACTAGCACACACTCAGTGTACCTAGTGGCATCCTATACGTGGCTATTGGACTTTGCTATAGTCCCACTAGTGCCAAGACATTTGCAGAGCGCATCTGCCTGCGTTGCACACTCCAACTAATTATAACTAAGCCATTATACTAGCAAACACTTAGTGTACCTAGTGGCATCCTATACGTGGCTATTGGACTTTGCTTTAGTCCCACTAGTGCCAAGACATTTGCAGAACGCATCTGCCTGCGTTGCACACTCCAACTAATTATAACTAAGCCATTATACTAGCACACACTCAGTGTACCTAGTGGCATCCTATACGTGGCTATTGGACTTTGCTATAGTCCCACTAGTGCCAAGACATTTGCAGAGCGCATCTGCCTGCGTTGCACACTCCAACTAATTATAACTAAGCCATTATACTAGCACACACTCAGTGTACCTAGTGGCATCCTATACGTGGCTATTGGACTTTGCTATAGTCCCACTAGTGCCAAGACATTTGCAGAGCGCATCTGCCTGCGTTGCACACTCCAACTAATTATAACTAAGCCATTATACTAGCAAACACTTAGTGTACCTAGTGGCATCCTATACGTGGCTATTGGACTTTGCTATAGTCCCACTAGTGCCAAGACATTTGCAGAGCGCATCTGCCTGCGTTGCACACTCCAACTAATTATAACTAAGCCATTATACTAGCAAACACGTAGTGTACCTAGTGGCATCCTATACGTGGCTATTGGACTTTGCTTTAGTCCCACTAGTGCCAAGACATTTGCAGAACGCATCTGCCTGCGTTGCACACTCCAACTAATTATAACTAAGCCATTATACTAGCACACACTCAGTGTACCTAGTGGCATCCTATACGTGGCTATTGGACTTTGCTATAGTCCCACTAGTGCCAAGACATTTGCAGAGCGCATCTGCCTGCGTTGCACACTCCAACTAATTATAACTAAGCCATTATACTAGCAAACACTTAGTGTACCTAGTGGCATCCTATACGTGGCTATTGGACTTTGCTATAGTCCCACTAGTGCCAAGACATTTGCAGAGCGCATCTGCCTGCGTTGCACACTCCAACTAATTATAACTAAGCCATTATACTAGCAAACACTTAGTGTACCTAGTGGCATCCTATACGTGGCTATTGGACTTTGCTTTAGTCCCACTAGTGCCAAGACATTTGCAGAACGCATCTGCCTGCGTTGCACACTCCAACTAATTATAACTAAGCCATTATACTAGCACACACTCAGTGTACCTAGTGGCATCCTATACGTGGCTATTGGACTTTGCTATAGTCCCACTAGTGCCAAGACATTTGCAGAGCGCATCTGCCTGCGTTGCACACTCCAACTAATTATAACTAAGCCATTATACTAGCAAACACTTAGTGTACCTAGTGGCATCCTATACGTGGCTATTGGACTTTGCTTTAGTCCCACTAGTGCCAAGACATTTGCAGCACGTCTGCCTGCGTTGCACACTCCAACTAATTATAACTAAGTTACATTGTCAGGGATATTTATTCTTTATTATTCTGCTGTTAATAAAGCTAGACCACCACTGCAATCTTCACCACCTCTCAATTTTTACTACCACATTTTCAGTCCACAATCTTGTCGCAATCAACATGAGTGGCAAAATGACAGATGCTGGTGGAAAGGGGAAGAGGCGTGGTGGAAAAGGCAAAAAAGGTTTTGTCAGTGGGGAAGGTGGCAAAGCTCCATTATCATCTGCTGCAGATAGACCATCTACTAGCAAAAGTAAGATGTCTACTACTTATTGTGGACAATCCGATGTGCTCCCTTTTTACGGACACGAACAAGAGGAACAAAGGTAGATGATGGGCAAAAAAGGAAAATGCTTGAATGGATCTCAAGTGGTCCAACAAGTGCCCTCTCAGCCACTTCAAGTACCGCATCCAAAAAACACCAGTCCTCTGAGTTGTCATCCCAATCACACTTGATTTCTCCCAGCTCTGAAGTCTCCATCAGCCCTGCACAGTATGGTGGAACTGAGATGGCTGAGTCTGCAGAGCTGTTCAGTCACACTATAGCCTGGGAATCAGAGGTCTGCTCCCAAGCTACAGTGAGTACAGAACAGGAAATGGTCTGCAGTGATGCCCAGAACCTTTGTGACTCTGATTCAGGCCGTGAGGACCAAGTTTCTGAGCATAATGTTGACCCTTTGTCACAAACTGTAACACCTGTGGTTATAGACAATGAGGAACATACTGATGAAGATGAGACGCAGATACCCGATTGGGATGACAACTTAAATATTCGGTCAGGGCAAGAAGAGGCTCGGTCTGAGGGGGAGGGGAGTGCAAACACAACAATTGATGATGACGTTCTAGATCCCACCTACTGTCAACCCCCAGTCAGGCACTCGAGGAGGTCAACAGAGGCGGTGGAGGAGGATGCAACCGACGACGAAGTTACCTTGCGCCTTCCTGGACAGAGTCGGAGCACTGGTAGCACGTCTACAACTGCATCCTCAGCCACCACTCTGCCTATGAGCATTATTCGGGGTGGATCAACAGGTCGCATGGCCTCTAAGCCTTGCCTAGCCTGGTCCTTTTTTCACATCGAAAAAGATCGCCCAACTCATGTGATATGTAACATTTGTCATGATTCTGTTAGTAGAGGTCAAAACCTCAGCAGTTTGACAACTTCTTCCATGAATCGTCACATGACTAAATATCATAAGTCCCGGTGGGAAGCTCACCGTGCTGCAATGCGGCCTAGCGGAGCGAACCATCCACCGCCCGCCCCTTCCAGTGCATCCGCGCGCTCTTCATCTTCTAGGACTGTGGGGACAGCTGTCACACCTGTTTTTCCACGCAAAACTTCCACCACTGTAACCGCAACAGGCAGTTTGCTTGTAAGGTCGTCAGTTGGTTTGGAAGGGGAAACAAGTGAGTGTGTACAGCTCTCTCAGACATCGATAGCACCAACGTTGGATGAAGGCAACATCATGTCTCCGCCTGCACTTTCCTCACAAAACTGCATTTTTCCAGGGACACCCTACTCAACACCGTCTACACACAGCAGCCAGATCTCTGTCCCTCAGATGTGGTCAAATAAAAGGCCACTTCCTCCGACCCATGACAAAGCTAAGAGGTTGACTCTATCCCTCTGTAAGCTGTTGGCTACCGAAATGCTGCCTTTCCGCCTAGTGGACACACAGGATTTTAGAGACCTTATGTCTGTCGCTGTGCCCCAGTACCAGATGCCTAGTCGCCACTACTTCTCTAAGAAAGGTGTGCCCGCGCTACACCAGCATGTCGCACACAACATCACCGCTTCCTTGAGAAACTCTGTGTGTGAACGGGTGCATTTCACCACCGATACTTGGACCAGTAAGCATGGACAGGGACGTTACATGTCGCTGACTGGGCACTGGGTAACTATGGTGATAGATGGTGAAGGGTCTGCTGCACAAGTCTTGCCGTCCCCACGACTTGTGTGTCAATCCTCTGTCTGTCCAAGTTCCGCCACTGCTTCTGCATCCTCCACCTCATCTGGGTCCTCCACCTCCGCCCCAAGCCTGCCTGGTCAGGCCACCAGCGTTCTCACTGCGCAGAAGGAATCACGCACCCCTCATTACTATGCTGGCAGCAGAGCGCAACGGCATCAGGCGGTCTTTAGCTTGACATGTCTTGGTAATAAGAGTCACACAGCTGAGGAGTTGTGGTCAGCTCTGCGGTCCGAGTTTAATAAATGGTTGTCTCCACTCAACCTGCAGCCTGGTAAGGCCGTGTGCGACAATGCTGCAAACCTGGGTGCGGCCCTTCGCCTGGGCAAGGTGACACACGTACCTTGTATGGCTCACGTGTTGAACCTTGTCGTGCAGCAATTTTTAACACACTATCCCGGCCTAGATGGCCTTCTGAACAGGGCACGAAAACTGTCTGCTCACTTCCGCCGTTCAAGCGCCGCAGCTGAGCGACTTGCATCGCTCCAGAAGTCTTTCGGCCTGCCGGTTCATCGCCTGAAATGCGATGTGGCGACACGCTGGAATTCAACTCTCCACATGTTACAGCGACTGTGGCAGCACCGCAGAGCCCTGGTGCAATACGTCATGACGTATAGCCTGGGCCAACGAGATGCAGAGGTGGGGCAGATCACCCTGATGGAGTGGTCTCAGATCAAGGACCTATGCACCCTTCTGCACAGTTTCGACATGGCGACGAATATGTTTAGCGCTGACAATGCCATTATCAGCATGACGATTCCAGTCATTTACATGCTGGAGCACACGCTAAACACTATTCGGAGTCAGGGGGTGGGACAACATGAAGGGGAGGAACTACAGGAGGATTCATATGCGCAAGGGACAACAACATCACCAAGGTCCAGACGTTCATCATCACCAACGCAGCAGGCATGGGACCAAGGGGGACAGGGATCGACAAGGGCGCATAGTAGCAGGCGAAATGTTGAGCAAGGTGCAGGAGAACATGAAGAAATGGAGGACGAACTGTCCATGGACATGGAAGACTCAGCGGATGAGGGAGACCTTGGTCAAATTTCAGTTGAAAGAGGTTGGGGTCAGATGTCAGAGGAAGAAAGAACGGGTAGCACCTCTATGCCACAAACACAGCGTGGACTTGGTCCGCATGGCTGCGCAAGACACATGAGTGCCTTTTTGTTGCACTACCTCCAACATGACAGTCGTATTGTCAAAATTAGAAGTGATGATGACTACTGGATTGCCACACTATTAGATCCCCGGTACAAGTCCAAATTTTGTGACATAATTCCAGCCATAGAAAGGGACGCACGTATGCAGGAGTATCAGCAGAAGCTGTTACTAGATCTTAGCTCGGCTTTTCCACCAAACAACCGTGCAGGTGCAGGGAGTGAATCTCCCAGTTGTAACTTGACAAACATGGGACGGTCTCGTCATCTTCAACAGTCTACCCGTACCAGTAGGACCGTATCTGGTGCCGGTAACAGCAATTTTATGGAATCTTTTCATAATTTTTTTAGACCCTCTTTTGCAAGGCCACCAGAGACAACAAGTCTGACACATAGTCAACGGCTGGAGAGGATGATACAGGAGTATCTCCAAATGAACATCGATGCCATGACTGTGCAACTGGAGCCTTGCTCCTTTTGGGCTTCAAACCTAGAAAAATGGCCAGAGCTCGCAACTTACGCCTTGGAGATTTTGTCGTGTCCAGCTGCCAGCGTTGTCTCTGAACGTGTATTCAGTGCTGCTGGGTGTGTGCTGACAGATAAGCGCACGCGTCTGTCCAGTGACAATGTGGACAGACTGACGTTCATCAAAATGAACAAGTCATGGATCCAGAAGGAATTTACTACCCCTGTGTCATCCTGGGGAGAGTAAATGCTTGTTGATTTGGAATGTGCTTGATGCAAATCAAAACATCCTGTTTGCAACTAGGGCACAAGTGCTGCCACTGAATGGGTGGGTGTGTGGGGCCCAATTTTTGGAAAAAAAGGGAGACTCCGCTTGGAGTAACCCTTGCTTACATTGTTTTTAAAAGAAGCCAAGATGAACAGAGCTGGGATCAGGAAAGACTTTGCTACCTACCCTGGTGTCATCCTGGGGACGGTTAATTATGGCGTATTTTTGAATGTGCTTGATGCAAATCTAGCTGTGAAGTGTACAACTGGGGCACAACTGCTGCCACTGAATGGGTGGGTGTGTGGGGCCCAATTTTTGGAAAAAAAGGGAGACTCCGCTTGGAGTAACCCTTGCTTGCTGTGTTTTTAAAAGAAGCCAAGATGAACAGAGCTGGGATCAGGAAAGACTTTGCTACCTACCCCGGTGTCATCCTGGGGACGGATAAGAATGACGTATTTTTGAATGTGCTTGATGCAAATCTAGCTGTGAAGTGTACAACTGGGGCACAACTGCTGCCACTGAATGGGTGGGTGTGTGGGGCCCAATTTTTGGAAAAAAAGGGAGACTCCGCTTGGAGTAACCCTTGCTTGCTGTGTTTTTAAAAGAAGCCAAGATGAACAGAGCTGGGATCAGGAAAGACTTTGCTACCTACCCCGGTGTCATCCTGGGGACGGATAAGAATGGCGTATTTTTGAATGTGCTTGATGCAAATGTAGCTGTGAAGTGTACAACTAGGGCACAACTGCTGCCACTGAAGGGGTGGGTGTGTGTGGGGCCCAATTTTTGGAAAAAAGGGAGACTCCGCTTGGAGTAACCCTTGCTTACATTGTTTTTAAAAGAAGCCAAGATGAACAAGTCATGGGTCAGCAAAGACTTTGCTACCTACCCCGGTGTCATCCTGGGGATGGATAAGAATGGCGTATTTTTGAATGTGCTTGATGCAAATGTAGCTGTGAAGTGTACAACTAGGGCACAACTGCTGCCACTGAAGGGGTGGGTGTGTGTGGGGCCCAATTTTTGGAAAAAAGGGAGACTCCGCTTGGAGTAACCCTTGCTTGATGTGTTTTTAAAAGAAGCCAAGATGAACAGAGCTGGGATCAGGAAAGACTTTGCTACCTACCCCGGTGTCATCCTGGGGACGGATAAGAATGACGTATTTTTGAATGTGCTTGATGCAAATCTAGCTGTGAAGTGTACAACTGGGGCACAACTGCTGCCACTGAATGGGTGGGTGTGTGGGGCCCAATTTTTGGAAAAAAAGGGAGACTCCGCTTGGAGTAACCCTTGCTTGCTGTGTTTTTAAAAGAAGCCAAGATGAACAGAGCTGGGATCAGGAAAGACTTTGCTACCTACCCCGGTGTCATCCTGGGGACGGATAAGAATGACGTATTTTTGAATGTGCTTGATGCTTATCTAGCTGTGAAGTGTACAACTGGGGCACAACTGCTGCCACTGAATGGGTGGGTGTGTGGGGCCCAATTTTTGGAAAAAAAGGGAGACCCCTTGGAGTAACCCTTGCTTGCTGTGTTTTTAAAAGAAGCCAAGATGAACAGAGCTGGGATCAGGAAAGACTTTGCTACCTACCCCGGTGTCATCCTGGGGACGGATAAGAATGGCGTATTTTTGAATGTGCTTGATGCAAATGTAGCTGTGAAGTGTACAACTAGGGCACAACTGCTGCCACTGAAGGGGTGGGTGTGTGTGGGGCCCAATTTTTGGAAAAAAGGGAGACTCCGCTTGGAGTAACCCTTGCTTGATGTGTTTTTAAAAGAAGCCAAGATGAACAGAGCTGGGATCAGGAAAGACTTTGCTACCTACCCCGGTGTCATCCTGGGGACGGATAAGAATGACGTATTTTTGAATGTGCTTGATGCAAATCTAGCTGTGAAGTGTACAACTAGGGCACAACTGCTGCCACTGAAGGGGTGGGTGTGTGTGGGGCCCAATTTTTGGAAAAAAGCGAGACTCCGCTTGGAGTAACCCTTGCTTGATGTGTTTTTAAAAGAAGCCAAGATGAACAGAGCTGGGATCAGGAAAGACTTTGCTACCTACCCCGGTGTCATCCTGGGGACGGATAAGAATGACGTATTTTTGAATGTGCTTGATGCAAATCTAGCTGTGAAGTGTACAACTAGGGCACAACTGCTGCCACTGAAGGGGTGGGTGTGTGTGGGGCCCAATTTTTGGAAAAAAGGGAGACTCCGCTTGGAGTAACCCTTGCTTACATTGTTTTTAAAAGAAGCCAAGATGAACAGAGCTGGGATCAGGAAAGACTTTGCTACCTACCCCGGTGTCATCCTGGGGACGGATAAGAATGGCGTATTTTTGAATGTGCTTGATGCAAATGTAGCTGTGAAGTGTACAACTAGGGGCACAACTGCTGCCACTGAAGGGGTGGGTGCGTTTGGGGCCCAATTTTTGGAAAAAAAGGGAGACTCCGCTTGGAGTAACCCTTGATTGCTGTGTTTTTTATAAATGATCCAAGCTGCACAGAGCTGGGATCAGGAAAGACTTAGCTACCTACCCTGGTGTCATCCTGGGGACGGTTAATTATGGCGTATTTTTGAATGTGCTTGATGCAAATCTAGCTGTGAAGTGTGCAACTGGGGCACAAGTGCTACCACTGAAGGGGTGGGTGTGTGTGTGGCCCAATTTTTGGAAAAAAGGGAGACTCCGCTTGGAGTCACCTTGCGGTGTTTTACATGATTTTAGAAGGGCGTGCCATGCCTATATCTGTGTGTCCTCCTCTTTTTCCTTGTCCAGCTGTTTTGTTTTCGCATGAGTATATGTCCTTGTCACTTTCCAATGTGTTTGAGTTGTTTGTCACCTTTAGGACACCTTTGAGGGTGTTTTCTAGGTGTTTTTTCTGTGTTTGTGATTGCCTGCCATTGTTTCCTATGCAGTTCGAGTTCGGTTTGTCGAACGTTCGACGAACCGAACTCGAACGGGAGGTCCGTTCGGCGAACCAACCTCGAGCCGAACCGCGACCGGTTCGCTCATCTCTAATTAAGACCCTTAGGAGCGACCGTGTCCAAAGCCACAATCCATTTAGTTTCCCTTTGGGAGAGCATCTTTTTGATGTTACCACTAGAGATGAGCGAACCGGTCCCGGTTCGGCTCGAGTTCGGTTCGCCGAACGGAGGTCTCGTTCGAGTTCGGTTCGTCGAACGTTCGATGAACCGAACTCGAACCGCATAGGAAACAATGGCAGGCAATCACAAACACACAAAAACACCTAGAAAACACCCTCAAAGGTGTAAAAGGTGACAAACAACTCACAACACAACACAAACACATGGGAAAGTAACAAGGACATATACTCATGCGAAAACAAAAGAGCTGGACAAGGAAAAAGAGGAGTGTTACGAACCGGCGCCGCCATAGCCGCAAGCAGCCTGCTGCGGTTCCTATTGCGCCCAGGCGCCGGCTGCCGTTCTTGGCCATGCCTCGGGTCGTCCAGTTGGCTGTTCCTTCCACCACGTCTAAGTGTGGAGAGGCGGCTAGTGCGCATGCGTGCGCCGATTTACCCCAGCCAGAGTTTAAGCCCGGTGTTTTGCCTAGTGAGCATGCTCAGCCTGATTGTGTTATGTCTGAGACTAAGTCCTCAGTTCAGGCTACTGAGCATGCTCCCACAATTAACCCTAACAGCCTCTTTGCACAGGTACTTGGACTTCGTGCTGTGTCTAAGTGCTGGGATGTGCCTACTGAGCATGCTCAAACTGATAGTCTGCTTTCTGAGCCTGTTGCTCAGGCTACTGGGCATGCTCAGGCACTTAGTGCACCAGAGGCTAGGTCCGGTAAGGACCTCACTGAGCATGTCCGTGAGGTGGCAGGCCCTGATAGGGCAGAGGGTGTCAGGTGTCCTGATGACGTGGCAACTCCGGACTGGCTCGCAGAGGCCCGCCCCTATGATCTGGCACCTCAGTATTGGTCGTCAGACGATGACTGGTGAAGTGTTTGGAGCGTGGCTGCCATGATGTCATCAATGACGTGGCGGTTCCGGATAGGTCGCATGTGACGTCACTGATGACATGGCACTCTGCTATTGGACCTTGGTGGTTCCACCCTGGGTTTGGGGCGGACCCAGGTTATAAAAGGGGCTGGAGTCAACATGGAGGCGCGCAGTCTTCACTTTTGCTCAGTCAGAGCACACCTCCATGTTAGAGCCTCATTGCGGCATAAGCCTATGTTGGGAAGCGGTAGGTAGGGTTAGGCGAACGGTGCCTGTCACGCCAAGATTCGTGGCTCGGCACATCAGGGTCAGGCGCCGTTCTTCCCTGCTGCCGTTCCAGTCTTGCTATAGCAGCCCAGTGGCGTTAACTGGGCTGCGGCTGCTGTGCTTCCTGTCCGATTGTGCCCCCTACGCACACGGACAACGCACCTGCTGCGCCACCTGTCCGATTGTGCCTCCTACGCACACGGACAACGCACCTGCTGCGCCACCTGTCCGATTGTGCCCCCTACGCACACGGACAACGCACCTGCTGCGCCACCTGTCCGGTTGTGCCCCCTACGCGCACGGACAGTGTACCCCAGGACCCCTGTGGAGTTAACAGGGTGTTCCTTATCCTCCTCGGCTTCCCGGCCAACGCTACTGGTGTACCCATCTGGCCTGACGTGTCCTACACACACGTGGCCAGTCGAGAGGTGGCCAGAAACGCTAATCGGAGGACCGCTCAGCCTGACGTGTCCTACACACGTGGCCGACAGGGCGCTTTTGTGGCGGTCTTCCGGTCAACGCTACCTGGTTACCACCCGGCCTGACGTGTTTCCTGCACACGTGGTTGGTGTAGCGCTAGGTGCACCAAAACGCTAATCGGGTTGTCGTCCGGTCTGACGTGTCCCAACACACGTGACCGGTTCCCAGAGTTCCTGGGCTATCTCAGAGCCATCCAGCTCTATAGTCTCCGCCTAACCCTCAGGTGCCAGCAGCTCCTTTGTCATCTGGAGCACGGTGGGCCCCGACTGGCGATTAGGATATATACCCCCTGGTCCTAATCTGCCGGTTCCCCCGTAACAGGAGGACACACAGATATAGGCATGGCACGCCCTTCTAAAATCATGTAAAACACCACAAGTTGACTCCAAGCGGAGTTCTCCCTTTTTTCCAAAAATTGGGCCACACACACACACACACCCACCCCTTCAGTGGCAGCACTTGTGCCCCAAATGTACACTTCACAGCTAGATTTGCATCAAGCACATTCAAAAATACGCCATCCTTTTCCGTCCTCAGGATTGCACCGGGGTAGGTAGCAAAGTCTTTCCTGATCCCAGCTCTGTTCATCTTGGATCATTTTTAAAAAACACAGCAAGCAAGGGTTACTCCAAGTGGAGTCTCCCTTTTTTTCCAAAAATTGTGCCCCACACACACCCACCCATTCAGTGGCAGCACTTGTGCCCTAATTGTACACTTCACAGCTAGATTTGCATCAAGCACATTCAAAAATACGCCATACTTAACCGTCCACAGGATGACACCGGGGTAGGTAGCAAAGTCTTTCCTGATCCCAGCTCTGTTCATCTTGGATCATTTTAAAAAACACAGCAAGCAAAGGTTACTCCAAGCGGAGTCTCCCTTTTTTTCCAAAAATTGTGCCCCACACACACACACCCATTCAGTGGCAGCACTTGTGCCCTAGTTGCAAACAGGATGTTTTGATTTGCATCAAGCACATTCCAAATCCACAAGCATTTACTCTCCCCAGGATGACACAGGGGTAGTAAATTCCTTGTGGATTCATGACTTGTTCATTTTGATGAATGTTAGTCTGTCCACATTGTCACTGGACAGACGCGTGCGCTTATCTGTCAGCACACACCCAGCAGCACTGAAGACACGTTCAGAGACAGCGCTGGCAGCTGGACACGACAAAATCTCCAAGGCGTAAGTGGAGAGCTCTGGCCATTTTTCAAGATTTGAAGCCCAAAATGAGCAAGGCTCCATTTGCAAAGTCATGCCACCGATGTTCATTTGGAGATACTCCTGTATCATCCTCTCCAGCCGTTGACTATGTGTCAGACTTGTTGTCTCTGGTGGCCTTGCAAAGGACGGTCTAAAAAAATTATGAAAAGATTCCATAAAATTGCTGTTACCAGCACCATGGTATGGGTAGACTGTTGAAGATGACGAGACCGTCCCATGTTTGTCAAGTTACAACTGGAAGATTCACTCCCTGCACCTGCACGGTTGTTTGGTGGAAAAGCCGAGCTAAGATCGAGTAACAGATTCTGCTGATACTCCTGCATATGTGCGTCCCTTTCTATGGCTGGAATTATGTCACAAAATTTGGACTTGTACCGGGGATCTAATAGTCTCGCAAGCCAGTAGTCATCATCACTTCTAATTTTGACAATACGAGGGTCATGTTGGAGGTAGTGCAGCAAGAAGGCGCTCATGTGTCTTGCGCAGCCATGCGGACCAAGTCCATGCTGTGTTTGTGGCATAGAGGTGCTAACCGTTTTTTCTTCCTCTGACATCTCCCCCCAACCTCTTTCAACTGAAATTTGACCAAGGTCTCCCTCATCCGCTGAGTCTTCCATGTCCATGGACAGTTCATCCTCCATTTCTTCATGTTCTCCTGCACCTTCCTCAACATTTCGCCTGCTACCATGCGCCCATGTTGATCCCTGTCCCCCATGGTCCCATGCCTGCCGCGTTGGTGATGATGAACGTCTGGACCTTGGTGATGTTGTTGTGTCTTGCGCATATTAATCCTCCTGTAGTTCCTCCCCTTCCTGTTGTCCCACCCCCTGACTCTGAATAGTGTTTAGCGTGTGCTCCAGCATGTAAATGACTGGAATTGTCATGCTGATAATGGCATTGTCAGCACTAAACATATTCGTCGCCATGTCGAAACTGTGCAGAAGGGTGCATAGGTCCTTGATCTGAGTCCACTCCATTAGGGTGATCTGCCCCACCTCTGCATCTCGTTGGCCCAGGCTATACGTCATGACGTATTGCACCAGGGCTCGGCGGTGCTGCCACAGTCGCTGTAACATGTGGAAAGTCGAATTCCAGCGTGTCTCCACATCGCATTTAAGGCGATGAACCGGCAGGCCGAAAGACTTCTGGAGCGATGCAAGTCGCTCAGCTGCGGCGGTTGAACGGAGGAAGTGAGCAGACAGTTTTCGTGCCCTGGTCAGAAGGCCATCTAGGCCGGGATAGTGTGTTAAGAATTGCTGGACAACAAGGTTCCACACGTGAGCCATACAAGGCACGTGTGTCACCTTGCCCAGGCGAAGGGCCGCACCCAGGTTTGCAGCATTGTCGCACACGGCCTTACCAGGCTGCAGGTTCAGTGGAGACAACCATTTATTAAACTCGAACCGCAGAGCTAACCACAACTCCTCAGCTGTGTGACTCTTATTCCCAAGACATGTCAAGCTAAAGACCGCCTGATGCCGTTGCGCTCTGCTCCCAGCATAGTAATGAGGGGTGCGTGCTTCCTTCTGCGCAGTGAGAACGCTGGTGGCCTGACCAGGCAGGCTTGGGGTGAAGGTGGAGGACACAGATGAGGTGGAGGAGGCAGAAGCAGTGGCAGAACTTGGACAGACAGAGGATTGACACACAAGTCGTGGGGACGGCAAGACTTGTGCAGCAGACCCTTCACCATCTATCACCATAGTTACCCAGTGCCCAGTCAGCGACATGTAACGTCCCTGTCCATGCTTACTGGTCCAAGTATCGGTGGTGAAATACACCCGTTCACACACAGAGTTTCTCAAGGAAGCGGTGATGTTGTGTGCGACATGCTGGTGTAGCGCGGGCACACCTTTTTTAGAGAAGTAGTGGCGACTGGGCATCTGGTACTGGGGCACAGCGACAGACATAAGGTCTCTAAAATCCTGTGTGTCCATCAGGCGGAAAGGCAGCATTTCGGTAGCCAAGAGCTTACAGAGGGATAAAGTCAACCTTTTAGCTTTGTCATGGGTCGCAGGAAATGGCCTTTTATTTGTCCACATCTGAGGGACAGAGATCTGGCTGCTGTGTGTAGACGGTGTTGAGTAGGGTGTCCCTGGAAAAATGCAGGTTTGTGAGGAAAGTGCAGGCGGAGACATGATGTTGCCTTCATCCAACGTTGGTGCTATCGATGTCTGAGAGAGCTGTACACACGCACTTGTTTCCCCTTCCAAACCAACTGACGACCTACCAAGCAAACTGCCTGTTGAGGTTACAGTGGTGGAAGTTGTGCGTGGAAAACCAGGTGTGACAGATGTCCCCACAGTCCTAGAAGATGAAGAGCGTGCGGATGCACTGGAAGGGGCAGGCCGTGGATGGTTCGCTCCGCTAGGCCGTATTGCAGCACGGTGAGCTTTCCACTGGGACATATGATATTTATTCATGTGACGATTCATGGAAGAAGTTGTCAAAATGCTGAGGTTTTGCCCTCTACTAACAGAATCACGACAAATTTCACAGATCACATAATTTGGGCGATCTTTTGCTATGTCAAAAAAGGACCAGGCTAGGCAAGGCTTAGAGGGCATGCAACCTGCTGAGCCCCCCGACTAGTGCTCAGAGGCAGAGTGGTGGCTGAGGATGCAGTTGTAGATGTGCTACCAGTGCTCTGACTCTGTCCAGGAAGGCGCAAGGTAACTTCGTCGTCGGTTGCATCCTCCTCCACCGCCTCTGTTGACCTCCTCGAGTGCCTGACTGTGGGTTGACAGTAGGTGGGATCTAGAACTTCCTCATCAATTGTTGTGTTTGCACTCCCCTCACCCTCAGACCGAGCCTCTTCTTGCCCTGACCGAATATTTAAGTTTTCATCCCAATCTGGTATCTGCGTCTCATCGTCATCAGTATGTTCCTCATTGTCTATAACAACAGGTGTTACAGTTTGTGAAAAAGGGTCAGCATTATGCTCAGAAACTTGGTCCTCACGGCCTAAATCAGAGTCACAAAGGTTCTGGGCATCACTGCAGACCATTTCCTGGTCTGTACTCACTGTAGCTTGGGAGCAGACCTCTGATTCCCAGGCTATAGTTTGACTGAACAGCTCTGCAGACTCACCCATCTCAGTTCCACCATACTGTGCAGGGCGGATGGAGACTTCAGAGCTGGGAGAAAGCAAGTTTGATTGGGATGACAACTCAGAGGACTGGTGTTTTTTGGATGCGGTAGTTGAGGGGGCGGAGAGGGCACTTGTTGAACCACTTGAGATCCATTCAAGCATTTTCCTTTTTTGGCCATCATCTACCTTTGTTCCAGTTGTTCGTGTCCGTAAAAAAGGGAGCACATCGGATTGTCCACGGTAAGTAGTAGACATCTTACTTTTGCTGGAAGATGGTCTATCTTCAGCAGATGTTAATGGAGCTTTGCCACCTTCCCCACGGACAAACCCTTTTTTTCCTTTTCCAACATGCCTCTTCCCATTTCTACCAGCATCTGTCATTTTGCCACTCATGTTGATTGCGACAAGATTGTGCACTTAAAATGTGGTAGTAAAAATTGAGAGATGGTGTAGATTGCAGCGGTGGTCTAGCTTTATTAACAGAAGAATAAACAACAATAATTATCCCTGACAATGCAACTACGGCCCTTCAACTGGCAGCAAAAATTGCTAGTATAACAGCTTAGTAACAATGAGCTTGAGGGTGCAATGCAGAGGTGCTACACATAGGTTTGCACTAGTGGGACACTAATAGAAGTCCAACAGCCACTTTTAGGATGCCACTAAGTTCACTCAGTGTTTGCTAGTATAATGGCTTAGTAAGAATGAGTTTCAGTGTGCAATGCAGGCAGACGTGCTGCAAATATCTTTGCACTAGTGGGACAATACAGAAGTCCAACAGCCACTTTTAGGACGCCACTAAGTTCACTCAGTGTTTGCTAGTAAAATGGCTTAGTAACAATGAGTTTGAGTGTGCAATGCAGGCAGACGTGCTGCAAATATCTTTGCACTAGTGGGACAATACAGAAGTCCAACAGTCACGTTTAGGATGCCACTAAGTTCACTCAGTGTTTGCTAGTATAATGGCTTAGTAACAATGAGTTTCAGTGTGCAATGAGGCAGACGTGCTGCAAATATCTTTGTACTAGTGGGACAATACAGAAGTCCAACAGCCACGTTTAGGATGCCACTAAGTTCACTCAGTGTTTGCTAGTATAATGGCTTAGTAACAATGAGTTTCAGTGTGCAATGCAGGCAGACGTGCTGCAAATATCTTTGCACTAGTGGGACAATACAGAAGTCCATCAGCCACGTTTAGGATGCCACTAAGTTTACTCAGTGTTTGCTAGTATAATGGCTTAGTAACAATGAGTTTGAGTGTGCAATGCAGGCAGACGTGCTGCAAATATCTTTGCACTAGTGGGAAAATACAGAAGTCTAACAGCCACGTTTAGGATGCCACTAAGTTCACTCAGTGTTTGCTAGTATAATGGCTTAGTAACAATGAGTTTCAGTGTGCAATGCAGGCAGACGTGCTGCAAATATCTTTGTACTAGTGGGACAATACAGAAGTCCAACAGCCACGTTTAGGATGCCACTAAGTTCACTCAGTGTTTGCTAGTATAATGGCTTAGCAACAATGAGTTTCAGTGTGCAATGCAGGCAGACGTGCTGCAAATATCTTTGCACTAGTGGGACAATACAGAAGTCCAACAGCCACGTTTAGGATGCCACTAAGTTCACTCAGTGTTTGCTAGTATAATGGCTTAGTAACAATGATTTTGAGTGTGCAATGCAGGCAGACGTGCTGCAAATATCTTTGCACTAGTGGGACAATACAGAAGTCCAACAGCCACTTTTAGGATGCCACTAAGTTCACTCAGTGTTTGCTAGTATAATGGCTTAGTAACAATGAGTTTGAGTGTGCAATGCAGGCAGACGTGCTGCAAATATCTTTGCACTAGTGGGACAATACAGAAGTCCAACAGTCACGTTTAGGATGACACTAAGTTCACTCAGTGTTTGCTAGTATAATGGCTTAGTAACAATGAGTTTGAGTGTGCAATGCAGGCAGACGTGCTGCAAATATCTTTGCACTAGTGGGACAATACAGAAGTCCAACAGTCACGTTTAGGATGCCACTAAGTTCACTCAGTGTTTGCTAGTATAATGGCTTAGTAACAATGAGTTTCAGTGTGCAATGCAGGCAGACGTGCTGCAAATATCTTTGCACTAGTGGGACAATACAGAAGTCCAACAGCCACGTTTAGGATGCCACTATGTTCACTCAGTGTTTGCTAGTATAATGGCTTAGTAAGAATGAATTTCATTGTGCAATGCAGGCAGACGTGCTGCAAATATCTTTGCACTAGTGGGACAATACAGAAGTCCAACAGCCACGTTTAGGATGCCACTATGTTCACTCAGTGTTTGCTAGTATAATGGCTTAGTAACAATGAGTTTCAGTGTGCAATGCAGGCAGACGTGATGCAAATATCTTTGTACTAGTGGGACAATACAGAAGTCCAACAGCCACGTTTAGGATGCCACTAAGTTCACTCAGTTTTTGCTAGTATAATGGCTTAGTAACAATGAGTTTCAGTGTGCAATGCAGGCAGACGTGCTGCAAATATCTTTGCACTAGTGGGACAATACAGAAGTCCATCAGCCACGTTTAGGATGCCACTAAGTTCACTCAGTGTTTGCTAGTATAATGGCTTAGTAACAATGAGTTTGAGTGTGCAATGCAGGCAGACGTGCTGCAAATATCTTTGCACTAGTGGGACAATACAGAAGTCCAACAGCCACGTTTAAGATGCCACTAAGTTCACTCAGTGTTTGCTAGTATAATGGCTTAGTAACAATGAGTTTCAGTGCGCAATGCGGGCAGACGTGCCGCAAATATCTTTGCACTAGTGGGAAAATACAGAAGTCCAACAGCCACGTTAAGGATGCCACTAAGCTCACCCAGTGTTTGCTAGTAAAATGGCTTAGTAACAATGAGTTTGAGTGTGCAATGCAGGCAGACGTGCTGCAAATATCTTTGCACTAGTGGGACAATACAGAAGTCAAACAGCCACGTTTAGGATGCCACTAAGTTCACTCAGTGTTTGCTAGTATAATGGCTTAGTAACAATGAGTTTCAGTGTGCAATGCAGGCAGACGTGCTGCAAATATCTTTGCACTAGTGGGACAATACAGAAGTCCAACAGCCACGTTTAGGATGCCACTAAGTTCACTCAGTGTTTGCTAGTATAATGGCTTAGTAACAATGAGTTTGAGTGTGCAATGCAGGCAGACGTGCTGCAAATATCTTTGCACTAGTGGGACAATACAGAAGTCCAACAGCCACTTTTAGGATGCCACTAAGTTCACTCAGTGTTTGCTAGTATAATGGCTTAGTAACAATGAGTTTGAGTGTGCAATGCAGGCAGACATGCTGCAAATATCTTTGCACTAGTGGGACAATACAGAAGTCCAACAGTCACGTTTAGGATGCCACTAAGTTCACTCAGTGTTTGCTAGTATAATGGCTTAGTAACAATGAGTTTCAGTGTGCAATGCAGGCAGACGTGCTGCAAATATCTTTGTACTAGTGGGACAATACAGAAGTCCAACAGCCACGTTTAGGATGCCACTATGTTCACTCAGTGTTTGCTAGTATAATGGCTTAGTAAGAATGAATTTCAGTGTGCAATGCAGGCAGACGTGCTGCAAATATCTTTGCACTAGTGGGACACTACAGAAGTCCAACAGCCACGTTTAGGATGCCACTATGTTCACTCAGTGTTTGCTAGTATAATGGCTTAGTAACAATGAGTTTCAGTGTGCAATGCAGGCAGACGTGATGCAAATATCTTTGTACTAGTGGGACAATACAGAAGTCCAACAGCCACGTTTAGGATGCCACTAAGTTCACTCAGTGTTTGCTAGTATAATGGCTTAGTAACAATGAGTTTCAGTGTGCAATGCAGGCAGACGTGCTGCAAATATCTTTGCACTAGTGGGACAATACAGAAGTCCATCAGCCACGTTTAGGATGCCACTAAGTTCACTCAGTGTTTGCTAGTATAATGGCTTAGTAACAATGAGTTTGAGTGTGCAATGCAGGCAGACGTGCTGCAAATATCTTTGCACTAGTGGGACAATACAGAAGTCCAACAGCCACGTTTAAGATGCCACTAAGTTCACTCAGTGTTTGCTAGTATAATGGCTTAGTAACAATGAGTTTCAGTGCGCAATGCGGGCAGACGTGCCGCAAATATCTTTGCACTAGTGGGAAAATACAGAAGTCCAACAGCCACGTTAAGGATGCCACTAAGCTCACCCAGTGTTTGCTAGTAAAATGGCTTAGTAACAATGAGTTTGAGTGTGCAATGCAGGCAGACGTGCTGCAAATATCTTTGCACTAGTGGGACAATACAGAAGTCAAACAGCCACGTTTAGGATGCCACTAAGTTCACTCAGTGTTTGCTAGTATAATGGCTTAGTAACAATGAGTTTCAGTGTGCAATGCAGGCAGACGTGCTGCAAATATCTTTGCACTAGTGGGACAATACAGAAGTCCAACAGCCACGTTTAGGATGCCACTAAGTTCACTCAGTGTTTGCTAGTATAATGGCTTAGTAACAATGAGTTTGAGTGTGCAATGCAGGCAGACGTGCTGCAAATATCTTTGCACTAGTGGGACAATACAGAAGTCCAACAGCCACTTTTAGGATGCCACTAAGTTCACTCAGTGTTTGCTAGTATAATGGCTTAGTAACAATGAGTTTGAGTGTGCAATGCAGGCAGACGTGCTGCAAATATCTTTGCACTAGTGGGACAATACAGAAGTCCAACAGTCACGTTTAGGATGCCACTAAGTTCACTCAGTGTTTGCTAGTATAATGGCTTAGTAACAATGAGTTTCAGTGTGCAATGCAGGCAGACGTGCTGCAAATATCTTTGCACTAGTGGGACAATACAGAAGTCCATCAGCCACGTTTAGAATGCCACTAAGTTCACTCAGTGTTTGCTAGTATAATGGCTTAGTAAGAATGAATTTCAGTGTGCAATGCAGGCAGACGTGCTGCAAATATCTTTGCACTAGTGGGACAATACAGAAGTCCAACAGCCACGTTTAGGATGCCACTATGTTCACTCAGTGTTTGCTAGTATAATGGCTTAGTAAGAATGAATTTCAGTGTGCAATGCAGGCAGACGTGCTGCAAATATCTTTGCACTAGTGGGACAATACAGAAGTCCAACAGCCACGTTTAGGATGCCACTATGTTCACTCAGTGTTTGCTAGTATAATGGCTTAGTAACAATGAGTTTCAGTGTGCAATGCAGGCAGACGTGATGCAAATATCTTTGTACTAGTGGGACAATACAGAAGTCCAACAGCCACGTTTAGGATGCCACTAAGTTCACTCAGTGTTTGCTAGTATAATGGCTTAGTAACAATGAGTTTCAGTGTGCAATGCAGGCAGACGTGCTGCAAATATCTTTGCACTAGTGGGACAATACAGAAGTCCATCAGCCACGTTTAGGATGCCACTAAGTTCACTCAGTGTTTGCTAGTATAATGGCTTAGTAACAATGAGTTTGAGTGTGCAATGCAGGCAGACGTGCTGCAAATATCTTTGCACTAGTGGGACAATACAGAAGTCCAACAGCCACGTTTAAGATGCCACTAAGTTCACTCAGTGTTTGCTAGTATAATGGCTTAGTAACAATGAGTTTCAGTGCGCAATGCGGGCAGACGTGCCGCAAATATCTTTGCACTAGTGGGAAAATACAGAAGTCCAACAGCCACGTTAAGGATGCCACTAAGCTCACCCAGTGTTTGCTAGTAAAATGGCTTAGTAACAATGAGTTTGAGTGTGCAATGCAGGCAGACGTGCTGCAAATATCTTTGCACTAGTGGGACAATACAGAAGTCAAACAGCCACGTTTAGGATGCCACTAAGTTCACTCAGTGTTTGCTAGTATAATGGCTTAGTAACAATGAGTTTCAGTGTGCAATGCAGGCAGACGTGCTGCAAATATCTTTGCACTAGTGGGACAATACAGAAGTCCAACAGCCACGTTTAGGATGCCACTAAGTTCACTCAGTGTTTGCTAGTATAATGGCTTAGTAACAATGAGTTTGAGTGTGCAATGCAGGCAGACGTGCTGCAAATATCTTTGCACTAGTGGGACAATACAGAAGTCCAACAGCCACTTTTAGGATGCCACTAAGTTCACTCAGTGTTTGCTAGTATAATGGCTTAGTAACAATGAGTTTGAGTGTGCAATGCAGGCAGACGTGCTGCAAATATCTTTGCACTAGTGGGACAATACAGAAGTCCAACAGTCACGTTTAGGATGCCACTAAGTTCACTCAGTGTTTGCTAGTATAATGGCTTAGTAACAATGAGTTTCAGTGTGCAATGCAGGCAGACGTGCTGCAAATATCTTTGTACTAGTGGGACAATACAGAAGTCCAACAGCCACGTTTAGGATGCCACTAAGTTCACTCAGTGTTTGCTAGTATAATGGCTTAGTAACAATGAGTTTCAGTGTGCAATGCAGGCAGACATGCTGCAAATATCTTTGCACTAGTGGGACAATACAGAAGTCCATCAGCCACGTTTAGGATGCCACTAAGTTCACTCAGTGTTTGCTAGTATAATGGCTTAGTATGAATGAATTTCAGTGGGCAATGCAGGCAGACGTGCTGCAAATATCTTTGCACTAGTGGGACAATACAGAAGTCCAACAGCCACGTTTAGGATGCCACTAAGTTCACTCAGTGTTTGCTATTTTAATGGCTTAGTAACAATGAGTTTGAGTGTGCAATGCAGGCAGACGTGCTGCAAATATTTTTGCACTAGTGGGACAATACAGAAGTCCATCAGCCACGTTTAGGATGCCACTAAGTTCACTCAGTGTTTGCTAGTATAATGGCTTAGTAACAATGAGTTTGAGTGTGCAATGCAGGCAGACGTGCTGAAAATATCTTTGCACTAGTGGGACAATACAGAAGTCCAACAGCCACGTTTAGGATGCCACTAAGTTCACTCAGTGTTTGCTAGTATAATGGCTTAGTAACAATGAGTTTAAGTGTGCAATGCAGGCAGACATGCTGCAAATATCTTTGCACTAGTGGAACAATACAGAAGTCCAACAGCCACGTTTAGGATGCCACTAAGTTCACTCAGTGTATGCTAGTATAATGGCTTAGTAAGAATGAGTTTGAGTGTGCAATGCAGGCAGACGTGCTGCAAATATCTTTGCACTAGTGGGACAATACAGAAGTCCAACAGCCACGTTTAGGATGCCACTAAGTTCACTCAGTGTTTGCTAGTATAATGGCTTAGTAACAATGAGTTTGAGTGTGCAATTCAGGCAGACATGCTGCAAATATCTTTGCACTAGTGGAACAATACAGAAGTCCAACAGCCACGTTTAGGATGCCACTAAGTTCACTCAGTGTTTGCTAGTATAATGGCTTAGTAAGAATGAGTTTCAGTGTGCAATGCAGGCAGACGTGCTGCAAATATCTTTGCACTAGTGGGACAATACAGAAGTCCAACAGCCACGTTTAGGATGCCACTAAGTTCACTCAGTGTTTGCTAGTATAATGGCTTAGTAACAATGAGTTTGAGTGTGCAATGCAGGCAGACATGCTGCAAATATCTTTGCACTCGTGGGACAATACAGAAGTCCATCAGCCACGTTTAGGATGCCACTAAGTTCACTCAGTGTTTGCTAGTATAATGGCTTAGTAACAATGAGTTGGAGTGTGCAATGCAGGCAGACGTGCTGCAAATATCTTTGCACTAGTGGGACAATACAGAAGTGCAACAGCCACTTTTAGGATGCCACTAAGTTCACTCAGTGTTTGCTAGTATAATGGCTTAGTAACAATGAGTTTAAGTGTGCAATGCAGGCAGACGTGCTGCAAATATCTTTGCACTAGTGGGACAATACAGAAGTCCATCAGCCACGTTTAGGATGCCACTAAGTTCACTCAGTGTTTGCTAGTATAATGGCTTAGTAACAATGAGTTTGAGTGTGCAATGCAGGCAGACTTGCTGCAAATATCTTTGCACTAGTGGAACAATACAAAAGTCCAACAGCCACGTTTAGGATGCCACTAAGTTCACTCAGTGTATGCTAGTATAATGGCTTAGTAAGAATGAGTTTCAGTGTGCAATGCAGGCAGACGTGCTGCAAATATCTTTGCACTAGTAGGACAATACAGAAGTCCAACAGCCACGTTTAGGATGACACTAAGTTCACTCAGTGTTTGCTAGTATAATGGCTTAGTAACAATGAGTTTGAGTGTGCAATGCAGGCAGACATGCTGCAAATATCTTTGCACTCGTGGGACAATACAGAAGTCCATCAGCCACGTTTAGGATGCCACTAAGTTCACTCAGTGTTTGCTAGTATAATGGCTTAGTAACAATGAGTTTGAGTGTGCAATGCAGGCAGACGTGCTGCAAATATCTTTGCACTAGTGGGACAATACAGAAGTCCAACAGCCACTTTTAGGATGCCACTAAGTTCACTCAGTGTTTGCTAGTATAATGGCTTAGTAACAATGAGTTTAAGTGTGCAATGCAGGCAGACGTGCTGCAAATATCTTTGCACTAGTGGGACAATACAGAAGTCCAACAGCCACGTTTAGGATGCCACTAAGTTCACTCAGTGTTTGCTAGTATAATGGCTTAGTAAGAATGAGTTTCAGTGTGCAATGCAGGCAGACGTGCTGCAAATATCTTTGCACTAGTGGGACAATACAGAAGTCCAACAGCCACGTTTAGGAAGCCACTAAGTTCACTCAGTGTTTGCTAGTATAATGGCTTAGTAACAATGAGTTTGAGTGTGCAATGCAGGCAGACGTGCTGCAAATATCTTTACACTAGTGGGACAATACAGAAGTCCAACAGCCACGTTTAGGATGCAACTAAGTTCACTCAGTGTTTGCTAGTATAATGGCTTAGTAACAATGAGTTTGAGTGTGCAATGCAGGCAGACGTGCTGCAAATATCTTTGCACTAGTGGGACAATACAGAAGTCCAACAGCCACGTTTAGGATGCCACTAAGTTCACTCAGTGTTTGCTAGTATAATGGCTTAGTAACAATGAGTTTGAGTGTGCAATGCAGGCAGACGTGCTGCAAATATCTTTGCACTAATGGGACAATACAGAAGTCCAAAAGCCACGTTTAGGATGCCACTAAGTTCACTCAGTGTTTGCTAGTATAATGGCTTAGTTACAATGAGTTTGAGTGTGCAATGCAGGCAGACGTGCTGCAAATATCTTTGCACTAGTGGGACAATACAGAAGTCCAACAGCCACGTTTAGGATGCCACTAAGTTCACTCAGTGTTTGCTAGTATAATGGCTTAGTAACAATGAGTTTGAGTGTGCAATGCAGGCAGACATGCTGCAAATATCTTTGTACTAGTGGGACAATACAGAAGTCCAACAGCCACGTTTAGGATGCCACTAAGTTCACTCAGTGTTTGCTAGTATAATGGCTTAGTAACAATGAGTTTCAGTGTGCAATGCAGGCAGACGTGCTGCAAATATCTTTGCACTAGTGGGACAATACAGAAGTCCAACAGCCACGTTTAGGATGCCACTAAGTTCACTCAGTGTTTGCTAGTATAATGGCTTAGTAACAATGAGTTTGAGTGTGCAATGCAGGCAGACGTGCTGCAAATATCTTTGCACTAATGGGACAATACAGAAGTCTAACAGCCACGTTTAGGATGCCACTAAGTTCACTCAGTGTTTGCTAGTATAATGGCTTAGTAACAATGAGTTTCAGTGTGCAATGCAGGCAGACGTGCTGCAAATATCTTTGTACTAGTGGGACAATACAGAAGTCCAACAGCCACGTTTAGGATGCCACTAAGTTCACTCAGTGTTTGCTAGTATAATGGCTTAGTAACAATGAGTTTCAGTGTGCAATGCAGGCAGACGTGCTGCAAATATCTTTGCACTAGTGGGACAATACAGAAGTCCATCAGCCACGTTTAGGATGCCACTAAGTTCACTCAGTGTTTGCTAGTATAATGGCTTAGTAACAATGAGTTTGAGTGTGCAATGCAGGCAGACGTGCTGCAAATATCTTTGCACTAGTGGGACAATACAGAAGTCCAACAGCCACGTTTAAGATGCCACTAAGTTCACTCAGTGTTTGCTAGTATAATGGCTTAGTAACAATGAGTTTCAGTGCGCAATGCGGGCAGACGTGCCGCAAATATCTTTGCACTAGTGGGAAAATACAGAAGTCCAACAGCCACGTTAAGGATGCCACTAAGCTCACCCAGTGTTTGCTAGTAAAATGGCTTAGTAACAATGAGTTTGAGTGTGCAATGCAGGCAGACGTGCTGCAAATATCTTTGCACTAGTGGGACAATACAGAAGTCAAACAGCCACGTTTAGGATGCCACTAAGTTCACTCAGTGTTTGCTAGTATAATGGCTTAGTAACAATGATTTTGAGTGTGCAATGCAGGCAGACGTGCTGCAAATATCTTTGCACTAGTGGGACAATACAGAAGTCCAACAGCCACTTTTAGGATGCCACTAAGTTCACTCAGTGTTTGCTAGTATAATGGCTTAGTAACAATGAGTTTGAGTGTGCAATGCAGGCAGACGTGCTGCAAATATCTTTGCACTAGTGGGACAATACAGAAGTCCAACAGCCACTTTTAGGATGCCACTAAGTTCACTCAGTGTTTGCTAGTATAATGGCTTAGTAACAATGAGTTTGAGTGTGCAATGCAGGCAGACGTGCTGAAAAAATCTTTGCACTAGTGGGACAATACAGAAGTCCAACAGTCACGTTTAGGATGCCACTAAGTTCACTCAGTGTTTGCTAGTATAGTGGCTTAGTAACAATGAGTTTCAGTGTGCAATGCAGGCAGACGTGCTGCAAATATCTTTGTACTAGTGGGACAATACAGAAGTCCAACAGCCACGTTTAGGATGCCACTAAGTTCACTCAGTGTTTGCTAGTATAATGGCTTAGTAACAATGAGTTTCAGTGTGCAATGCAGGCAGACGTGCTGCAAATATCTTTGCACTAGTGGGACAATACAGAAGTCCATCAGCCACGTTTAGGATGCCACTAAGTTCACTCAGTGTTTGCTAGTATAATGGCTTAGTAAGAATGAATTTCAGTGTGCAATGCAGGCAGACGTGCTGCAAATATCTTTGCACTAGTGGGACAATACAGAAGTCCAACAGCCACGTTTAGGATGCCACTAAGTTCACTCAGTGTTTGCTAGTATAATGGCTTAGTAACAATGAGTTTGAGTGTGCAATGCAGGCAGACATGCTGGAAATATCTTTGCACTAGTGGGACAATACAGAAGTCCAACAGCCACGTTTAGGATGCCACTAAGTTCACTCAGTGTTTGCTATTATAATGGCTTAGTAACAATGAGTTTGAGTGTGCAATGCAGGCAGACGTGCTGCAAATATTTTTGCTCTAGTGGGACAATACAGAAGTCCATCAGCCACTTTTAGGATGCCACTAAGTTCACTCAGTGTTTGCTAGTATAATGGCTTAGTAACAATGAGTTTGAGTGTGCAATGCAGGCAGACGTGCTGCAAATATCTTTGCACTAGTGGGACAATACAGAAGTCCAACAGGCATGTTTAGGATGCCATTAAGTTCACTCAGTGTTTGCTAGTATAATGGCTTAGTAACAATGAGTTTGAGTGTACAATGCAGGCAGACATGCTGCAAATATCTTTGCACTAGTGGAACAATACAGAAGTCCAACAGCCACGTTTAGGATGCCACTAAGTTCACTCAGTGTTTGCTAGTATAATGGCTTAGTAAGAATGAGTTTCAGTGTGCAATGCAGGCAGACGTGCTGCAAATATCTTTGCACTATTGGGACAATACAGAAGTCCAACAGCCACGTTTAGGATGCCACTAAGTTCACTCAGTGTTTGCTAGTATAATGGCTTAGTAACAATGAGTTTGAGTGTGCAATGCAGGCAGACATGCTGCAAATATCTTTGCACTCGTGGGACAATACAGAAGTCCATCAGCCACGTTTAGGATGCCACTAAGTTCACTCAGTGTTTGCTAGTATAATGGCTTAGTAACAATGAGTTTGAGTGTGCAATGCAGGCAGACGTGCTGCAAATATCTTTGCACTAGTGGGACAATACAGAAGTCCAACAGCCACGTTTAGGATGCCACTAAGTTCACTCAGTGTTTGCTAGTATAATGGCTTAGTAAGAATGAGTTTCAGTGTGCAATGCAGGCAGACGTGCTGCAAATATCTTTGCACTATTGGGACAATACAGAAGTCCAACAGCCACGTTTAGGATGCCACTAAGTTCACTCAGTGTTTGCTAGTATAATGGCTTAGTAACAATGAGTTTGAGTGTGCAATGCAGGCAGACATGCTGCAAATATCTTTGCACTAGTGGGACAATACAGCAGTCCAACAGCCACTTTTAGGATGCCACTAAGTTCACTCAGTGTTTGTTAGTATAATGGCTTAGTAACAATGAGTTTAAGTGTGCAATGCAGGCAGACGTGCTGCAAATATCTTTGCACTAGTGGGACAATACAGAAGTCCATCAGCCACGTTTAAGATGCCACTAAGTTCACTCAGTGTTTGCTAGTATAATGGCTTAGTAAGAATGAGTTTCAGTGTGCAATGCAGGCAGACGTGCTGCAAATATCTTTGCACTAGTGGGACAATACAGAAGTCCAACAGCCACGTTTAGGATGCCACTAAGTTCACTCAGTGTTTGCTAGTATAATGGCTTAGTAACAATGAGTTTCAGTGTGCAATGCAGGCAGACGTGCTGCAAATATCTTTGCACTATTGGGAAAATACAGAAGTCCAACAGCCACGTTTAGGATGTCACTAAGTTCACTCAGTGTTTGCTAGTATAATGGCTTAGTAACAATGAGTTTGAGTGTGCAATGCAGGCAGACATGCTGCAAATATCTTTGCACTCGTGGGACAATACAGAAGTCCATCAGCCACGTTTAGGATGCCACTAAGTTCACTCAGTGTTTGCTAGTATAATGGCTTAGTAGCAATGAGTTTAATTGTGCAATGCAGGCAGACGTGCTGCAAATATCTTTGCACTAGTGGGACAATACAGAAGTCCATCAGCCACGTTTAAGATGCCACTAAGTTCACTCAGTGTTTGCTAGTATAATGGCTTAGTAAGAATGAGTTTCAGTGTGCAATGCAGGCAGACGTGCTGCAAATATCTTTGCACTAGTGGGACAATACAGAAGTCCAACAGCCACGTTTAGGATGCCACTAAGTTCACTCAGTGTTTGCTAGTATAATGGCTTAGTAACAATGAGTTTGAGTGTGCAATGCAGGCAGACGTGCTGCAAATATCTTTGCACTAGTGGGACAATACAGAAGTCCAAATGCCACGTTTAGGATGCCACTAAGTTCACTCAGTGTTTGCTAGTATAATGGCTTAGTAACAATGAGTTTTAGTGTGCAATGCAGGCAGACGTGCTGCAAATATCTTTACACTAGTGGGACAATACAGAAGTCCAACAGGCACGTTTAGGATGCAACTAAGTTCACTCAGTGTTTGCTAGTATAATGGCTTAGTAACAATGAGTTGGAGTGTGCAATGCAGGCAGACGTGCTGCAAATATCTTTGCACCAATGGGACAATACAGAAGTCCAAAAGCCACGTTTAGGATGCCACTAAGTTCACTCAGTGTTTTCTAGTATAATGGCTTAGTAAGAATGAGTTTCAGTGTGCAATGCAGGCAGACGTGCTGCAAATATCTTTGCACTAGTGGGACAATACAGAAGTCCAACAGTCATGTTTAGGATGCCACTAAGTTCACTCAGTGTTTGCTAGTATAATGGCTTAGTAACAATGAGTTTGAGTGTGCAATGCAGGCAGACGTGCTGCAAATATCTTTGCACTATTGGGACAATACAGACGTCCATCAGCCACGTTTAGGATGCCACTAAGTTCACTCAGTGTTTGCTAGTATAATGGCTTAGTAACAATGAGTTTGAGTGTGCAATGCAGGCAGACGTGCTGCAAATATCTTTGCACTAGTGGGACAATACAGAAGTCCAACAGCCACGTTTAGGATGCCACTAAGTTCACTCAGTGTTTGTTAGTATAATGGCTTAGTAAGAATGAGTTTCAGTGTGCAATGCAGGCATACGTGCTGCAAATATCTTTGCACTAGTGGGACAATACAGAAGTCCATCAGCCACGTTTAGGATGCCACTAAGTTCACTCAGTGTTTGCTAGTATATTGGCTTAGTAACAATGAGTTTCAGTGTGCAATGCAGGCAGATGTGCTGCAAATATCTTTGCACTAGTGGGACAATACAGAAGTCCATCAGCCACGTTTAGGATGCCACTAAGTTCACTCAGTGTTTTCTAGTATAATGGCTTAGTAAGAATGAGTTTCAGTGTGCAATGCAGGCAGACGTGCTGCAAATATCTTTGCACTAGTGGGACAATACAGAAGTCCAACAGCCACGTTTAGGATGCCACTAAGTTCACTCAGTGTTTGCTAGTATAATGGCTTAGTAACAATGAGTTTCAGTGTGCAATGCAGGCAGACGTGCTGCAAATATCTTTGCACTAGTGGGACAATACAGAAGTCCATCAGCCACGTTTAGGATGCCACTAAGTTCACTCAGTGTTTGCTAGTATATTGGCTTAGTAACAATGAGTTTGAGTGTGCAATGCAGGCAGATATGCTGCAAATATCGTTGCACTAGTGGGACAATACAGAAGTCCATCAGCCACGTTTAGGATGCCACTAAGTTCACTCAGTGTTTTCTAGTATAATGGCTTAGTAAGAATGAGTTTCAGTGTGCAATGCAGGCAGACGTGCTGCAAATATCTTTGCACTAGTGGGACAATACAGAAGTCCAACAGTCATGTTTAGGATGTGATATAGAAGGGTTAATAGTTTCTATATTTCTTCATTAAAGATATTTTATTGTTATTAGTAAGTATATCTGGTGGTAGTTCATAGTCATTATGGAGCCTTCGGAATAAGAGACAGGCTCAAGGATTATTTTTGTCTCTAAATGTTCTTCTTATCTTCTTCTTATCTCATATGCATGACTCTACATTTTTGTTTTGCTAAAACTTAAAGGTCATATGAGCAACTTGTAAAGTCCAGCTTAGAAGCCTTATTTGCAATATCACATTGATCTGTAAATGGTATAAATAAACTGTACTTTGATTAAATAAACAGAAGAAATTGATCATGCCCACATGGATGCTGGTCTTTTCTCTCCGAGCGCTCGATCTGGATTAAGGTCTGAAGAGGCCTAATCCAGAGGACCTCACTGGTGATCCCATAAGCTGACTTGTGACAAAACAGAACAGCTACAACAGTTTTGGCGCCCAACGTGGGGCCGTGGCCAACCAGCCTATTCGGAAGAAGTTTTGGGGACTCTTGAGACAGTGAAATTTCAGCTGCAGCAAGGTGAGAAGCTTTATTCTTACACTTCATTTCACTCTCTCTGATTTCCCGAATATTCTGGGTAAGGCTGTACACACGGTTCAAGAACTCTGGCATCACCAGTGAGTATTGTTTTTTCATGCATGTCTGAATGAGAGTTGAAATATAGAGTAATAAGATAATCTGTTGTCCGTCCATTAACTGATTGCATAGATTGCATAGCACGGAATTTGGGACAGTCTCTGTATAATTGCATTTGCTGTGTTGCTGTGTTTTGTGTTTTGCTTTGGCCTTCTTTGCATCTTTGATGGGCAATACACTGGTCTAGGGATATGTGTTCATAAGTGGTTCCATACTAATGCCTAGATAAAGTAGGGAGGCAATAGGTTGTTGTATATTGATGAGAAGCCTCTGAATAACAAAGTGACAAGTAATTGAGATAAGAGACTTGGTGAAATAATATGTATGTATAAGTCTAATGGTTATAGGCTATACTGTGGACTGTGAAAAGATGTTCCGGTTGTGAAATGTCACAGGGCAAAGCCATATAGAGTATTTGAGTGGATACCTGACATATGTATTTTTTCCCATCAGTGTCAAGAGCGGTTTAGATAATTTTATTTGCATGTGAGGTTAACTGATCCTTGGAAGGTGTATTGTTACATATGTTTCTGGAATCAATGAATGAGTAGGACAAATGGTCCTGGGATCTGTCCTTATAGTGAGATATTGTGTGTTTCTTCCCCTCAAAATGGGGATGAAGGTTTTATAATAAAGTAGAATATTAGTACTGTGAAGGTATATAAGTAGTCTCAATTTTCTGCTGGGATTGTGTATTATACCAGTGGGTATTAGGATTGTGTTTTGGAAAGCTGAATCTGGACGAGAAGACTCTTGCTAAACAAACTGTGTGCTGAAATTCTTTTGGGAGGGGTCAAGTGAACAGCTGCGCGATTTTCTGCCCTCTGTGAGAGGTCAGCTCTGTTAATTGTTTTGGTTTATTGGTTTAACTCTAATTTACGTTCGTTGCTGGAATACTTTGTAAAGGACCAGCATGGAGTAGCCAACTGCACATCAGGTCTAAGTGGGTTAGAGAGCATTTGTGGCCTTCCCACTTACATGGAGGTGGTCTAGCAGGTGAGAGGACTATCACACCTGGTCCTTCCTGCTTTAGTCATCTGGTCTATTGGGTGAGAGGTGTTTTTTTAACCCTTCCCAATACGCCCTACAAGTGTAGCAGGTGAGAGGCGGAGCAGGTAAATGCTGATTGAGCCTTCTTGCTACCACTTGAGAGCCCATTCTGACTTGCCAGGAGATGTGTGGCCTGTTAACAAGGTTCAGGGACACTGAGAGGGCATTTGCAGAAAGGTGGGCTGTGTGGGAATAAGTTGAAGCCATGGGCAACTTGTTCAGTGTGCAGTGTGGGGCTCCTGCAGGATCCAAAACAGTCAAACAGATAGTGCAAGAAAGAGAAGGCAAAGAAGCAGTGAAAAATATCAGACCAATACTCAGAAAGGCAGACATGCCAGAGTGTGGGTGTTTGGATGTTGAGAAATGGCACAGATTCAGGGAAGAGGTGCAGCATTGTGGATGTAAAGAAATAACAGTGGGATGTATTATTATATTATTGTTATGTAAAGTGTATTATAAATGTTTTAATGCACCAAGAGCAAAAACTGTGACTGCTACCGCCCCCCCTTCACATGATCAGAAACCCAGACCAGATGAATGGACTTGTAAACATTGTAGTCAGAAAAACCCAGACTGGAGAAGTACTTGTGCTACGTGTAGTGTTACTCGCCCTAAGCAGATTGCACTAACTCCTGTTCGAACCAGATCACATGTGATGACAGAGGACGCTGACACTGAGACAGAGGTAGTGAAGGAATTGAGTTTTGGGGAGGAAGCTGGACATTACTCTGATGGTGAGGAAAGAAAACAGTTATCTGACCCTGAAGACCAACCTTTCCCTCTTTCCCTGACTGACGTAATACAGCAGGAAGGGGAGAGTATAGAGACGTACTTTTGGAGGTTACAGCTGAAGTGGGCAGACGTGGGGTACAAAGTCAGAACCTCCCTTAATGACA
The DNA here is from genome assembly GCF_048569485.1 of Anomaloglossus baeobatrachus. Classification (NCBI taxonomy): domain Eukaryota; kingdom Metazoa; phylum Chordata; class Amphibia; order Anura; family Aromobatidae; genus Anomaloglossus; species Anomaloglossus baeobatrachus. Next base: position 261,050,855 of record NC_134355.1, read on the forward strand.
AAATACTGATGAGTATATTTGTTAACGGTATGAATAAGTTTTTACGAGAAGCAGTACAGACAGCCAGACCTGAATGGAGAAACATGGACCCAACAGACCTTCTGCAAGTAGCTAAGGGGGTTGAACTGACAAAATGCAAGCAACCAGTTATGTATGCTAGAGCACAAGGAAAACAGTGGAAGCAGAGAGGGAGGGCACCAGGTGACCGAGTGACCGTACAGTGCTGGAATTGTGGACAGAATGGACATTACGCCAGACAGTGCAAAAACCCCAAATAGGAGAGGGAGCAGACTGACTCTCCTCCTTCCTTCCCTCCTCCTTTGCCTCTGGCCTAGGAAACTGGTGACCACGAAGGGACTGGAGGGATTGGTGTCAGAAATTCCCTTGATAAAACAGTATCCCTTAAGCCCAGCCAAATCAATGGCCCTGACCAGAGAATATGTGCAAGCAGGGGCTCTAGTACAAAGGTCCTCCCCCCTGTAACACTCCCTTGTATCCAATCAAGAAAAAAAGGGCCCAAAGGTTCCCCTGACACGTACAGAATGGTGCATGATTTGAGAGCTGTCAATGCTGTCACTGAGAGTGTAACACCAATTGTTCCAAACCCACATACCTTACTGTCACAAATCCCAGGGACCTCCAAATGTTTTACAGTAATTGATTTGGCAAATGCATTTTTCTCTGTGCCTCTACACCCTGACTGTCAGTATCTTATTTGCCTTCACACATGAGGGGAAACAGTACATGTGGACAGTCCTCCCGCAAGGAGGAATGAATCCACCTATCATTTATTCTACAGCTATGGCAGGAATTCTGGAGCAGTGGCAACCGCCTCATCCACAGGTTACGCTATTGCAGTACGTGGATGACCTTTTGCTCTGCTGTCCAGACCAGACGTCCTGCAAGGAAGCCACAATTTCTTTGCTGTGTTTTCTAGCAGAGAATGGTTGCAAAGTTTCACGTGAAAAATTACAGTACTGTAAGCAAAAGGTAACATTTTTGGGTCACTGTATCTCTGAAGGTACAAGACACCTGACTGAGGAGAGAAAACAAGCAGTCCAAAATCTCTCCTTACCCAGGTCCCACCGGCAACTGCGCACCTTTTTGGGCTTAGTGTCATACTGCAGGCCTTGGATAAGGTCTGCCTCGCAAATGATGCAACCCCTCTATGATTGTCTGGCATCTGACCCCTTTGACCTCACTCAGGAAGCTATTGATTCCTTTCATTCCCTTAAACTACTCATTGTATCTACCCCGGCCCTGGGTATTCCAAATTACAATCAACCATTTTTCTTGTTTTGCACAGAACAGGGAGGGCATGCGACAGCCGTCCTCACACAGCAACATGGTGACACACAAAGACCAATAGCTTACTACTCAGCGCGATTGGACCCAGTTGTCAGAGGGTCACCCACGTGTGTCCGTGCTGTAGCGGCTGCTGCAGTACTGCTAGGGAAAGCTTGCGAGATCACATTGACATTTCCCTTAACAATTTACTCCCCGCATGACATTCATGCTATACTTGTGCAAGTCCAACCGAAACACCTGTCTATGGCCAGACACCCTTTTGCCAGTAGATTCAGAAAAGGGGGAATTGGTGACAATGGAAGCAAGTGAGGATGAATACTTTGACATGACGCATGAGCATGACTGCATAGAGCTGATGAGTCAGGAGACAGCAGGTTTTCCACATGTCTATGATACACCTATTACTAATGCAGATTTTGAGTTTTTTGTAGATGGCTCCAGATACCACCTGGATGGGAGATTCTACACTGGATATGCTGTAGTATCCTCACATGAGGTAATCCGAGCTGAACCACTCCCGCCGCACATGTCCGCGCAGGAGGCGGAGCTAACAGCGCTCATTGAGGCGTGTAGAGCGGGGTCAGGTAGGAAAATTAATGTTTATTCAGACTCAAAGTATGGATTTGGGATCTGTCATGATTTTGGCCCTATCTGGAGAAGTAGAGCTTTTCTTACGTCAGCTGGTAAGCCTATTAAAAATGCAGAATTGGTAAAACGGTTAATGGAGGCACTAATGTTACCAGTCCAGGTTGGCATCATTAAGGTGAAAGCACACACAAAAGGTGACTCACTGGAGGTAGCGGGCAATAGAAGGGCGGATGCAGCTGCGAAAGCAGCGGCAAAGAGGCCTAGGGATCAGAGGATAGTGGCAGGGAGCCAGCAAGTCCCAGCCACAGTGAGTCTGGATGTCCTGAAATCCCTCCAGCATCAGGCTGCCCAAACAGAGAAGGAACACTGGGGAAAATGGGAGCTGGGCTGAACTCGAATGGAGTATGGGAAAGTAAGGATAGGTTGTGTTTACCAAGGTCCCTGTTCCCTATGATGGCACAAGCAACACATGGCCGCACTCACACCTCAAAAAGTCACATGTGTAACCAGGTGAATGCCTTCTGGATCGCTCCTGGCTTCAGTTACGTAGCCTCCAAACACGTACAATCCTGCATTATCTGCGCACAACACAACCTAGGTAAAACAGTAAAAGTCCCTAAGAAAGCAACACCCAGACCGCTCTACCGTGTCAACGACTGCAAATAGACTACATACAACTACCCAAGGTAGGAGTGTATGAATACGTCCTGGTATGTGTAGATCTCTTCTCAGGATGGGTTGAGGCCTATCCAGTAAAATGTGCAAATGCTAAAACAACTGCAGAAAAACTGATGAAGGAACTAGTCTGTCGGTATGGCATCCCAGAAGCCATAGAAAGTGACAGGGGTACACACTTCACTGGAGAAATAATGAGGGACATTATGCAGGCCCTGGGAATAGAGCAGGCATTCCATACCCCTTATCATCCACAGAGCAGTGGAAAAGTAGAGAGATTAAACGGGACACTTAAACTAAAAATTCAAAAGGCCATGGCAGAGACAGGAAAGAATTGGGTAGAGTGCTGCTTATCCCTGGCACTCTTTTCAGTCAGACACACTCCAAATAGAAAGACAGGCTTGTCTCCTTTTGAAGTCCTTTTTGGTAGTGCCCCAAAAACAGGTCTCTACTTTCCACAAGTGTTACAGATGCAACACGGCACTATGACAGCCTACGTCCAGGCCTTACAGGAAAGACTTAATGTGGTGCATAAACATGTCTTTTCATCCATTCCAGATCCCAATGCAAGTGCAGATGTGCATCAGCTGAATCCAGGTGATTGGGTGGTCGTGCGCAGACACGTGAGAAAGAGCCTAGATCAACGCTTTGATGGCCCATTCCAAGTCCAGCTGACCACATCCACCTCAGTGAAACTTGAGGGAAAACCCACCTGGATCCACGCCAGTAACTGTAAAGAGGTCACTCCACCGGCAGAATGACAGTCTTGCTAATTATCCTGCTAGGTGTAGCAGGGTTGCTGCACCAAACAAAGACACTGAGCGAACTTTTAAATACGGACTGGGATAATAAACTCATTCGCCACCATATTTCTCTTACTGAGGACATGGAAGGAGAAAAGCCAAAAGACTGTTGGATCTGCACACACAGTTTTATTTTCTTCAAAGACTATGCCATATTTAGCCTTACCTCTGGAACCACAGGAGGTGTTGATACCAGACTGTATACACAATGAAACCTGGACTCTATCGATATTCTGGTGAAAAGATGTATTTGCCACCTTGACTATAGCTGGAAAGGTCACTAATCCCTGGTTCCAGCTAAATATCCCACAGCCTAGGGGACAGTAGTGGTGGATGGAATACAATCCGGACATTGAGGGTGTAGTTACCAAAGTAAAGACTAAGATCCCTCATTCAGGCCCCATTACCTACGATGGATTATGGTTCAGTCTTCAATATAATGATGTTGCTATCTGTGGAAAGGACAATGATTGTTTCCGTGTGTTTGTGTCTATGTGTGTATCTACATACATGGTCACCAGTTTTTGTCTGTTCTCCTATTATATGTATATACATGTGTATGTATATATGTATATATATGGATGACTCCAGCGAAGACTCCTGGTGAGGAAATACATTTTCTTTTATGAATCCAGCTAATTGGTTTAAGGGCCTAGCAGGTTGGGTTTCTGGCATTATACAATCCTGTATGCAAATATTGTTATTCTGTCTATTGCTTTATATAGCTGTAAAAGCATTGATATATGCGTTAGCTAAACTATTGAATAATGTATGTTCTAAGAGTTTCAGTATTGAACCCTCTGTAGTTTACTACGGACCCCAAATGGCCTCTACTGACGGGGAGTAGGTGTCCACACTGAGGGTGGATGGGTGAAGTGGTAGGAAGACCCCTCATGGGTACTAGGCCCATGAGCCAGCAGCTCCTGTTTGGACGCCTACTGACCCTGTAGTGAAGGTTATACCATTTACAAAAGGGGGAAATTGATATAGAAGGGTTAATAGTTTCTATATTTCTTCATTAAAGATATTTTATTGTTATTAGTAAGTATATCTGGTGGTAGTTCATAGTCATTATGGAGCCTTCGGAATAAGAGACAGGCTCAAGGATTATTTTTGTCTCTAAATGTTCTTCTTATCTTCTTCTTATCTCATATGCATGACTCTACATTTTTGTTTTGCTAAAACTAAAAGGGCATATGAGCAACTTGTAAAGTCCAGCTTAGAAGCCTTATTTGCAATATCACATTGATCTGTAAATGGTATAAATAAACTGTACTTTGATTAAATAAACAGAAGAAATTGATCATGCCCACATGGATGCTGGTCTTTTCTCTCCGAGCGCTCGATCTGGATTAAGGTCTGAAGAGGCCTAATCCAGAGGACCTCACTGGTGATCCCATAAGCTGACTTGTGACAAAACAGAACAGCTACAACAGATGCCACTAAGTTCACTCAGTGTTTGCTAGTATAATGGCTTAGTAACAATGAGTTTGAGTGTGCAATGCAGGCAGACGTGCTGCAAATATCTTTGCACTAGTGGGACAATACACAAGTCCATCAGCCACGTTTAGGATGCCACTAAGTTCACTCAGTGTTTGCTAGTATAATAGCTTAGTAACAATGAGTTTGAGTGAGCAATGCAGGCAGACGTGCTGCAAATATCTTTGCACTAGTGGGACAATACAGACGTCCAACAGTCATGTTTAGGATGCCACTAAGTTCACTCAGTGTTTGCTAGTATAATGGCTTAGTAACAATGAGTTTCAGTGTGCAATGCAGGCATACGTGCTGCAAATATCTTTGCACTAGTGGGACAATACAGAAGTCCATCAGCCACGTTTAGGATGCCACTAAGTTCACTCAGTGTTTGCTAGTATATTGGCTTAGTAACAATGAGTTTCAGTGTGCAATGCAGGCAGATGTGCTGCAAATATCTTTGCACTAGTGGGACAATACAGAAGTCCATCAGCCACGTTTAGGATGCCACTAAGTTCACTCAGTGTTTTCTAGTATAATGGCTTAGTAAGAATAAGTTTCAGTGTGCAATGCAGGCAGACGTGCTGCAAATATCTTTGCACTAGTGGGACAATACAGAAGTCCAACAGTCATGTTTAGTATGCCACTAAGTTCACTCAGTGTTTGCTAGTATAATGGCTTAGTAACAATGAGTTTGAGTGTGCAATGCAGGCAGACGTGCTGCAAATATCTTTGCACTAGTGGGACAATACAGAAGTCCAACAGGCATGTTTAGGATGCCACTAAGTTCACTCAGTGTTTGCTAGTATAATGGCTTAATAACAATGAGTTTCAGTGTGCAATGCAGGCCGACGTGCTGCAAATATCTTTGTACTAGTGGGACAATACAGAAGTCCAACAGCCACGTTTAGGATGCCACTAAGTTAACTCAGTGTTTGCTAGTATAATGGCTTAGTAACAATGAGTTTCAGTGTGCAATGCAGGCAGACATGCTGCAAACATCGTTGCACTAGTGGGACAATACAGAAGTCCATCAGCCACGTTTAGGATGCCACTAAGTTCACTCAGTGTTTGCTAGTATAATGGCTTAGTAACAATGAGTTTCAGTGTGCAATGCAGGCAGACGTGCTGCAAATATCTTTGCATTAGTGGGACAATACAGAAGTCCATCAGCCACGTTTAGGATGCCACTAAGTTCACTCAGTGTTTGCTAGTATAATGGCTTAGTAAGAATGAGTTTCAGTGTGCAATGCAGGCAGACGTGCTGCAAATATCTTTGCACTAGTGGAACAATACAGAAGTCCAACAGCCACGTTTAGGATGCCACTAAGTTCACTCAGTGTTTGCTAGTATAATGGCTTAGTAACAATGAGTTTGAGTGTGCAATGCAGGCAGACGTGCTGCAAATATCTTTGCACTAGTGGGACAATACAGAAGTCCAACAGCCACGTTTAGGATGCCAGTAAGTTCACTTAGTGTTTGCTAGTATAATGGCTTAGTAACAATGAGTTTGAGTGTGCAATGCAGGCAGACGTGCTGCAAATATCTTTGCACTAGTGGGACAATACAGAAGTCCAACAGCCACGTTTAGGATGCCACTAAGTTCACTCAGTGTTTTCTAGTATAATGGCTTAGTAACAATGAGTTTGAGTGTGCAATGCAGGCAGACGTGCTGCAAATATCTTTGCACTAGTGGGACAATACAGAAGTCCAACAGCCACTTTTAGGATGCCACTAAGTTCACTCAGTGTTTGCTAGTATAATGGCTTAGTAACAATGAGTTTGAGTGTGCAATGCAGGTAGACGTGCTGCAAATATCTTTGCACTAGTGGGACAATACAGAAGTCCAACAGCCACTTTTAGGATGCCACTAAGTTCACTCAGTGTTTGCTAGTATAATGGCTTAGTAACAATGAGTTTGAGTGTGCAATGCAGGCAGACGTGCTGCAAATATCGTTGCACTAGTGGGACAATACAGAAGTCCAACGGCCACTTTTAGGATGCCACTAAGTTCACTCAGTGTTTGCTAGTATAATGCCTTAGTAACAATGAGTTTGAGTGTGCAATGCAGGCAGACGTGCTGCAAATATCTTTGCACTAATGGGACAATACAGAAGTCCAAAAGCCACGTTTAGGATGCCACTAAGTTCACTCAGTGTTTGCTAGTATAATGGCTTAGTAACAATGAGTTTGAGTGTGCAATGCAGGCAGACGTGCTGCAAATATCTTTGCACTAGTGGGACAATACAGACGTCCAACAATCACGTTTAGGATGCCACTAAGTTCACTCAGTGTTTGCTAGTATAATAGCTTAGTAACAATGAGTTTGAGTGTGCAATGCAGGCAGACGTGCTGTAAATATCTTTGCACTAGTGGGACAATACAGAAGTCCAACAGCCACGTTTAGGATGCCACTAAGTTCACTCAGTGTTTGCTAGTATAATGGCTTAGTAACAATGAGTTTCAGTGTGCAATGCAGGCCGACGTGCTGCAAATATCTTTGTAGTAGTGGGACAATACAGAAGTCCAACAGCCACGTTTAGGATGCCACTAAGTTCACTCAGTGTTTGCTAGTATAATGGCTTAGTACCAATGAGTTTCAGTGTGCAATGCAGGCAGACGTGCTGCAAATATCTTTTCACCAGTGGGACAATACAGAAGTCCATCAGCCACGTTTAGGATGCCACTAAGTTCACTCAGTGTTTGCTAGTATAATGGCTTAGTACCAATGAGTTTCAGTGTGTAATGCAGGCAGACGTGCTGCAAATATCTTTGCACTAGTGGGACAATACAGAAGTCCAACAGCCACATTTAGGATGCCACTAAGTTCACTCAGTGTTTGCTAGTATAATGGCTTAGTAACAATGAGTTTGAGTGTGCAATGCAGGCAGACGTGCTGCAAATATCATTGCACTAGTGGGACAATACAGAAGTCCAACAGCCACTTTTAGGATGCCACTAAGTTCACTCAGTGTTTGCTAGTATAATGGCTTAGTAAGAATGAGTTTGAGTGTGCAATGCAGGCAGAGGTGCTGCAAATATCATTGCACTAGTGGGACAATACAGAAGTCCAACAGCCACTTTTAGGATGCCACTAAGTTCACTCAGTGTTTGCTAGTATAATGGCTTAGTAACAATGAGTTTGAGTGTGCAATGCAGGTAGACGTGCTGAAAATATCTTTGCACTAGTGGGACAATACAGAAGTCCAACAGCCACTTTTAGGATGCCACTAAGTTCACTCAGTGTTTGCTAGTATAATGGCTTAGTAACAATGAGTTTCAGTGTGCAATGCAGGCAGACGTGCTGCAAATATCTTTGCATTAGTGGGACAATACAGAAGTCCATCAGCCACGTTTAGGATGCCACTAAGTTCACTCAGTGTTTGCTAGTATAATGGCTTAGTAAGAATGAGTTTCAGTGTGCAATGCAGGCAGACGTGCTGCAAATATCTTTGCATTAGTGGGACAATACAGAAGTCCATCAGCCACGTTTAGGATGCCACTAAGTTCACTCAGTGTTTGCTAGTATAATGGCTTAGTAAGAATGAGTTTCAGTGTGCAATGCAGGCAGACGTGCTGCAAATATCTTTGCACTAGTGGAACAATACAGAAGTCCAACAGCCACGTTTAGGATGCCACTAAGTTCACTCAGTGTTTGCTAGTATAATGGCTTAGTAACAATGAGTTTGAGTGTGCAATGCAGGCAGACGTGCTGCAAATATCTTTGCACTAGTGGGACAATACAGAAGTCCAACAGCCACGTTTAGGATGCCAGTAAGTTCACTTAGTGTTTGCTAGTATAATGGCTTAGTAACAATGAGTTTGAGTGTGCAATGCAGGCAGACGTGCTGCAAATATCTTTGCACTAGTGGGACAATACAGAAGTCCAACAGCCACGTTTAGGATGCCACTAAGTTCACTCAGTGTTTTCTAGTATAATGGCTTAGTAACAATGAGTTTGAGTGTGCAATGCAGGCAGACGTGCTGCAAATATCTTTGCACTAGTGGGACAATACAGAAGTCCAACAGCCACTTTTAGGATGCCACTAAGTTCACTCAGTGTTTGCTAGTATAATGGCTTAGTAACAATGAGTTTGAGTGTGCAATGCAGGTAGACGTGCTGCAAATATCTTTGCACTAGTGGGACAATACAGAAGTCCAACAGCCACTTTTAGGATGCCACTAAGTTCACTCAGTGTTTGCTAGTATAATGGCTTAGTAACAATGAGTTTGAGTGTGCAATGCAGGCAGACGTGCTGCAAATATCGTTGCACTAGTGGGACAATACAGAAGTCCAACGGCCACTTTTAGGATGCCACTAAGTTCACTCAGTGTTTGCTAGTATAATGCCTTAGTAACAATGAGTTTGAGTGTGCAATGCAGGCAGACGTGCTGCAAATATCTTTGCACTAATGGGACAATACAGAAGTCCAAAAGCCACGTTTAGGATGCCACTAAGTTCACTCAGTGTTTGCTAGTATAATGGCTTAGTAACAATGAGTTTGAGTGTGCAATGCAGGCAGACGTGCTGCAAATATCTTTGCACTAGTGGGACAATACAGACGTCCAACAATCACGTTTAGGATGCCACTAAGTTCACTCAGTGTTTGCTAGTATAATAGCTTAGTAACAATGAGTTTGAGTGTGCAATGCAGGCAGACGTGCTGTAAATATCTTTGCACTAGTGGGACAATACAGAAGTCCAACAGCCACGTTTAGGATGCCACTAAGTTCACTCAGTGTTTGCTAGTATAATGGCTTAGTAACAATGAGTTTCAGTGTGCAATGCAGGCCGACGTGCTGCAAATATCTTTGTACTAGTGGGACAATACAGAAGTCCAACAGCCACGTTTAGGATGCCACTAAGTTCACTCAGTGTTTGCTAGTATAATGGCTTAGTACCAATGAGTTTCAGTGTGCAATGCAGGCAGACGTGCTGCAAATATCTTTTCACCAGTGGGACAATACAGAAGTCCATCAGCCACGTTTAGGATGCCACTAAGTTCACTCAGTGTTTGCTAGTATAATGGCTTAGTACCAATGAGTTTCAGTGTGTAATGCAGGCAGACGTGCTGCAAATATCTTTGCACTAGTGGGACAATACAGAAGTCCAACAGCCACATTTAGGATGCCACTAAGTTCACTCAGTGTTTGCTAGTATAATGGCTTAGTAACAATGAGTTTGAGTGTGCAATGCAGGCAGACGTGCTGAAAATATCTTTGCACTAGTGGGACAATACAGAAGTCCAACAGCCACTTTTAGGATGCCACTAAGTTCACTCAGTGTTTGCTAGTATAATGGCTTAGTAACAATGAGTTTCAGTGTGCAATGCAGGCAGACGTGCTGCAAATATCTTTGCATTAGTGGGACAATACAGAAGTCCATCAGCCACGTTTAGGATGCCACTAAGTTCACTCAGTGTTTGCTAGTATAATGGCTTAGTAAGAATGAGTTTCAGTGTGCAATGCAGGCAGACGTGCTGCAAATGTCTTTGCATTAGTGGGACAATACAGAAGTCCATCAGCCACGTTTAGGATGCCACTAAGTTCACTCAGTGTTTGCTAGTATAATGGCTTAGTAAGAATGAGTTTCAGTGTGCAATGCAGGCAGACGTGCTGCAAATATCTTTGCACTAGTGGAACAATACAGAAGTCCAACAGCCACGTTTAGGATGCCACTAAGTTCACTCAGTGTTTGCTAGTATAATGGCTTAGTAACAATGAGTTTGAGTGTGCAATGCAGGCAGACGTGCTGCAAATATCTTTGCACTAGTGGGACAATACAGACGTCCAACAATCACGTTTAGGATGCCACTAAGTTCACTCAGTGTTTGCTAGTATAATAGCTTAGTAACAATGAGTTTGAGTGTGCAATGCAGGCAGACGTGCTGTAAATATCTTTGCACTAGTGGGACAATACAGAAGTCCAACAGCCACGTTTAGGATGCCACTAAGTTCACTCAGTGTTTGCTAGTATAATGGCTTAGTAACAATGAGTTTCAGTGTGCAATGCAGGCCGACGTGCTGCAAATATCTTTGTACTAGTGGGACAATACAGAAGTCCAACAGCCACGTTTAGGATGCCACTAAGTTCACTCAGTGTTTGCTAGTATAATGGCTTAGTACCAATGAGTTTCAGTGTGCAATGCAGGCAGACGTGCTGCAAATATCTTTTCACCAGTGGGACAATACAGAAGTCCATCAGCCACGTTTAGGATGCCACTAAGTTCACTCAGTGTTTGCTAGTATAATGGCTTAGTACCAATGAGTTTCAGTGTGTAATGCAGGCAGACGTGCTGCAAATATCTTTGCACTAGTGGGACAATACAGAAGTCCAACAGCCACTTTTAGGATGCCACTAAGTTCACTCAGTGTTTGCTAGTATAATGGCTTAGTAACAATGAGTTTGAGTGTGCAATGCAGGTAGACGTGCTGAAAATATCTTTGCACTAGTGGGACAATACAGAAGTCCAACAGCCACTTTTAGGATGCCACTAAGTTCACTCAGTGTTTGCTAGTATAATGGCTTAGTAAGAATGAGTTTGAGTGTGCAATGCAGGCAGAGGTGCTGCAAATATCATTGCACTAGTGGGACAATACAGAAGTCCAACAGCCACTTTTAGGATGCCACTAAGTTCACTCAGTGTTTGCTAGTATAATGGCTTAGTAACAATGAGTTTGAGTGTGCAATGCAGGTAGACGTGCTGAAAATATCTTTGCACTAGTGGGACAATACAGAAGTCCAACAGCCACTTTTAGGATGCCACTAAGTTCACTCAGTGTTTGCTAGTATAATGGCTTAGTAAGAATGAGTTTCAGTGTGCAATGCAGGCAGACATGCTTCAAATATCTTTGCACAAGTGTGACAATACAGAAGTCCAACAGCCACGTTTAGGATGCCACTAAGTTCACTCAGTGTTTGCTAGTATAATGGCTTAGTAAGAATGAGTTTCAGTGTGCAATGCATGCAGACGTGCTGCAAATATCTTTGCACTAGTGGGACAATACAGAAGTCCAACAGCCACGTTTAGGATGCCACTAAGTTCACTCAGTGTTTGCTAGTATAATGGCTTAGTAACAATGAGTTTCAGTGTGCAATGCAGGTAGACATGCTGCAAATATATTTGCACTAGTGGGACAATACAGAAGTCCAACAGCCGCTTTTAGGATGCCACTAAGTTCACTCAGTGTTTGCTAGTATAATGGCTTAGTAACAATGAGTTTGAGTGTGCAATGCAGGCAGACGTGCTTCAAATATCTTTGCACTAGTGGGACAATACAGAAGTCCAACAGCCACGTTTAGGATGCCACTAAGTTCACTCAGTGTTTGCTAGTATAATGGCTTAGTAACAACGAGTTTGAGTGTGCAATGCAGGCAGACGTGCTTCAAATATCTTTGCACTAGTGGGACAATACAGAAGTCCAACAGCCACTTTTAGGATGCCACTAAGTTCACTCAGTGTTTGCTAGTATAATGGCTTAGTAACAATGAGTTTCAGTGTGCAAAGGGCAGGAGGGTACAGTGGCAGGGTTGTGGGTCTCTGGGTAGAGGATAGGAAGCCTGCCTTTCTATCTCTCCTAATGGGGAAATGCAGCGAGGAAATCCCTGACCTTAGCTACACAGACGCTGTCATCTTGTGTAGCTGTTAAACTCTGTTTTCACAGACCTGTCACCTATGGCTCTGACCCTGCCGGTATTAGCCCTTAAAAGGACTGATAGAAACTTCTATCCCTATTCTGTACAGCGCTGTGTATAGAGCGTACAAAGCAGTATTGGAGATAGGAGCTGTGCCAGCGGTGACTGACACCAAGGACGCAGAAGGCAGATAATGGCGTGCTGGAGGAAAATGTCCGTTTTTATAATGTAGGGACATGTGACATGGACATCCTATCACACATGCCGTTGCTTCTCTGGCTAAAAGTCCACTTAGCTGTGTGTGTGTCTGGGATGTCCCGCACACTATACACACACTATACACTGAAAATTCATAATAGTGTGAGTCACAGTGACTTACACTATTACAGCGGAAAGCCAGCTAGTAACTAGCTGGTCTTTTTGCTGCTAGAACCGTTCTCAAACGTATCTAGAACTATCGAGCTTTAGCAAAAAGCTCGAGTTCTACTTCGATCTAGAACAGCACCCAAAATCACTCGAGCCGCAAACTGGAGAACCTCGAACCGCGAACCGCGCTCAACTCTAGTTACCACCCCTTATGCCACTGTGAACCACATCAATCCCCCGAACTCTCAAGGACCTCGGGTCGCAGTTGTGGAACTTTTTAAAGTGGCGAGTTAAGGTTTTGAGTAGGGAGAAATCGTTCACCGTCCTGGCCGCGCCAATGTCCCGCACATGCTCCCTCACACGTATCCGTAATTCCCTGGATGTGAGTCCTACATAAATGAGAGAACAGTTACAAGTAGCATAAGAGATAACATTAGTTGTGCTACAGGAAATCCGGTGTCTAATCAGATAAATATGTTGGGAATCGGAACTGGTGAAGGAGCATGAGCGGAAGACATTGGCGCAGGCAAGACAGTTCCCGCAAGGTATGCATCCCAAGGTGGGACCACTGGAACCAAAAGGATTGGGGCTTTTTGCAATGTAATGGCTATGGACTAGTAAGTAGAGTTGAGCGCGGTTCGAGGTTCTCCAGTTCTAGGCTCGAATGATTTTGGGGCCTGTTCTAGATCGAACTAGAACTCGAGCTTTTTGCAAAAGCTCGATAGTTCTAGAAACGTTCGAGAACGGTTCTAGCAGAAAAAAACAGCTAATTCCTAGCTGGCTTTCTGGTGCAATAGTGTAAGTCACTCTGTGACTCACACTATTATGACATTTCAGTGTATAGTGTGCGTGAACAGCGCCTTCAGATCACTCCTGTTTGTATAATGGCGATCGCCATTTTTTTTTTTTTTCCTTGTCTTCCTTCCCTAAGCGCGCGCGTGTAGTGGGGAGGGCCATTATGTCAGCCAATCCCAGACACACACACAGCTAAGTGGACTTTTAGCCAGAGAAGCAACGGCATGTGTGATAGGATGTCCATGTCACATGTCCCTGCATTATAAAAACGAGTATCTGGCCGTCCGGACGCCATTATCTCTTCTGCGTCCTTGGTGTCAGACATCACTTGCGCAGCTCCGTCCTTTGTCCTATCGCCGATACTGCTGTATGCGCTCCATACACAGCGCTGGACAGCATAGGGATAGCACTTTCCATCAGTCCTTTTAAGGGCTCGTACCGGCAGGGTCAGAGCCATAGGTGACAGGTCCTGAAAGCAGAGACAGCGTCTGTGTAGCTAAGGTCAGGGATTTCGTCGCTGCATTTCCCCATTAGGAGGGAATAGAAAGGCAGGCTTCCATTCCTCTACCCAGAGCCCCACAATCCTGGCACTGTACCCTCCTGTCCTCTGCACACTCCAACTCATTATAACTAAGCCATTATACTAGCAAACACTCAGTGTACCTAGTGGCATCCTAAACGTGGCTATTGGACTTTCCTATAGTCCCACTAGTGCAAAGATATTTGCAGCACCTCTGCCTGCATTGCACACTCCAACTCATTATAACTAAGCCATTATACTAGCAAACACTCAGTGTACCTAGTGGCATCCTAAACGTGGCTATTGGACTTTGCTATAGTCCCACTAGTGCAAAGATATTTGCAGCACCTCTGCCTGCATTGCACACTCCAACTCATTATAACTAAGCCATTATACTAGCAAACACTCAGTGTACCTAGTGGCATCCTAAACGTGGCTATTGGACTTTGCTATAGTCCCACTAGTGCTAAGATATTTGCAGCACCTCTGCCTGCATTGCACACTCCAACTCATTATAACTAAGCCATTATACTAGCAAACACTCAGTGTACCTAGTGGCATCCTAAACGTGGCTATTGGACTTTGCTATAGTCCCACTAGTGCAAAGATATTTGCAGCACCTCTACCTGCATTGCACACTCCAACTCATTATAACTAAGTCATTATACTAGCAAACACTCAGTGTACCTAGTGGCATCCTAAACGTGGCTATTGGACTTTGCTATAGTCCCACTAGTGCAAAGATATTTGCAGCACCTCTGCCTGCATTGCACACTCCAACTCATTATAACTAAGCCATTATACTAGCAAACACTCAGTGTACCTAGTGGTATCCTAAACGTGGCTATTGGACTTTGCTATAGTCCCACTAGTGCAAAGATATTTGCAGCACCTCTGCCTGCATTGCACACTACAAATCATTATAACTAAGCCATTATACTAGCAAACACTCAGTGTACCTAGTGGCATCCTAAACGTGGCTATTGGACTTTGCTATAGTCCCACTAGTGCAAAGATATTTGCAGCACCTCTGCCTGCATTGCACACTCCAACTCATTATAACTAAGCCATTATACTAGCAAACACTCAGTGTACCTAGTGGCATCATAAACGTGGCTATTGGACTTTTGTCTAGTCACACTAGTGCAAAGACATTTGCAGCACCTCTACCTGCATTGCACACTCCAACTCATTATAACTAAGCCATTATACTAGCAAACACTCAGTGTACCTAGTACCTAGTGGCATCCTAAACGTGGCTATTGGACTTTGCTATAGTCCCACTAGTGCAAAGACATTTGCAGCACCTCTACCTGCATTGCACACTCCAACTCATTATAACTAAGCCATTATACTAGCAAACACTCAGTGTACCTAGTGGCATCCTAAACGTGGCTATTGGACTTTGCTATAGTCCCACTAGTGCAAAGATATTTGCAGCACCTCTGCCTGCATTGCACACTCCAACTCATTATAACTAAGCCATTATACTAGCAAACACTCAGTGTACCTAGTGGCATCCTAAACGTGGCTATTGGACTTTGCTATAGTCCCACTAGTGCTAAGATATTTGCAGCACCTCTGCCTGCATTGCACACTCCAACTCATTATAACTAAGCCATTATACTAGCAAACACTCAGTGTACCTAGTGGCATCCTAAACGTGGCTATTGGACTTTGCTATAGTCCCACTAGTGCAAAGATATTTGCAGCACCTCTACCTGCATTGCACACTCCAACTCATTATAACTAAGCCATTATACTAGCAAACACTCAGTGTATCTAGTGGCATCCTAAACGTGGCTATTGGACTTTGCTATAGTCCCACTAGTGCAAAGATATTTGCAGCACCTCTGCCTGCATTGCACACTCCAACTCATTATAACTAAGCCATTATACTAGCAAACACTCAGTGTACCTAGTGGTATACTAAACGTGGCTATTGGACTTTGCTATAGTCCCACTAGTGCAAAGATATTTGCAGCACCTCTGCCTGCATTGCACAATACAAATCATTATAACTAAGCCATTATACTAGCAAACACTCAGTGTACCTAGTGGCATCATAAACGTGGCTATTGGACTTTTGTCTAGTCACACTAGTGCAAAGACATTTGCAGCACCTCTACCTGCATTGCACACTCCAACTCATTATAACTAAGCCATTATACTAGCAAATACTCAGTGTACCTAGTGGCATCCTAAACGTGGCTATTGGACTTTTGTCTAGCCCCACTAGTGCGAAGATATTTGCAGCACCTCTACCTGCATTGCACACTCCAACTCACTATAACTAAGCCATTATACTAGCAAAGACTCAGTGTACCTAGTGGCATCCTAAACGTGGCTATTGGACTTTTGTCTAGTCACACTAGTGCAAAGACATTTGCAGCACCTCTACCTGCATTGCACACTCCAACTCATTATAACTAAGCCATTATACTAGCAAACACTCAGTGTACCTAGTGGCATCCTAAACGTGGCTATTGGACTTTTGTCTAGTCACACTAGTGCAAAGACATTTGCAGCACCTCTACCTGCATTGCACACTCCAACTCATTATAACTAAGCCATTATACTAGCAAACACTCAGTGTACCTAGTGGCATCCTAAACGTGGCTATTGGACTTTTGTCTAGTCACACTAGTGCAAAGACATTTGCAGCACCTCTACCTGCATTGCACACTCCAACTCATTATAACTAAGCCATTATACTAGCAAACACTCAGTGTACCTAGTGGCATCCTAAACGTGGCTATTGGACTTTTGTCTAGTCACACTAGTGCAAAGATATTTGCAGCACCTCTACCTGCATTGCACACTCCAACTCATTATAACTAAGCCATTATACTAGCAAACACTCAGTGTACCTAGTGGCATCCTAAACGTGGCTATTGGACTTTTGTCTAGTCACACTAGTGCAAAGATATTTGCAGCACCTCTAACTGCATTGCACACTCCAACTCATTATAACTAAGCCATTATACTAGCAAACACTCAGTGTACCTAGTGGCATCCTAAACGTGGCTATTGGACTTTGCTATAGTCCCACTAGTGCAAAGATATTTGCAGAACCTCTACCTGCATTGCACACTCCAACTCATTATCACTAAGCCATTATACTAGCAAACACTCAGTGTACCTAGTGGCATCCTAAACGTGGCTATTGGACTTTTGTCTAGTCACACTAGTGCAAAGACATTTGCAGCACCTCTACCTGCATTGCACACTCCAACTCATTATATCTAAGCCATTATACTAGCAAACACTCAGTGTACCTAGTGGCATCCTAAACGTGGCTATTGGACTTTTGTCTAGTCACACTAGTGCAAAGACATTTGCAGCACCTCTACCTGCATTGCACACTCCAACTCATTATCACTAAGCCATTATACTAGCAAACACTCAGTGTACCTAGTGGCATCCTAAACGTGGCTATTGGACTTTGCTATAGTCCCACTAGTGCAAAGATATTTGCAGCACCTCTACCTCCATTGCACACTCCAACTCATTATAACTAAGCCATTATACTAGCAAACACTCAGTGTACCTAGTGGCATCCTAAACGTGGCTATTGGACTTTTGTCTAGTCACACTAGTGCAAAGACATTTGCAGCACCCCTACCTGCATTGCACACTCCAACTCATTATAACTAAGCCATTATACTAGCAAACACTCAGTGTACCTAGTGGCATCCTAAACGTGGCTATTGGACTTTGCTATAGTCCCACTAGTGCAAAGATATTTGCAGCACCTCTGCCTGCATTGCACACTCCAACTCATTATAACTAAGCCATTATACTAGCAAACACTCAGTGTACCTAGTGGCATCCTAAACGTGGCTATTGGACTTTGCTATAGTCCCACTAGTGCTAAGATATTTGCAGCACCTCTGCCTGCATTGCACACTCCAACTCATTATAACTAAGCCATTATACTAGCAAACACTCAGTGTACCTAGTGGCATCCTAAACGTGGCTATTGGACTTTGCTATAGTCCCACTAGTGCAAAGATATTTGCAGCACCTCTACCTGCATTGCACACTCCAACTCATTATAACTAAGCCATTATACTAGCAAACACTCAGTGTATCTAGTGGCATCCTAAACGTGGCTATTGGACTTTGCTATAGTCCCACTAGTGCAAAGATATTTGCAGCACCTCTGCCTGCATTGCACACTCCAACTCATTATAACTAAGCCATTATACTAGCAAACACTCAGTGTACCTAGTGGTATACTAAACGTGGCTATTGGACTTTGCTATAGTCCCACTAGTGCAAAGATATTTGCAGCACCTCTGCCTGCATTGCACAATACAAATCATTATAACTAAGCCATTATACTAGCAAACACTCAGTGTACCTAGTGGCATCATAAACGTGGCTATTGGACTTTTGTCTAGTCACACTAGTGCAAAGACATTTGCAGCACCTCTACCTGCATTGCACACTCCAACTCATTATAACTAAGCCATTATACTAGCAAATACTCAGTGTACCTAGTGGCATCCTAAACGTGGCTATTGGACTTTTGTCTAGCCCCACTAGTGCGAAGATATTTGCAGCACCTCTACCTGCATTGCACACTCCAACTCATTATAACTAAGCCATTATACTAGCAAAGACTCAGTGTACCTAGTGGCATCCTAAACGTGGCTATTGGACTTTTGTCTAGTCACACTAGTGCAAAGACATTTGCAGCACCTCTACCTGCATTGCACACTCCAACTCATTATAACTAAGCCATTATACTAGCAAACACTCAGTGTACCTAGTGGCATCCTAAACGTGGCTATTGGACTTTTGTCTAGTCACACTAGTGCAAAGACATTTGCAGCACCTCTACCTGCATTGCACACTCCAACTCATTATAACTAAGCCATTATACTAGCAAACACTCAGTGTACCTAGTGGCATCCTAAACGTGGCTATTGGACTTTTGTCTAGTCACACTAGTGCAAAGACATTTGCAGCACCTCTACCTGCATTGCACACTCCAACTCATTATAACTAAGCCATTATACTAGCAAACACTCAGTGTACCTAGTGGCATCCTAAACGTGGCTATTGGACTTTTGTCTAGTCACACTAGTGCAAAGATATTTGCAGCACCTCTACCTGCATTGCACACTCCAACTCATTATAACTAAGCCATTATACTAGCAAACACTCAGTGTACCTAGTGGCATCCTAAACGTGGCTATTGGACTTTTGTCTAGTCACACTAGTGCAAAGATATTTGCAGCACCTCTAACTGCATTGCACACTCCAACTCATTATAACTAAGCCATTATACTAGCAAACACTCAGTGTACCTAGTGGCATCCTAAACGTGGCTATTGGACTTTGCTATAGTCCCACTAGTGCAAAGATATTTGCAGAACCTCTACCTGCATTGCACACTCCAACTCATTATCACTAAGCCATTATACTAGCAAACACTCAGTGTACCTAGTGGCATCCTAAACGTGGCTATTGGACTTTTGTCTAGTCACACTAGTGCAAAGACATTTGCAGCACCTCTACCTGCATTGCACACTCCAACTCATTATATCTAAGCCATTATACTAGCAAACACTCAGTGTACCTAGTGGCATCCTAAACGTGGCTATTGGACTTTTGTCTAGTCACACTAGTGCAAAGACATTTGCAGCACCTCTACCTGCATTGCACACTCCAACTCATTATCACTAAGCCATTATACTAGCAAACACTCAGTGTACCTAGTGGCATCCTAAACGTGGCTATTGGACTTTGCTATAGTCCCACTAGTGCAAAGATATTTGCAGCACCTCTACCTCCATTGCACACTCCAACTCATTATAACTAAGCCATTATACTAGCAAACACTCAGTGTACCTAGTGGCATCCTAAACGTGGCTATTGGACTTTTGTCTAGTCACACTAGTGCAAAGACATTTGCAGCACCCCTACCTGCATTGCACACTCCAACTCATTATAACTAAGCCATTATACTAGCAAACACTCAGTGTACCTAGTGGCTTCCTAAACGTGGCTATTGGACTTTTGTCTAGTCACACTAGTGCAAAGACATTTGCAGCACCCCTACCTGCATTGCACACTCCAACTCATTATAACTAAGCCATTATACTAGCAAACACTCAGTGTACCTAGTGGCATCCTAAACGTGGCTATTGGACTTTTGTCTAGTCACACTAGTGCAAAGACATTTGCAGCACCTCTACCTGCATTGCACACTCCAACTCATTATAACTAAGCCATTATACTAGCAAACACTCAGTGTACCTAGTGGCATCCTAAACGTGGCTATTGGACTTTTGTCTAGTCACACTAGTGCAAAGACATTTGCAGCACCTCTACCTGCATTGCACACTCCAACTCATTATAACTAAGCCATTATACTAGCAAACACTCAGTGTACCTAGTGGCATCCTAAACGTGGCTATTGGACTTTTGTCTAGTCACACTAGTGCAAAGACACTTGCAGCACCTCTACCTGCATTGCACACTCCAACTCATTATAACTAAGCCATTATACTAGCAAACACTCAGTGTACCTAGTGGCATCCTAAACGTGGCTATTGGACTTTTGTCTAGTCACACTAGTGCAAAGACATTTGCAGCACCCCTACCTGCATTGCACACTCCAACTCATTATAACTAAGCCATTATACTAGCAAACACTCAGTGTACCTAGTGGCATCCTAAACGTGGCTATTGGACTTTTGTCTAGTCACACTAGTGCAAAGACATTTGCAGCACCTCTACCTGCATTGCACACTCCAACTCATTATAACTAAGCCATTATACTAGCAAACACTCAGTGTACCTAGTGGCATCCTAAACGTGGCTATTGGACTTTTGTCTAGTCACACTAGTGCAAAAATATTTGCAGCACCTCTGCCTGCATTGCACACTCCAACTCATTATAACTAAGCCATTATACTAGCAAACACTCAGTGTACCTAGTGGCATCCTAAACGTGGCTATTGGACTTTGCTATAGTCCCACTAGTGCAAAGATATTTGCAGCACCTCTACCTGCATTTCACACTCCAACTCATTATAACTAAGCCATTATACTAGCAAACACTCAGTGTACCTAGTGGCATCCTAAACGTGGCTATTGGACTTTTGTCTAGTCACACTAGTGCAAAGACATTTGCAGCACCTCTACCTGCATTGCACACTCCAACTCATTATATCTAAGCCATTATACTAGCAAACACTCAGTGTACCTAATGGCATCCTAAACGTGGCTATTGGACTTTTGTCTAGTCACACTAGTGCAAAGACATTTGCAGCACCTCTACCTGCATTGCACACTCCAACTCATTATCACTAAGCCATTATACTAGCAAACACTCAGTGTACCTAGTGGCATCCTAAACGTGGCTATTGGACTTTGCTATAGTCCCACTAGTGCAAAGATATTTGCAGCACCTCTACCTCCATTGCACACTCCAACTCATTATAACTAAGCCATTATACTAGCAAACACTCAGTGTACCTAGTGGCAACCTAAACGTGGCTATTGGACTTTTGTCTAGTCACATTAGTGCAAAGACATTTGCAGCACCCCTACCTGCATTGCACACTCCAACTCGTTATAACTAAGCCATTATACTAGCAAACACTCAGTGTACCTAGTGGCTTCCTAAACGTGGCTATTGAACTTTTGTCTAGTCACACTAGTGCAAAGACATTTGCAGCACCCCTACCTGCATTGCACACTCCAACTCATTATAACTAAGCCATTATACTAGCAAACACTCAGTGTACCTAGTGGCATCCTAAACGTGGCTACTGGACTTTTGTCTAGTCACACTAGTGCAAAGACATTTGCAGCACTTCTACCTGCATTGCACACTCCAACTCATTATAACTAAGCCATTATACTAGCAAACACTCAGTGTACCTAGTGGCATCCTAAACGTGGCTATTGGACTTTTTTTCTAGTCACACTAGTGCAAAGACATTTGCAGCACCTCTTCCTGCATTGCACACTCCAACTCATTATAACTAAGCCATTATACTAGCAAACACTCAGTGTACCTAGTGGCATCCTAAACGTGGCTATTGGACTTTTGTCTAGTCACACTAGTGCAAAGACATTTGCAGCACCTCTACCTGCATTGCACACTCCAACTCATTATAACTAAGCCATTATACTAGCAAACACTCAGTGTACCTAGTGGCATCCTAAACGTGGCTATTGAACTTTTGTCTAGTCACACTAGTGCAAAGACATTTGCAGCACCCCTACCTGCATTGCACACTCCAACTCATTATAACTAAGCCATTATACTAGCAAACACTCAGTGTACCTAGTGGCATCCTAAACGTGGCTATTGGACTTTTGTCTATTCACACTAGTGCAAAGACATTTGCAGCACCTCTACCTGCATTGCACACTCCAACTCATTATAACTAAGCCATTATACTAGCAAACACTCAGTGTACCTAGTGGCATCCTAAACGTGGCTATTGGACTTTTGTCTAGTCACACTCGTGCAAAGATATTTGCAGCACCTCTACCTGCATTGCACACTCCAACTCATTATAACTAAGCCATTATACTAGCAAACACTCAGTGTACCTAGTGGCATCCTAAACGTGGCTATTGGACTTTGCTATAGTCCCACTAGTGCAAAGACATTTGCAGCACCTCTACCTGCATTGCACACCCCAACTCATTATAACTAAGCCATTATACTAGCAAACACTCAGTGTACCTAGTGGCATCCTAAACGTGGCTATTGGACTTTTGTCTAGTCACACTAGTGCAAAGACATTTGCAGCACCTCTACCTGCATTGCACACTCCAACTCATTATAACTAAGCCATTATACTAGCAAACACTCAGTGTACCTAGTGGCATCCTAAACGTGGCTATTGGACTTTTGTCTAGTCACACTAGTGCAAAGACATTTGCAGCACCTCTACCTGCATTGCCCACTCCAACTCATTATAACTAAGCCATTATACTAGCAAACACTCAGTGTACCTAGTGGCATCCTAAACGTGGCTATTGGACTTTTGTCTAGTCACACTAGTGCAAAGACATTTGCAGCACCTCTACCTGCATTGCACACTCCAACTCATTATAACAAAGGCATTATACTAGCAAACCCTCAGTGTACCTAGTGGCATCCTAAACGTGGCTATTGGACTTTGCTATAGTCCCACTAGTGCAAAGATATTTGCAGCACTTCTACCTGCATTGCACACTCCAACTCATTAAAACTAAGCCATTATACTAGCAAACACTCAGTGTACCTAGTGGCATCCTAAACGTGGCTATTGGACTTTTGTCTAGTCACACTAGTGCAAGGACATTTGCAGCACCTCTACCTGCATTGCACACTCCAACTCATTATAACTAAGCCATTATACTAGCAAACACTCAGTGTACCTAGTGGCATCCTAAACGTGGCTATTGGAGTTTTGTCTAGTCACACTCGTGCAAAGACATTTGCAGCACCTCTACCTGCATTGCACACTCCAACTCATTATAACTAAGCCATTATACTAGCAAACACTCAGTGTACCTAGTGGCATCCTAAACGTGGCTATTGGACTTTGCTATAGTCCCACTAGTGCAAAGATATTTGCAGAACCTCTACCTGCATTGCACACTCCAACTCATTATAACTAAGCCATTATACTAGCAAACACTCAGTGTACCTAGTGGCATCCTAAACGTGGCTATTGGACTTTTGTCTAGTCACACTAGTGCAAAGACATTTGCAGCACCTCTACCTGCATTGCACACTCCAACTCATTATAACTAAGCCATTATACTAGCAAACACTCAGTGTACCTAGTGGCATCCTAAACGTGGCTATTGGACTTTTGTCTAGTCACACTAGTGCAAAGACATTTGCAGCACCTCTACCTGCATTGCACACTCCAACTCATTATAACTAAGCCATTATACTAGCAAACACTCAGTGTACCTAGTGGCATCCTAAACGTGGCTATTGGACTTTTGTCTAGTCACACTAGTGCAAAGACATTTGCAGCACCTCTACCTGCATTGCACACTCCAACTCATTATAACTAAGCCATTATACTAGCAAACACTCAGTGTACCTAGTGGCATCCTAAACGTGGCTATTGGACTTTGCTATAGTCCCACTAGTGCAAAGACATTTGCAGCACCTCTACCTGCATTGCACACTCCAACTCATTATAACTAAGCCATTATACTAGCAAACACTCAGTGTGCCTAGTGGCATCCTAAACGTGGCTATTGGACTTTTGTCTAGTCACACTAGTGCAAAGACATTTGCAGCACCTCTACCTGCATTGCCCACTCCAACTCATTATAACTAAGCCATTATACTAGCAAACACTCAGTGTACCTAGTGGCATCCTAAACGTGGCTATTGGACTTTTGTCTAGTCACACTAGTGCAAAGACATTTGCAGCACCTCTACCTGCATTGCACACTCCAACTCATTATAACTAAGCCATTATACTAGCAAACACTCAGTGTACCTAGTGGCATCCTAAACGTGGCTATTGGACTTTTGTCTAGTCACACTAGTGCAAAGACATTTGCAGCACCTCTACCTGCATTGCACACTCCAACTCATTATAACTAAATCATTATACTAGCAAACACTCAGTGTACCTAGTGGCATCCTAAACGTGGCTATTGGACTTTGCTATAGTCCCACTAGTGCAAAGGTATTTGCAGCACCTCTGCCAGCATTGCACACTCCAACTCATTATAACTAAGCCATTATACTAGCAATTGATGCTGCCAGTTTAAGGGCCGTTGCATTGTCAGGGATATTTATTCTTTATTATTCTGCTGTTAATAAAGCTAGACCACCGCTGCAATCTACACCACCTCTCAATTTTTACTACCACATTTTAAGTGCACAATCTTGTCGCAATCAACATGAGTGGCAAAATGACAGATGCTGGTGGAAAGGGGAAGAGGCGTGGTGGAAAATGCAAAAAAGGGTTTGTCCGTGGGGAAGGTGACAAAGCTCCATTATCATCTGCTGAAGAGAGACCATCTACCAGCAAAAGTAAGATGTCTACTACTTACCGTGGACAATCCGATGTGCTCCCTTTTTTACGTACACGAACAACAGGAACAAAGGTAGATGATGGCCAAAAAAGGAAAATGCTTGAATGGATCTCAAGTGGTCCAACAAGTGCCCTCTCAGCCACTTCAAGTACCGCATCCAAAAAACACCAGTCTTCTGAGTTGTCATCCCAATCAAACTTGCTTTCTCCCAGCTCTGAAGTCTCCATCAGCCCTGCACAGTATGGTGGAACTGAGATGGCTGAGTCTGCAGAGCTGTTCAGTCACACTATAGCCTGGGAATCAGAGGTCTGCTCCCAAGCTACAGTGGGTACAGAACAGGAAATGGTCTGCAGTGATGCCCAGAACCTTTGTGACTCTGATTCAGGCCGTGAGGACCAAGTTTCTGAGCATAATGTTGACCCTTTGTCACAAACTGTAACACCTGTGGTTATAGACAATGAGGAACATACTGATGAAGATGAGACGCAGATACCCGATTGGGATGACAACTTAAATATTCGGTCAGGGCAAGAAGAGGCTCGGACTGAGGGGGAGGGGAGTGCAAACACAACAATTGATGATGAAGTTCTAGATCCCACCTACTGTCAACCCACAGTTAGGCACTCGAGGAGGTCAACAGAGGTGGTGGAGGAGGATGCAACTGATGACGAAGTTACCTTGCGCCTTCCTGGACACAGTCGGAGTACTGGTAGCACGTCTACAACTGCATCCTCAGCCACCACTCTGCCTCTGAGCATTATTCGGGGTGGATCAACAGGTCGCATGGCCTCTAAGCCTTGCTTAGCCTGGTCCTTTTTTGACATAGAAAAAGATCGCCCAAATTATGTGATCTGTAAAATTTGTCATGGTTCTCTTAGTAGAGGTCAAAACCTCAGCAGTTTGACAACTTCTTCCATGAATCGTCACATGAATAAATATCATATGTCCCGGTGGGAAGCTCACCGTGCTGCAATGCGGCCTAGCGGAGCGAACCATCCACCGCCTGCCCCTTCCAGTGCATCCGCGCGCTCTTCATCTTCTAGGACTGTGGGGACAGCTGTCACACCTGTTTTTCCACCCACAACTTCCACCACTGTAACCGCAACAGGCAGTTTGCTTGGTAGGTTGTCAGTTGGTTTGGAAGGGGAAACAAGTGAGTGTGTACAGCTCTCTCAGACATCGATAGCACCAACGTTGGATGAAGGCAACATCATGTCTCCGCCTGCACTTTCCTCACAAACCTGCATTTTTCCAGGGACACCCTACTCAACACCGTCTACGCACAGCAGCCAGATCTCTGTCCCTCAGATGTGGTCAAATAAAAGGCCACTTCCTGCGACCCATGACAAAGCTAAGAGGTTGACTCTATCCCTCTGTAAGCTGTTGGCTACCGAAATGCTGCCTTTCCGCCTAGTGGACACACAGGATTTTAGAGACCTTATGTCTGTCTCTGTGCCCCAGTACCAGATGCCTAGTCGCCACTACTTCTCTAAGAAAGGTGTGCCCGCGCTACACCAGTATGTCGCACACAACATCACCGCTTCCTTGAGAAACTCTGTGTGTCAACGGGTGCATTTCACCACCGATACTTGGACCAGTAAGCATGGACAGGGACGTTACATGTCGCTGACTGGGCACTGGGTAACTATGGTGATAGATGGTGAAGGGTCTGCTGCACAAGTCTTGCCGTCCCCACGACTTGTGTGTCAATCCTCTGTCTGTCCAAGTTCCGCCACTGCTTCTGCATCCTCCACCTCATCTGGGTCCTCCACCTCCGCCCCAAGCCTTCCTGGTCAGGCCACCAGCGTTCTCACTGTGCAGAAGGAATCACGCACCCCTCATTACTATGCTGGCAGCAGAGCGCAACGGCATCAGGCGGTCTTTAGCTTGACATGTCTTGGGAATAAGAGTCACACAGCTGAGGAGTTGTGGTCAGCTCTGCGGTCCGAGTTTAATAAATGGTTGTCTCCACTCAACCTGCAGCCTGGTAAGGCCGTGTGCGACAATGCTGCAAACCTGGGTGCGGCCTTTCGCCTGGGCAAGGTGACACACGTACCTTGTATGGCTCACGTGTTGAACCTTGTTGTCCAGCAATTTTTAACACACTATCCCGGCCTAGATGGCCTTCTGAACAGGGCACGAAAACTGTCTGCTCACTTCCGCCGTTCAAGCGCCGCAGCTGAGCGACTTGCATCGCTCCAGAAGTCTTTCGGCCTGCCGGTTCATCGCCTGAAATGCGATGTGGCGACACGCTGAAATTCAACTCTCCACATGTTACAGCGACTGTGGCAGCACCGCCGAGCCCTGGTGCAATACGTCATGACGTATAGCCTATGCCAACGAGATGCAGAGATGGGTCAGATCACCCTGATGGAGTGGTCTCAGATCAAGGACCTATGCACCCTTCTGCACAGTTTCGACATGGCGACGAATATGTTTAGCGCTGACAATGCCATTATCAGCATAACGATTCCAGTCATTTACATGCTGGAGCACACGCTAAACACTATTCGGAGTCAGGGGGTGGGACAACAGGAAGGGGATGAACTACAGGAGGATTCATATGCGCAAGACACAACAACATCACCAAGGTCCAGACGTTCATCATCACCAAGGCGCCAGGCATGGGACCATGGGGGACAGGGATCAACAAGGGCGCATGGTAGCAGGCAAGATGTTGAGGAAGGTGCAGGAGAACATGAAGAAATGGAGGACGAACTGTCCATGGACATGGAAGACTCAGCAGATGAGGGAGACCTTGGTCAAATTTCAGTTGAAAGAGGTTGGGGGGAGATGTCAGAGGAAGAAAGAACGGTTAGCACCTCTATGCCACAAACACAGCGTGGACTTGGTCCGCATGGCTGCGCAAGACACATGAGTGCCTTCTTGTTGCACTACCTCCAACATGACCCTCGTATTGTCAAAATTAGAAGTGATGATGACTACTGGCTTGCCACACTATTAGATCCCCGGTACAAGTCGCTCGGCTTTTCCACCAAACAACCGTGCAGGTGCAGGGAGTGAATCTCCCAGTTGTAACTTGACAAACATGGGACGGTCTCGTCATCTTCAACAGTCTATCCGTACCAGTAGGACCGTATCTGGTGCTGGTAACAGCAATTTTATGGAATCTTTTCATAATTTTTTTAGACCCTCTTTTGCAAGGCCACCAGAGACAACAAGTCTGACACATAGTCAACGGCTGGAGAGGATGATACAGGAGTATCTCCAAATGAACATCGATGCCATGACTTTGCAAATGGAGCCTTGCTCCTTTTGGGCTTCAAATCTAGATAAATGGCCAGAGCTCTCCAGTTACGCCTTGGAGATTTTGTCGTGTCCAGCTGCCAGCGTTGTCTCTGAACGTGTCTTCAGTGCTGCTGGGTGTGTGCTGACAGATAAGCGCCCGCGTCTGTCCAGTGACAATGTGGACAGACTGACGTTCATCAAAATGAACAAGTCATGGATCCAGAAGGAATTTACTACCCCTGTGTCATCCTGGGGAGAGTAAATGCTTGTGGATTTGGAATGTGCTTGATGCAAATCAAAACATCCTGTTTGCAACTAGGGCACAACTGCTGCCACTGAAGGGGTGGGTGTGTGTGGGGCCCAATTTTTGGAAAAAAGGGAGACTCCGCTTGGAGTAACCCTTGCTTACATTGTTTTTAAAAGAAGCCAAGATGAACAGAGCTGGGATCAGGAAAGACTTTGCTACCTACCCTGGTGTCATCCTGGGGACGGTTAATTATGGCGTATTTTTGAATGTGCTTGATGCAAATCTAGCTGTGAAGTGTACAACTGGGGCACAACTGCTGCCACTGAAGGGGTGGGTGTGTGTGGGGCCAAATTTTTGGAAAAAAGGGAGACTCCGCTTGGAGTAACCCTTGCTTGCTGTGTTTTTTAAAAGGAGCCAAGATGAACAGAGCTGGGATCAGGAAAGACTTTGCTACCTACCCTGGTGTCATCCTGGGGACGGTTAATTATGGCGTATTTTTGAATGTGCTTGATGCAAATCTAGCTGTGAAGTGTACAACTGGGGCACAACTGCTGCCACTGAAGGGGTGGGTGTGTGTGGGGCCCAATTTTTGGAAAAAAGGGAGACTCCGCTTGGAGTAACCCTTGCTTACATTGTTTTTAAAAGAAGCCAAGATGAACAGAGCTGGGATCAGGAAAGACTTTGCTACCTACCCTGGTGTCATCCTGGGGACGGTTAATTATGGCGTATTTTTGAATGTGCTTGATGCAAATCTAGCTGTGAAGTGTACAACTGGGGCACAACTGCTGCCACTGAAGGGGTGGGTGTGTGTGGGGCCCAATTTTTGGAAAAAAGGGAGACTCTGCTTGGAGTAACCCTTGCTTGCTGTGTTTTTTAAAAGGAGCCAAGATGAACAGAGCTGGGATCAGGAAAGACTTTGCTACCTACCCTGGTTTCATCCTGGGGACGGTTAATTATGGCGTATTTTTGAATGTGCTTGATGCAAATTTAGCTGTGAAGTGTACAACTGGGGCACAACTGCTGCCACTGAAGGGGTGGGTGTGTGTGGGGCCCAATTTTTGGAAAAAAGGGAGACTCCGCTTGGAGTAACCCTTGCTTACATTGTTTTTAAAAGAAGCCAAGATGAACAGAGCTGGGATCAGGAAAGACTTTGCTACCTACCCTGGTGTCATCCTGGGGACGGTTAATTATGGCGTATTTTTGAATGTGCTTGATGCAAATCTAGCTGTGAAGTGTACAACTGGGGCACAACTGCTGCCACTGAAGGGGTGGGTGTGTGTGGGGCCCAATTTTTGGAAAAAAGGGAGACTCCGCTTGGAGTAACCCTTGCTTGCTGTGTTTTTTAAAAGGAGCCAAGATGAACAGAGCTGGGATCAGGAAAGACTTTGCTACCTACCCTGGTGTCATCCTGGGGACGGTTAATTATGGCGTATTTTTGAATGTGCTTGATGCAAATCTAGCTGTGAAGTGTACAACTGGGGCACAACTGCTGCCACTGAAGGGGTGGGTGTGTGTGGGGCCCAATTTTTTGAAAAAAGGGAGACTCCACTTGGAGTAACCCTTGCTTACATTGTTTTTAAAAGAAGCCAAGATGAACAGAGCTAGGATCAGGAAAGACTTTGCTACCTACCCTGGTGTCATCCTGGGGACGGTTAATTATGGCGTATTTTTTAATGTGCTTGATGCAAATCTAGCTGTGAAGTGTACAACTGGGGCACAACTGCTGCCACTGAAGGGGTGGGTGTGTGTGGGGCCAAATTTTTGGAAAAAAGGGAGACTCCGCTTGGAGTAACCCTTGCTTGCTGTGTTTTTTAAAAGGAGCCAAGATGAACAGAGCTGGGATCAGGAAAGACTTTGCTACCTACCCTGGTGTCATCCTGGGGACGGTTAATTATGGCGTATTTTTGAATGTGCTTGATGCAAATCTAGCTGTGAAGTGTACAACTGGGGCACAACTGCTGCCACTGAAGGGGTGGGTGTGTGTGGGGCCCAATTTTTGGAAAAAAGGGAGACTCCGCTTGGAGTAACCCTTGCTTACATTGTTTTTAAAAGAAGCCAAGATGAACAGAGCTGGGATCAGGAAAGACTTTGCTACCTACCCTGGTGTCATCCTGGGGACAGTTAATTATGGCGTATTTTTGAATGTGCTTGATGCAAATCTAGCTGTGAAGTGTACAACTGGGGCACAACTGCTGCCACTGAAGGGGTGGGTGTGTGTGGGGCCCAATTTTTGGAAAAAAGGGAGACTCCGCTTGGAGTAACCCTTGCTTGCTGTGTTTTTTAAAAGGAGCCAAGATGAACAGAGCTGGGATCAGGAAAGACTTTGCTACCTACCCTGGTGTCATCCTGGGGACGGTTAATTATGGCGTATTTTTGAATGTGCTTGATGCAAATCTAGCTGTGAAGTGTACAACTGGGGCACAACTGCTGCCACTGAAGGGGTGGGTGTGTGTGGGGCCCAATTTTTTGAAAAAAGGGAGACTCCGCTTGGAGTAACCCTTGCTTACATTGTTTTTAAAAGAAGCCAAGATGAACAGAGCTGGGATTAGGAAAGACTTTGCTACCTACCCTGGTGTCATCCTGGGGACGGTTAATTATGGCGTATTTTTGAATGTGCTTGATGCAAATCTAGCTGTGAAGTGTACAACTGGGGCACAACTGCTGCCACTGAAGGGGTGGGTGTGTGTGGGGCCAAATTTTTGGAAAAAAGGGAGACTCCGCTTGGAGTAACCCTTGCTTGCTGTGTTTTTTAAAAGGAGCCAAGATGAACAGAGCTGGGATCAGGAAAGACTTTGCTACCTACCCTGGTGTCATCCTGGGGACGGGTAATTATGGCGTATTTTTGAATGTGCTTGATGCAAATCTAGCTGTGAAATGTACAACTGGGGCACAACTGCTGCCACTGAAGGGGTGGGTGTGTGTGGGGCCCAATTTTTGGAAAAAAGGGAGACTCCGCTTGGAGTAACCCTTGCTTGCTGTGTTTTTTAAAAGGAGCCAAGATGAACAGAGCTGGGATCAGGAAAGACTTTGCTACCTACCCTGGTGTCATCCTGGGGACGGTTAATTATGGCGTATTTTTGAATGTGCTTGATGCAAATCTAGCTGTGAAGTGTACAACTGGGGCACAACTGCTGCCACTGAAGGGGTGGGTGTGTGTGGGGCCAAATTTTTTGAAAAAAGGGAGACTCCGCTTGGAGTAACCCTTGCTTACATTGTTTTTAAAAGAAGCCAAGATGAACAGAGCTGGGATTAGGAAAGACTTTGCTACCTACCCTGGTGTCATCCTGGGGACGGTTAATTATGGCGTATTTTTGAATGTGCTTGATGCAAATCTAGCTGTGAAGTGTACAACTGGGGCACAACTGCTGCCACTGAAGGGGTGGGTGTGTGTGGGGCCAAATTTTTGGAAAAAAGGGGGACTCCGCTTGGAGTAACCCTTGCTTGCTGTGTTTTTTAAAAGGAGCCAAGATGAACAGAGCTGGGATCAGGAAAGACTTTGCTACCTACCCTGGTGTCATCCTGGGGACGGTTAATTATGGCGTATTTTTGAATGTGCTTGATGCAAATCTAGCTGTGAAGTGTACAACTGGGGCACAACTGCTGCCACTGAAGGGGTGGGTGTGTGTGGGGCCCAATTTTTTGAAAAAAGGGAGACTCCGCTTGGAGTAACCCTTGCTTACATTGTTTTTAAAAGAAGCCAAGATGAACAGAGCTGGGATCAGGAAAGACTTTGCTACCTACCCTGGTTTCATCCTGGGGACGGTTAATTATGGCGTATTTTTGAATGTGCTTGATGCAAATCTAGCTGTGAAGTGTACAACTGGGGCACAACTGCTGCCACTGAAGGGGTGGGTGTGTGTGGGGCCCAATTTTTTGAAAAAAGGGAGACTCCGCTTGGAGTAACCCTTGCTTACATTGTTTTTAAAAGAAGCTAAGATGAACAGAGCTGGGATCAGGAAAGACTTTGCTACCTACCCTGGTGTCATCCTGGGGACGGTTAATTATGGCGTATTTTTGAATGTGCTTGATGCAAATGTAGCTGTGAAGTGTACAACTAGGGCACAAGTGCTGCCACTGAAGGGGTGGGTGTGTGTGGGGCCCAATTTTTGGAAAAAAGGGAGACTCCGCTTGGAGTAACCCTTGCTTGATGTGTTTTTAAAAGAAGCCAAGATGAACAGAGCTGGGATCAGGAAAGACTTTGCTACCTACCCCGGTGTCATCCTGGGGATGGTTAAGAATAGCGTATTTTTGAATGTGCTTGATGCAAATCTAGCTGTGAAGTGTACAACTGGGGCACAACTGCTGCCACTGAAGGGGTGGGTGTGTGTGGGGCCCAATTTTTTGAAAAAAGGGAGACTCCACTTGGAGTAACCCTTGCTTACATTGTTTTTAAAAGAAGCCAAGATGAACAGAGCTGGGATTAGGAAAGACTTTGCTACCTACCCTGGTGTCATCCTGGGGACGGTTAATTATGGCGTATTTTTGAATGTGCTTGATGCAAATCTAGCTGTGAAGTGTACAACTGGGGCACAACTGCTGCCACTGAAGGGGTGGGTGTGTGTGGGGCCCAATTTTTTGAAAAAAGGGAAACTCCGCTTGGAGTAACCCTTGCTTACATTGTTTTTAAAAGAAGCCAAGATGAACAGAGCTGGGATCAGGAAAGACTTTGCTACCTACCCTGGTGTCATCCTGGGGACGGTTAATTATGGCGTATTTTTGAATGTGCTTGATGCAAATCTAGCTGTGAAGTGTACAACTGGGGCACAACTGCTACCACAGAAGGGGTGGGTGTGTGTGGGGCCCAATTTTTTGAAAAAAGGGAGACTCCGCTTGGAGTAACCCTTGCTTGCTGTGTTTTTAAAAAGGAGCCAAGATGAACAGAGCTGGGATCAGGAAAGACTTTGCTACCTACCCTGGTGTCATCCTGGGGACGGTTAATTATGGCGTATTTTTGAATGTGCTTGATGCAAATCTAGCTGTGAAGTGTACAACTGGGGCACAACTGCTACCACAGAAGGGGTGGGTGTGTGTGGGGCCCAATTTTTTGAAAAAAGGGAGACTCCGCTTGGAGTAACCCTTGCTTGCTGTGTTTTTAAAAAGGAGCCAAGATGAACAGAGCTGGGATCAGGAAAGACTTTGCTACCTACCCTGGTGTCATCCTGGGGACGGTTAATTATGGCGTATTTTTGAATGTGCTTGATGCAAATCTAGCTGTGAAGTGTACAACTGGGGCACAACTGCTGCCACTGAAGGGGTGGGTGTGTGTGGGGCTCAATTTTTTGAAAAAAGGGAGACTCCACTTGGAGTAACCCTTGCTTGCTGTGTTTTTAAAAAGGAGCCAAGATGAACAGAGCTGGGATCAGGAAAGACTTTTCTACCTACCCTGGTGTCATCCTGGGGACGGTTAATTATGGCATATTTTTGAATGTGCTTGATGCAAATCTAGCTGTGAATTGTACAACTGGGGCACAACTGCTGCCACTGAATGGGTGGGTGTGTGTGTGGCCCAATTTTTGGAAAAAAGGAAGACTCCGCTTGGAGTCACCTTGCGGTGTTTTACATGATTTTAGAAGGGCGTGCCATGCCTATATCTGTGTCTCCTCCTCTTTTTCCTTGTCCTGCTCTTTTGTTTTCACATGAGTATATGTCCTTGTCAGTTTCTCATGTGTTTGTGTTGTGTTGTGAGTTGTTTGTCACCTTTTGGACACCTTTGAGGGTGTTTTCTATGTGTTTTTATGTGTTAGTGAATGCCTGCCATTGTTTCCTATGCGGTTCGAGTTCGGTTCGTCGAACGTTCGACGAACCGAACTCGAAAGGGATCTCCGTTCGGCGAACCGACCTCGAGCCGAACCGGGACCGGTTCGCTCATCTCTACTAGTAAGTCACTCAGATAACGGGCTCTACGAGCCGTGACTAAAGGAGCAGGAGAAAGAGACCGAGAAAGGACAGGATCTGTTTGGAGAAGCTGTGTGTCCCGAGGAGGCGTGAAGGAGTGCATTGACTGATGTGGATTTACGAAAAACATCAGTCTGAACACGTTGGTTGCCATCAACTTCCAGAACAATATCCAGGAAGTCTATACGACTCGAGCTATATTTGTAAGTAAGTTTGATGTTATATATATATTAGAATTGAGACACTGAATGAACGAGTCGAGCTGCTCCACCGTACCCTGCCAAAACATCAAGATGTCATCGATATATCTAATCCAGCACTGCGCCTGAGCAGCGGCCTGCACACCCTCGTCGCCAAAAACCTGTCTTTCCCAGAATCCCAGGAACAGGTTGGCGTACGAAGGTGCACAGGCCGCGCCCATCGCAGTGCCGCACTTCTGAAGGTAGAAGGAATTTTTAAAGGTAAAATAATTATGTGACAGGGCAAAGTTTAGCAGCTCGACTACTAGCTCATTCAGCTCTGGGTCCCGACCGGACATCTCAAGGAAGAAGCGGGCTGTCCGGACGCCATCCTCGTGTCGTATACAGGTATACAATGATTCCTTGTCCAGTGTAACAAAAAGTAGATCAGACTCCATTGAGATGCCGTCAACCCTCATGAGCACGTCTGTCGTTTTGTACAATAAAACTTGTGAACTGCTTTCAGCAAATTTGCTCTTGTCCTCCCTTTTTTTGCAATGCTCCTCGAGCTGCTGTGAACCTGTGGTGGCTTCTCCACCAGGTTCTCATTTATTCTGAATTTGTGCTTTCAATGGAATGTATAAGTTTTCTAATTATTTCTGTGTTTCTCACAGCTTCTTCTATGATGGATTTTAGAGCCCGTGATTCTGCGTGGCTCATACATACATGTCAACAATGTCCTTAAGGAGGATGGGGGTGTACCATTAGAGAATTCTCCCACCAATGAAACACGCGATGCCATTTTTAAATTTAAGGTTCTACTGAAAAAACGTATTCGCACTTTACTCAATCGTGTTTTTCTGGATAAATACATCCAGAAAAATGTAGTTCCTCGTGGCCTCCGTGTCCAAATTTTTCCCTCTTTTGAGGTAGAGGATACCCATTTCGAGACCAAGTGGGAAGAATTTGCACACGTCTGCTCCACCGTTTTTTTGACCCTTTTACGTGGCCATAATAGTTCCACCCTGCTGGAAATTGAGACCGAGATAGATAATCTTCTGTCCACCATTAAGTCTAATTCATCAGAAGAGTTTTTACAGCGATTTAACGAGGAGATGGATCTTGAATCACAAAAATGTGAGAAGGAGGTGGTGGAGTACAAGTCCAAAAAGTTCCAAAGAGATCTGGCCGACCAAGCTAACAACCGAGTCTACAGATGGAAATCTAGCGCAGCAAGAGCACGATCCCAGTCCCGTGCGGGTTTCAACACCTGGTCCAGATCAACGTCTTTGAGGGCGGGCAGCTCCATGGACGACACCCGATCTGTGACATCCGAGAGTTCATATAACAAAGATGAGTCCAGGGGTATTAGGAGTGGCCCTAAGAAACCCGGACCCTCTAAACCTGGCCCTAGCAAGTCTCAGGATGGCAAATCTAAAAACAAATTCCAGGTAATTAATCTATCTAATCATCTTCTCTCGGACGCGCAGATCGAGGTCTTGTCCCTGGGTCTGTCCTTTTTCATTATTTCACAGCCTTAAAGGACTTGTACCTCTTTTCGAGGAAACTTGTTCTAAAGAAACTTCACAACAAAAGAGACGTTGGTCTGGACACCATGACTGATCCTGAGCGAGAAGCTCTTGCGGCTCTTGAAGAGTTATTGTTGGAACAAACTATTGATGCAGGTACGTCTCCCACTTTTCTTCACTCCAGGTCATCAAGGTTCCCCCCCTTGTCAGTCTGCCCGGCTGTTGAAATTTGTACGAAACTTGTGATGGATGATTTCAGGGCAATCTCTACCCGGCGGTACTTTGATAATCTCACGAGGAAACAGAGAGAAGCCCTGTTTGAACTCCAGTCATTCGACGATGTCGTTTTTAAAGCAGCTGACAAGGGGGGTAACATTGTGATCTGGCCTACGGTACAGTATGAGAGAGAAGTGTTTAAACAACTTAAAGACGTACCAAAAACTGGACTTCGACCCCACCACCTCTTTCTCCCTTAAACTCCAACAAATTCTTTCTAAAGCCCATGATTTGGGAATCATATCCAAGAGGATGTTCGATGGTTTGATGGTTAGGTTCCCTAGGGCCCCGACGCTATATCTCCTCCTTAAGATCCATAAGGATGCGGCTAACCCTCCTGGCCATCCGATCGTGTCTGGCATTGATGGTTTCTGTGAACCAGTTTGCAGATTTATTGATTTTTATTTGAGACCATCAGTGGAATCACTGCCATCTTATGCTAAAGACACGACGGACGTGCTCATGAGGGTTGACGGCATCTCAATGGAGTCTGATCTACTTTTTGTTACAATTGACGTGGAATCATTGTATATTTGTATACAACACGAAGATGGCGTCCGGGCAGCCCGCTTCTTCCTTGAGATGTCCGGTCGGGACCCAGAGCTGAATGAGCTAGTAGTCGAGCTGCTAAACTTTGCCCTGTGCACCTTCGTACGCCAACCTGTTCCTGGGATTCTGGGAAAGACAGGTTTTTGGCGACAAGGGTGTGCAGGCCGCTGCCCAGTTGCAGTGCTGGATTAGATATATCCATGACATCTTGATGTTTTGGCAGGGTACGGTGGAGCAGCTCGACTCGTTCATTCAGTGTCTCAATTCTAATATATATAACATCAAACTTACAAATATAGCTCGAGTCGTATAGACTTCCTGGATATTGCTCTGGAAGTTGATGGCAACCAACGTGTTCAGACTGATGTTTTTCGTAAATCCACATCAGTCATTGCACTCCTTCACGCCTCCTCGGGACACACAGGGTCTACTATTAGAGCTATCCCGACTGGACAATTTCTACGGATAAGGCGTATCTGCTCATCGGACGCCAAATTCGAAGTACAGGCTGATGACCTTAAAACACGTTTCGAGGAGAGGGGATATAGCCGTCGGTGCATCAAAAAGGGTTACCTTAGGGCGAAACATACCCCCAGAACTTCACTTCTCCATCAGCCATAAAAACGTCCTCTTGGTGATCCAAATCCCCGCTTCATCTCTACTTATAATTCTGAGTGGCATAAGATGCGGGACATCTTGGCCCGCCATTGGTCTGTTCTCCAAACAGATCCTGTCCTTTCTCAGTCTCTTTCTCCTGCTCCTTTGGTCACGGCTCGTAGAGCCCGTAATCTGAGTGACTTACTAGTCCATAGCCATTACATCGCAAAAAGCCCCAATCCTTTTGGTTCCAGTGGTCCCACCTTGGGATGCATACCTTGCGGGCACTGTCTTGCCTGCGCCAATGTCTTCCGCTCATGCTCCTTCACCAGTTCCGATTCCCAACATACTTATCTGATTAGACACCGTATTTCCTGTAGCACAACTAATGTTATCTATTATGCTACTTGTAACTGTCCTCTCATTTATGTAGGACTCACATCCAGGGAATTACGGATACGTGTGAGGGAGCATGTGCGGGACATTGGCGCGGCCAGGACAGTGAACGATTTCTCCTTACTCAAAACCTTACCTCGCCACTTTAAAAAGTTCCACAACTGCGACCCGAGGTCCTTGAGAGTTCGGGGGATTGATGTGGTTTACAGTGGCATAAGGGGTGGTAACATCAAAAAGATGCTCTCCCAAAGGGAAACTAAATGGATTGTGGCTTTGGACACGGTCGCTCCTAAGGGTCTTAATGAAGCCCTGAGCTTTGCCTCATTTTTGTAGGCCTATCTCAGTTGCTTTACCTTTGTGGGTGTTTTTCTCTGCTCTATCAAATTTTGACAATGACACCTTAGCTTCATTTATAATTTATATTATCATTGCATTCCTGTTATGAGTACTATAACATGAAAATGCTTGTCTCTGGTGTTTCATTGCAATAACAGGTGCCTGGTTTTTGTGGTTTTTGTGATTTTAACTTCTTTTCTTTTAATTATACTCTTTTATGTCTTCCCTCTTTTGTTTTTAGTTTTTCACCACTTGTTGCCACATGTCCCCCTGTGACTCCTACCGAAATGGATTGGGCCTGACAACCCTTCAAAATCATTGATGTCCACTGACGTTATTATACCCATTTTTCATCCAGGGATTTCTTGTCCTACAATTATTATCTTTTTGTATTGTGTATAGTCTCTGATGACTTCTATTGCCGCTTATTAATCTGGCCTAAAGTTAATTGTGATGGTATATGCTTTCACTATGAATAATGATATTAGCACCTCCTTTCCGCTTTATCTATAATATTTCCAGATACTTACACCTTCTATCTGTTTCTATTATACGTCTCTGGGTGTCCATTCACTGCTTTCGGAGTCTTGTGCGCATGCGCGCGCCTGCCTTGCGTCCCCTGGCCGCGCTCTGGTGTCTCGATGGAGTCTGCGCGTGCGCGGAGGTTTGGGCAAATACTGCTCGGGCTTCCGCGCATGCGCCTGACTCCTTGACTGCCGTTGACGTTAACGGACCGCGCTATTCTCCATAGAGTTGTATGAACAACGCACTGTAACGCAAGTGTCTGCCTGCGTTGCATCCGCTGGACGACGCAGCGGCGTTATTTTGACGCTGCGTCTAGCGGATTGAACGCAGCATGTAACGTTTTTTGGAGCGTTAAAATAGCGCACCATGACGGATTCCGTTGGAATCCGCCACGGTGTTTAATGGTTGTCTATGGTGGCGGTTTCCGCCGCTATGCGCTAAGCGGCGGAATCCGCTGACGGATTTCGTCACGTTCTACTGCACATGCTCAGCATGTCCAGCAGAACGATCAAAATCGTTTAAAATCACTCCTGGTCTCTGTCCTCCCTCTCCCTCCTCTCTCATACTCACCGATCACGGGCGTGACGCTGCACGGCTGTCACACTGCTCCGGCGGCTTTTCCTCTTTTGAAAAAGCCGGCCGCCCATTATTCAATCTCGTATTCCCTGCTTTCCCCGCCCACCGGCGCCTATGATTGGTTGCAGTCAGACACGCCCCCCCACGCTGAGTGACAGGTGTCTCATTGCAACCAATCACAGCCGCCGGTGGGCGTGTCTATATTGTGCAGTACAATAAATAATTAAAAAAAAGGCGTGCAGTCCCCCCCAATTTTAATACCAGCCAGATAAAGCCATACGGCTGAAGGCTGGTATTCTCAGGATGGGGAGCCCCACATTATGGGGAGCCCCCCAGCCTAACAATATCAGCCAGCAGCCGCCCAGAATAGTCGCATCCATTAGATGCGACAGTTCTGGGACTGTACCCGGCTCTTTCCGATTTGCCCTGGTGCGTTGGCAAATCGGGGTAATAAGGAGTTAATGGCAGCCCATAGCTGCCACTAAATCCTAGATTAATCATGTCAGGCGTCTCCCCGAGATACCCTCCATGATTAACCTGTAAGTTAAAGAAAATAAACACACACACCCGAAAAAATCCTTTATTTGGAATAAAAGACAAAAAAACACCCTCTTTTACACTTTATTAAAATCCCTAAATACCCCTCCAGGTCCGACGTAATTCAGAGGTCTCGCAACACATCCAGCTCTGCTACATGAAGCTGACAGGAGTGGCAGTAGAACACCGCCGCTCCTGTGAGCTCCACGCAGCAATTGAAGTGAATGGCGCTGTCAGCGGGGATGTTACTGAGGTAATGCCGGTGTGTGTGTACGGTGATGATGGGTGCGGCAGTGTCGGGATGTGTGCAGGAATGATGAGGGCTGTAGTGTCAGGATGTGTGCTTGGATGTCGGGCTGTGTGCTTGGATGTCGGGCTGTGTGCGGGGATGTCGGGCTGTGTGCAGGGATGTCGGGCTGTGTGCAGGGATGTCGGGCTGTGTGCGGGAATGTCGGGCTGTGTGTGGTGATGTCGGGCTGTGTGCGGGGATGTCGGGCTGTGTGCGGTGATGTTGGGCTGTGTGCGGGGATGTCGGGCTGTGTGCGGGGATGTCGGGCTGTGTGCGGGGATGTCGGGCTGTGTGCGGGGATGATGGGTGCTCTCTCTCTCGGCCCAAAGAAAACTTAACACAATGCGTTATTTCACTGGAATCCGTGGCCTTTATTATCACACTTTTTGCAAGGCATCCGTCACATGCGTTACACAACGCAATGTGACGGATGCCGTTCAACGCAAGTGTGAAACTAGCCTTATTGTATTGCACTTGCACCTTGAAATTTTTGTACAATAATACTTGTGAACTGCTTTCAGCAAATTTGCTTTTGTCCTCCCTTTTTTTGCAATGCTCCTCGAGCTGCTGTGAACCTGTGGTGGCTTCTCCACCAGGTTCTCATTTATTCTGAATTTGTGCTTTCAATGGAATGTATAAGTCTTTGAGTCATACGTATGTAGCAGAGCTATGTGTGTATGTATGTATGTAGCAGAGCTATGTGTGTATGTATGTATGTAGCAGAGCTATGTGTGTATGTATGTATGTAGCAGAGCTATGTGTGTATGTATGTATGTAGCAAAGCTATGTGTGTATGTAGCAGAGCTATGTGTGTATATATGTAGCAGAGCTATGTGTGTATGTATGTAGCAGAGCTATATGTGTATGTATGTATGTAGCAGAGCTATGTGTGTATGTATGTAGTAGAGCTATGTGTGTATGTATGTATGTAGCAGAACTATGTGTGCATGTATGTATGTAGCAGAGCTATGTGTGTATGTAGCAGAGCTATGTGTGTATGTATCTAGCAGAGCTATGTGTGTATGTATGTAGCAGAGCTATGTGGGTATGTATGCAGCAGAGCTATGTGTGTATGTATGTATGTATGTAGCAGAGTATCTGTGTGTATCTGTCTGTATGCAGCAGAGCTGTGTCTGTATGTATGTATGTAGCATAGCTATGTGTGTCTGTATCCAGCAGAGCTGTGTGTCTGTATGTATGTATGTATGTATGTATGTAGCATAGCTATGTGTGTCTGTATCTAGCAGAGCTGTGTGTGTCTGTATGCATGTATGATGTGCATCTATGTATGTCAGTGTATATGACTGTATAGATGTGTCAGTTCTATATGTATTTTTGTGAGTTTGTCTTTAAATATGTATATGTATGTGTACGTATCTGTATGTGTGTGTCTATGTGTGGATGGGGCCCACTGGGACTCTTCAGCCCGGGGCCCACAAAAACCTGGAGCCGGCCCTGATCTAAGGGGTTAAAAAAATTCAGAAGCTTGTCCAAAAAAAGTGCCACACTTTTTGCGCTATTTTCCGAGACCCTTAGCTTTTTAATTTTTCAGTTTATGTTTTGCGGATCAAGCTGATGTTTTTAATGGTACTATTTTTGCGTAGAAGCTATGTTTTGATCACCTGGTATTGCATTTATGATGACCAAAAAAACGTAATTTTGGCGTTCTCTACTCTATGTCTACGTGGACTTGGAAGAATAATGTATCTTCTTGGTATGAGCAATGTCCGTGAAGGCCCCGCCTCTTTGTGGTCACATGGGCGTGACGTCACAGAGATCCCTCTGCACACTGGGATTTAGACGTTATCCTGCAGGGCACGGGGAGCTGATTGACCCCGGAAGTACAGCGGTTGTTCTTCCGGGGTCAGCGGCGCGCCAATCGGATCCCTGCTCCGTGCTGTGGCGTCTAATGCTGTGTGATGTCATAGCAGGACGCCGTGGAGGAGGAGGACGGGGACGCAGCAGACATTAAGACATCACACTCACCGCAGGAAGAGGGCGGTCTACACCGGAGGAGGAAAGTGCCCGCAGAGCTGAAGATTATTCATATGAAGAAAGGAAGAAATTCCAGCAACTTCAGGAGAAAGTAGAATTTTCTTAAAAAACAGTTTCTTTATTGGTAATAAAAATATTAATATTCCATCCAAGCAAGACAGAAAGTGGAGAGGCAAGACAGAGGAGCTGTTTCCTACGCGTTTCAACCTGAATAGGTCTTAATCATGGAATGCCATGATTAAGACCTATTCAGGTTGAAACGCGTAGGAAACAGCTCCTCTGTCTTGCCTCTCCACTTTCTGTCTTGCTTGGATGGAATATTAATATTTTTATTACCAATAAAGAAACTGTTTTTTAAGAAAATTCTACTTTCTCCTGAAGTTGCTGGAATTTCTTCCTTTCTTCATGTGTTCCCACCCAGGTCAGGGTGTTTCCGTGCACCGGAGGTAAGATTTGGGAGTGAAGAGGGGAGAGCTGAAGTTTCCTCGTTTTTAAGATTATCCATAGGGAAGATGTGGGTGTTGCTAAAGCTGTAAACTGGGCGACTGTGAGGGAGGGGGAGACAGACTCGTGCTGCACACTGTGCCTGCGTGGGGGAGGGGGAGACAGACTCGTGCTGCACACTGTGCCTGTGTGGGGGAGGGGGAGACACTCGTGCAAGGGACAAAATTGTAAAAGTGTAAGGACTCAGTATGTTGGGGGTTCAATGTGGAGGGGGGGACATTGGGAGCTCATTATTGAAAAGGGGTAGCACGGGGGGGTCAATATGGAGAGGTGCAGTGTGAGGATGCAGTATGGAAATGGGGCAGCATGGGTGGGCTCAGTATAGAGTGGAGCAATGTAGGGGACTCAGTATGAAAAGTGAGGTAGTGTGGGGGAGTCTCAGCATTAGGCGTGAGGTAGCATGGTGGTCTCAGTGTGATGATTGGGGCAGCATGCAGGGCTCATGGAAAAGGGGCAAGCAGCATTGAGAGCTCATTAAGGGGCTGCATGGGAGGTTCAGTATGGAGAGGGGCAGTGTGAGGTCTCCAAATGAAGAGGGGCAACATGAATTTGACATTGTGAGGATAGGGCAGTATGATGTGAGGACAGTATGCAGCTCATAGTTCATAATTGAGGAAGGTGTGGTGGGTATAATTTATAGGGGCGGCGGTCATAGTATATATGGACGGACAGTGTGGCAATTATAGTAAAGTATATGGGGGGACGGTGTGACCTACATAGTATATATAATATATTATATATGGGGGGGCGGTGTGGCAGTCAGTATATATGGGGAGGCGGCGTGGCGGCCATAGTATATATGGGGAGGCGGCGTGGCGGCCGTAGTATATGTGGGGAGGCGGCCATAGTATAT
Organism: Anomaloglossus baeobatrachus; assembly: GCF_048569485.1. Classification (NCBI taxonomy): domain Eukaryota; kingdom Metazoa; phylum Chordata; class Amphibia; order Anura; family Aromobatidae; genus Anomaloglossus; species Anomaloglossus baeobatrachus. The sequence goes on from NC_134355.1 coordinate 261,094,585, forward strand.
ATGGGGAGGCGGCCATAGTATATATGGGGAGGTGGCCATAGTATAAATGGGGAGGCGGCGTGGCGGCCATAGTATATATGGGGAGGCGGCGTGGCGGCCATAGTATATATGGGGAGGCTGCGTGGCGGCCATAGTATATATGGGGAGGCGGCGTGGCGGCCATATTATATATGGGGAGGCGGCGTGGGGGCCATAGTATATATGGGGAGGCAGCGTGGCGGCCATAGTATATATGGGGAGGCGGCGTGGCGGCCATAGTATATATGGGGAGGCGGCGTGGCGGCCATAGTATATATGGGGAGGCGGCGTGGCGGCCATAATATATATGGGGAGGCGGTGTGGCGGCCATAGTATATATGGGGTGGCGGCAATAGTATATATGGGGAGGCGGCGTGGCGGCCATAGTATATATGGGGAGGCGGCGTGGCGGCCATAATATATATGGGGAGGCGGTGTGGCGGCCAAAGTATATATGGGGAGGCCGCCATAATATATATGGGGAGGCGGTGTGGCGGCCATAGTGTATATGGGGAGGCGGCGTGGCGGCCATAGTGTATATAGGGAGGCGGCCATAGTATATATGGGGAGGCGGCGTTGTGGCCATAGTGTAGGGGGAGGCGGCGTGGCGGCCATAGTGTATATGGAGGGGGAGGCGGCGTGGCGGCCATAGTGTATATGGAGGGGGAGGCGGCCATAATATATATCGGGAGGCGGCTTGGCGGCTATAGTATATATGGGGAGGCGGCGTGGCGGCCATAGTATATATGGGGAGGCGGCGTGGCGGCCATAGTGTATATGGAGGGGGAGGCGGCATGGCAGCCATAGTGTATATGGAGGGGGAGGCGGCCATAGTGTATATGGAGGGGGAGGCGGCGTGGCGGCCATAGTGTAGGGGGAGGCGGCGTGGCGGCCATAGTGTATATGGAGGGGGAGGCGGCGTGGCGGCCATAGTGTATATGGAGGGGGAGGCGGCGTGGTGGCCATAGTGTATATGGAGGGGGGGCGGCGTGGCGGCCATAGTGTATATGGAGGGGGGGCGGCGTGGCGGCCATAGTGTATATAGTGGTGGGCGGCGTGGCGGCCATAGTGTATATGGGGGGGGTTGTGGCCATAGTGTATATGGGGGGGTGCGGCGGCGGCCATAGTTTATATGGGGGGGGCAGCGTGGCGGCCATAGTATATATGGGGAGGTGGCGTGGCGGCCATAGTATATATGGGGAGGCGGCGTGGCGGCCATAGTATATATGGGGAGGCGGCATGGCGGCCATAGTATATATGGGGAGGCGGCGTGGCGGCCATAGTGTATATGGGGAGGCGGCGTGGCGGCCATAGTGTATATGGGGAGGCGGCATGGCGGCCATAGTGTATATGGGGAGGCGGCGTGGCGGCCATAGTGTATATGGGGAGGCGGCGTGGCGGCCATAGTTTTTATGGGGAGGCGGCGTGTCGGCCATAGTGTATATGGGGAGGCGGCGTGGCGGCCATAGTATATATGGGGAGGCGGCGTGGCGGCCATAGTATATATGGGGAGGCGGCGTGGCGGCCATAGTATATATGGGGAGGCGGCCATAGTATATATGGGGAGGCGGCGTGGCGGCCATAGTATATATGGGGAGGCGGCGTGGCGGCCATAATATATATGGGGAGGCGGCGTGGCGGCTATAGTATATATGGGGAGGCGGCGTGGCGGCCATAGTATATATGGGGAGGCGGCGTGGCGGCCATAGTGTACATGGAGGGGGAGGCGGCGTGGCGGCCATAGTGTATATGGAGGGGGAGGCGGCCATAGTGTATATGGAGGGGGAGGCGGCGTGGCGGTCATAGTGTAGGGGGAGGCGGCGTGGCGGCCATAGTGTATATGGAGGGGGGGCGGCGTGGCGGCCATAGTGTATATGGAGGGGGGGCGGCGTGGCGGCCATAGTGTATATAGGGGGGCGGCGTGGCGGCCATAGTGTATATGGGGGGGTGGTGGCCATAGTGTATATGGGGGGGTGCGGCAGCGGCCATAGTGTATATGGGGGGGCAGCGTGGCGGCCATAGTATATATGGGGAGGTGGCGTGGCGGCCATAGTATATATGGGGAGGCGGCGTGGCGGCCATAGTATATATGGGGAGGCGGCGTGGCGGCCATAGTATATATGGGGAGGCGGCGTGGCGGCCATAGTGTATATGGGGAGGCGGCGTGGCGGCCATAGTGTATATGGGGAGGCGGCGTGGCGGCCATAGTGTATATGGGGAGGCGGCGTGGCGGCCATAGTATATATGGGGAGGCGGCATGGGGGCCATAGTATATATGGGGAGGCGGCGTGGCGGCCATAGTATATATGGGGAGGCGGCGTGGCGGCCATAGTGTACATGGAGGGGGAGGCGGCGTGGCGGCCATAGTGTATATGGAGGGGGAGGCGGCCATAGTGTATATGGAGGGGGAGGCGGCGTGGCGGCCATAGTGTAGGGGGAGGCGGCGTGGCAGCCATAGTGTATATGGAGGGGGGGCGGCATGGCGGCCATAGTGTATATGGAGGGGGGGCGGCGTGGCGGCCATAGTGTATATAGGGGGGCGGCGTGGCGGCCATAGTGTATATGGGGGGGTGGTGGCCATAGTGTATATGGTGGGGTGCGGCAGCGGCCATAGTGTATATGGGGGGGCAGCGTGGCGGCCATAGTATATATGGGGAGGTGGCGTGGCGGCCATATTATATATGGGGAGGCGGCGTGGGGGCCATAGTATATATGGGGAGGCAGCGTGGCGGCCATAGTATATATGGGGAGGCGGCGTGGCGGCCATAGTATATATGGGGAGGCGGCGTGGCAGCCATAGTGTATATGGGGAGGCGGCGTGGCGGCCATAGTGTATATGGGGAGGCGGCGTGGCGGCCATAGTGTATATGGGGAGGCGGCGTGGCGGCCATAGTATATATGGGGAGGCGGCGTGGGGGCCATAGTATCTACGGGGAGGCGGCGTGGCGGCCATAGTATATATGGGGAGGCGGCGTGGTGGCCATAGTATATATGGGGAGGCGGCGTGGCGGCCATAGTATATATGGGGAGGCGGCGTGGCGGCTATAGTATATATGGGGAGGCGGCGTGGCGGCCATAGTATATATGGGGAGGCAGCGTGGCGGCCATAGTATATATGGGGAGGCGGCGTGGCGGCCATAGTATATATGGGGAGGCGGCGTGGCGGCCATAGTATATATGGGGAGGCGGCATGGCGGCCATAGTATATATGGGGAGGCGGCGTGGCGGCCATAGTGTATATGGAGGGGGAGGCGGCGTGGCGGCTATAGTGTATATGGAGGGGGAGGTGGCCATAGTGTATATGGAGGGGGAGGCGGCGTGGCGGCCATAGTGTAGGGGGAGGCGGCGTGGCGGCCATAGTGTATATGGAGGGGGAGGCGGCGTGGCGGCCATAGTGTATATGGAGGGGGAGGCGGCGTGGCGGCCATAGTGTATATGGAGGGGGGGCGGCGTGGCGGCCATAGTGTATATGGAGGGGGGGGCGGAGTGGCGGCCATAGTGTATATGGGGGGGCGGCGGCCATAGTGTATATGGGGGGTGCGGCGGCGGCCATAGTGTATATGGGGGGGCGGCGTGGCAGCCATAGTGTATAAGGGGGGGCGGCGTGGCGGCCATAGTGTATATGGGGGGGGCGGCGTGGCGGCCATAGTGTATATGGGGGGGCGGAGTGGCGGCCATAGTGTATATGGGGGGGCGGCGTGGCGGCCATAGTATATATGGGGGGGGGGCGGCGTGGCGACCATAGTGTATATGGGGGGGGCGGCGTGGCAACCATAGTGTATATGGGGGTGGGTGGTGGCCATAGTGTATATGGGGGGGGAGGCGTGGCGGCCATAGTGAAAAAGGGGGGGGAGGCCATAGTCTATATGGGGGGCGGTGTGGTTGCTAAAGTGTATATTAAGAAGGGTTTTGTGGCATTTTTTTTTTTTTTTTGCAAGGAGCACCATGAGGAGCAATTATTTTGTTTTCAGGGGCACAGCATGGGGCTTATTTAAAGGGAACCTGTCATCAGATTTTTACCTATTTAACTAAAAGAATCACCTTCTGCAGCTCCTGGGCTGCATTCTATGAAGGTGCACCTTGTCCCCGACTCCCCTTCCAGAGCCCAAAAATAACTTTATAAAACTTGGCCCTTAGGTATGCTAAATACCTATGTTGGCCAGATGGGCGGGCTCACTTTCTGCACAGCGCCGACCTCACCAGCCCCATGCTCGTACCCGCCCATAATCTCGTGCCTAGGCATTTAGCTCATTAGCGCGAGCTAGGGCAGCTATGTTTTCTGCGCCTGCGTGAGCAGACCTAACTACACAGGCGCGAGATTTGAAAATGCGACGAGGAGGATGACGGGGCATCATCTCGTCAATTAAGAAAGGAGGATGTCGATTAGTGGCAGGGGGGATAAAGGAGCAGAAAATGATCCCGCCCATCTGGCTAACCAAGGTAATTAGCATACCTAAGGGCCAGGTTTTATAAAGTTATTTTTAGGGTCTGGAAGGGGAGTCAGGGCCAAAATGCACCTTCATAGAATGCAGCCCAGGAGCTGCAGAAGGTGATTCTTTTAGTTTAATAGGGAAAAATCTGGTGACAGGTTCCCTTTAAATGAGCGGGAAGCAGGTGGCCTCACACAGACAGGTCACCATGACAACGTGTTCAATTTTTGTGAGGGTGGGGGCCTGAGCTGGGGAGCAAGTTGCAGGGCAGACAGGAAATCCACAGCACAGACCTCTGCATGGTCAGCTCCTGCAGAGGGGAACCAGCCAGACCAGGGCTAGTAACACCTAGAGGAAGAGGAGCCGGTACAGGTGATCATGGGAAAGGTACCTTGTACCCAGTTCTCACTAACCTCCCGGGGCTTCCCTGCTGCACCCGTGGGGAGCGATTCCATCACAGCTGACACTAGCACTTGCCTCGGAGAGAGACTCTGCAGTGGCGGCTAATCACCTGCCCGCATACCACGGGTTGCGCTGCTAGCGACCACCGTTCATGTCCCATACCGCTCCTGGGACAGTGAAGAGTCACCGGGTGCGGGTCCTCGGCGGTAGAGGCCGAGACCCCAGTCGCTGCTGCAACCGGTGACATGTTCCCCAGGAACCTCGTCACCCTCTCTTCGTTACCCCCTTGTTACACCGGACTATCAAAATCTTTTTCTGAAACCCGCTGGGGTCACGGAAGCCGGGTTGGGCCACTCACAACTGACCCTGAACACCACCGGCCCGGTGACCGTGTAGGCCCTGCAGGCTCTGTCGTGGGTGTTTCACATATGTCTCCAGTAACTTGTATGCCCCCCCCCACTGGCCCCTAGTAACTTGTATGCCGGCCCTCAGTAACGTGCATGTTGCCCCTAGTAACCTGTATGTCCCCAAAGTAATATGTAAACCACCTCAGTAACGTGTATGCAACCCCAGTAACGTGCATGTTGCCCCTAGTAACCTGTATGTCGCCAAAGTAATATATAAGCCACCCCAGTAACATGAATGCTGGCCCCCAGTAACATGTATGCAGTTTATTGTGCTGTTTATTATGTTAATATTTTACTGTAGTTTTTTTATTGGGAGGGCCCATTCAGACTTTTCCCATGGGGCCCCATGATTTCTATGTACTCCGCTGCTATGTTGGACCCATTTTTGTGTATGGAGGTTTATGTGACGCCCATTATTCTGTATGGAGGACTATGTGGGGCCTATTATTCTGTATGGAGGACTATGTGGGGCCCATTATTCTGCATGGAGGACTATGTGGGGCTCATTATTCTGTATGGAGGACTATGTGGGGCCCATTATTCTGTATGGAGGACTATGTGGGGCCCATTATTCTGTATGGAGGGGTATGTGGGGCCCATTATTCTTTATGGAAGGCTATGTGGGGCCCATTATTCTGTATAGAGGACTATGTGGGGCCCATTATTCTGTATGGAGGTTTATGTGACGCCCATTATTCTGTATGGAGGACTATGTGGGGCCCATTATTCTGTATGGAGGACTATGTGGGGCCCATTATTCTGTATGGAGGACTATGTGGGGCCCATTATTCTGTATGGAGGACTATGTGGGGCCCATTATTCTGTATGGAGGACTATGTGGGGCCCATTATTCTGTATGGAGGGCTATGTGGGGCCCATTATTCTGTATGGAGGACTATGTGGGGCCCATTATTCTGTATGGAGGACTATGCGGGGCCCATTATTCTGTATGGAGGACTATGTGGGGCCCATTATTCTGTATGGAGGACTATGTGGGGCCCATTATTCTGTATGGAGGGCTATGTGGGGCCCATTATTCTGTATGGAGGACTATGTGGGGCCCATTATTCTGTATGGAGGACTATGTGGGGCCCATTATTCTGTATGGAGGACTATGTGGGGCCCATTATTCTGTATGGAGGACTATGTGGGGCACATTATTCTGTATGGAGGACTATGTGGGGCCCATTATTCTGTATGGAGGGCTATGTGGGGCAATTATTCTGTATGGAGGACTATGTGGGGCCATTATTCTGTATGGAGGGCTATGTGGGGACCATTATTCTGTATGGAGGGCTATGTGGGGCAATTATTCTGTATGGAGGACTATGTGGGGCCTATTATTTTGTATGGAGGACTATGTGGGGCCCATTATTCTGTATGGAGGACTATGTGGGGCCCATTATTCTGTATGGAGGACTATGTGGAGCCCATTATTCTGTATGGAGGACTATGTGGGGCACATTATTCTGTATGGAGGACTATGTGGGGCACATTATTCTGTATGGAGGATTATGTGGGGCGCATTATTCTGTATGGAGGATTATGTGGGGCCCATTATTCTGTATGGAGAATTATGTGGGGCCCATTATTCTGTATGGAGGATTATGTGGGGCCCATTATTCTGTATGGAGGACTATGTGGGGCCCATTATTCTGTATGGAGGGCTATGTGGGGCCCATTATTCTGTATGGAGGGCTATGTGGGGCCCATTATTCTGTATGGAGGACTATATGGGGCCCATTATTCTGTATGGAGGTCTATGTGGGGCACACCATTCTATATGATTGAATGTGGGGCCCATACAACATTTTTATATTTATTCCATTTTTATTGTGCATGAGATTTACTAAAAGCAGCAATTCTTCAGTTGGTTTTTTTTCTGCATTTAATAGCAAAAAACCAGTGGAATTGTTTCTTTCCTTTTTTTCCCCCAGAGTTTATAGCGCAGTATATTTAATGCTTTCTGTTCTGTAGCAGGCATAATGAACAAAACTAGAATTATGGCCTTAATTATTATTATTATTATTATTATCTTTGATGTCGCTAATGTGCTGGATAAATGATGTGGTAGTTGTATATTTTGGGTTGTTGCTGTCAAACATGTTTAGTTTAGGGTTTTTTTTCCCTTTAACCCCTTCACGGTCAAGGAAGTACTGGTCTTTCCTGTTAGGTTTTTTTGGTCTCCAAAATATTGCATTAAAATGTAATAGCATGCAATAAAAACATCGCCTCTACATAAAAAGGGTATAATTAAAAAAAAGCTGTCACCCAGTAATAGATCCTGGAAAATGGCGACAAAAGCGCTATATTTTTTTTTTCTTTTTACAAACTTCAGAATTTTTTTCACCACACAGATCGAACTCTTACTGATTTGGGGAATCATACTGGCAGGTCAGTTTTTCAAAATGGTGGTCACAGTAAATAAACCCCCAAATAGTTGCGCAATTGCCCTTTTTTGCAATTTCATCGCACTTGGAATTTTCTCCCCAGCTTCCAGTATAATATGGGGCAGAATGAATTGTGTTGTCCAAAAGTATAACTCGTCCTGCAAAAATACAAGCCCCCATATGGCTATATTGAAAAACAAAAATGTTATGGCTCTGGGAAGAAGGGGGAGGAAAACATGAAAACGGAAAATCGTCCAGGGTGAAGGGGTTGAATTAAAGCAAGTTTCAATGGAAGCAAAAAAAATGCATAAGACTTTGTTCACACTAGAAAAAGGATTTTTCTCAAGAAATGTTTTGAGTCGGAAAGATTACCGCACTTGCAGTCAAACACCGCACCAATACTGCACGGAAAGCCGCATGCGGTCTTACTGCGGTTTTGTGCTTTTGGTTTTTTTATGCGTTTTTGGTGCAGGTTTTCCGCAGGTTGGTCCCTTTGGTATGGAAAAGTGACATGCACATTCTTTTCTCAAGAAATTCTGCAGAAAGAATGGTCTTAAGAAAAAACTGCAGTGTTCGCACAGCTATTTTTTTTTGTTCCATAGATTTTGCTGGGGAATGTAGATTGAGAGGGATAACCTGCTCACCTGTATAGGAACAGCCCCACTTGGAAGCATGGATAGCAGCGTTGCTGGTGCAGGAACTAGAATGAAAATCCCCAGCTTCCGTGTGCATAAAAAACTTTATCTTTTATTTTCAGACTTTGAAATCCAGGTGTACAGGACACAATTTATAGGGTAAGAGCACATGTCCTGTACAACTGGGTTTTAAAGTCTGAAAATAAAAGATAAAGTTTTGTATGCACACAGAAGCTGGGGATTTTCTTTCTATTTGCTGGGGAATGTCTGCAGAAAGGTTACAACCATTTTCTGCAGAAATTTCTACAGCAAAAATGCGGGTAAAACCGCAGTGTGTGAACAAGGCCTAAAGGTAAATATCGCGTAAGTGGTTTTTTGGGATTCACAGAAAGTGATTGATATCAGTGGGATGGGGACCGGGCACCCACTCTGATCAGCTGATGCAAGCTCCACCACACATCTCCTATGAATGCAGGGTGTCTGCCCTTGACCAATATTATATTAATGACCTATCCTAAAAAAACAGGTAATATCAAAGGACCAAACAACCCCTTTGTTTTATTCCATATAGTAAGTTGCCGTGTCTCTCTTGAACTCCCCATAGTACTAGGTGCAGGGGACACATGACTGTATGAAGGGGGGTACTCTCAACTCCTGAAGTTATCTATATTTATATTGATCTTATTAGGCTGGATGTTTCCCCTATTAGAAACAGGTGAGCAGTTGTGTGCCTGGCTCCTTATTAGGCTACGTGCGCACGTTGCGTATTTGCATGCAGTTATGCTGCGATCTGCACCGCAGCGTAAGTGCATGCGTCCTGCGTCCCCAGCATAATCTATGAAGATTATGCAGGAGCCGTGCGCACATGGCGTATTAAAGTGCAGCCCTTCGGCTGCTGCCCGAAGCACGCGTTCTAAGAAGTGACATGTCACTTCTTTTGTGCGTATTGGTTGTAATGTCGGTCTCTCTCTCTGTCTGTCGGTCTCTCTGTCTGTCGGTCGGTCTCTCTCTCTCTGTCGGTCTATCCCTCTCCCCCTCTCTCATACTCACCGATCAGCTGCACGGCTGTCACACTGCTCCGGCGGCTTCTCCTGCTTTTGAAAATGCCGGCCACCCATTATTCAATCTCGTATTCCCTGCTTCCCCCGCCCAACGGCGCATATGATTGGTTGCAGTCAGACACGCCCCCATGCTGAGTGACAGCTGTCTCACTGCAACCAATCACAGCCGCTGGTGGGCGGGTCTATGTAGTGCAGTAAAATAAATAAATGATTAAAAAAAAACGGCGTGCGGACCCCCCCAATTTTGATACCAGCCAGGGTAAAGCCACACGGCTGAAGGCTGGTATTCTCAGGATGGGGAGCCCCACGTTATGGGGAGCCCCCCAGCCTAAAAATATCAGCCAGCAACCGCCCGGAATTGCCGCATGGATTAGATGGGACAGTCCCGGGACTGTACCCGGCTCATCCAGAACTGCCCTGGTGCGGTGGCAATCTGGGTACTAAGGAGTTAATGGCAGCAGCCCATAGCTGCCACTAAGTCCTAGTTAATCGTTGCAGGCCTCTATGAGACACCCCCAATGATTAACCTGGTGAAAGTAAATAAACACAAACACCCGAAAAATCCTTTATTTGAAATAAAAGACAAAAAAACACCCTCTTTCACCACTTTATTAATCCCCAAAAACCCCTCCAGGTCCGGCGTAATCCACGAGGTCCCGCGACGCATCCAGCTCTGCTACATGAAGCTGACCGGAGCGGCAGTACAACACCACCACTCCTGTCCACTCCATGCAGAAACTGAAGTGAGTCGTGCTGTCAGTGGGGACGTCACTGAGGTAATGCCGGTGTGTGTGCGGGGATGATGAGGGCTGTAGTGTCGGGATGTGTCCGGGGATGTCGGGATGTGTGCGGGGATGACGGGATGTGTGCGGGGACGTCGGCGGTAATGTCGGGATGTGTGTGAGGATGTCGGGATGTGTGTGAGGACGTCGGGATGTGTGTGAGGACGTCGGGATGTGTGTGAGGACGTCGGGATGTGTGTGAGGATGTCAGGATGTGTGTGAGGATGTCGGGATGTGTGTGAGGATGTCGGGATGTGTGTGAGGATGTCGGGATGTGTGTGAGGATGTCGGGATGTGTGTGAGGATGTCGGGATGTGTGTGAGGATGTCGGGATGTGTGCGGGGACGTCGGTGGTAATATCGTGATGTGTGCGGGGATGTCAGGATGTGTGCGGGGATGTCGTGATGTGTGCGGGGATGTCGTGATGTGTGCGGGGATGTCGTGATGTGTGCGGGGATGTCGTGATGTGTGCGGGGATGTCAGGATGTGTGCGGGGATGTCGGGATGTGTGCGGGGATGTCGGAGGTAATGTCGGGATGTGTGCGGGGATGTGTGCGGTGATGTCGGGATGTGTGTGGGGATGTCGGGATGTGTGCGGGGATGTCGGGATGTGTGCGGGGATGTCGGGATGTGTGCGGGGATGTCGGGATGTGTGCGGGGATGTCGGGATGTGTGCGGGGATGTCGGGATGTGTGCGGGGATGTCGGGATGTGTGCGGGGATGTCGGGATGTGTGCGGGGATGTCGGGATGTGTGCGGGGATGTCGGGATGTGTGCGGGGATGTCGGGATGTGTGCGGGGATGTCGGGTTGTGTGCGGGGATGTCGGGATGTGTGCGGGGATGTCGGGATGTGTGCGGGGATGTCGGCGGGGACGTCGGCGGTAATGTCGGGATGTGTGCGGGAATGTCGAGATGTGTGCGGGAATGTCGGGATGTGTGCGGGGACGTCAGCGGTAATGTCAGGATGTGTGCGGGAATGTCGGGATGTGTGCGGGGACGTTGGCGGTAATGTCGGGATGTGTGCGGGATGTCGGGATGTGTGCGGGGATATCGGGACGTGTGCGGAGATGTTGGCGCTAATGTCGGGATGTGTGAAGGGGACGTCCCTCAGGTTACCCGCGGCCACAGGTCTTGGGCGGAGGACTCGAGCTGGCCGCGGGTAACCTGAGAGACGGCACCGGTGATCGCGCGGCTCACTGCAGTCACTCAGATTTGCGGTCACAGGTGAGTCCTTCACCTGTGACCGCAAATCAAGCTGCGGCACACAGACAGCCGCGTGATCACAATGAAGTCGGGTGAAGTTCATCCTGATCGCACGGCTGTCTCCCACAGCCAGCCATGTGCTCTTTTTATCATTCCGGTCCGAGTCGGCTCTGCTGCAAGTCTATGGAGATGCAGCAGAGCCGAGTGGGACCGCACTGTCAAAAATGTGCGCTCTGGATGCTTTTGCCATGGCAGAGAAAGCATCCTGAACGCATGAATTCTGCAGGAATGTGCGCACGTTGCGTTCTGCCGAATGCGTCTCAGAACACAGCTTTTCGGCTGTGTTCTGAGACGCACATGCAGTGACTATTTACGCTGCATAATAGAACACAACGTGCGCACATAGCCTAACTGTTAGGCTATGTGCCCACGCTGCATAAAATGCGCGGATTTTGCCGCGGATTTCTCGCGGAAAAGCCGCGGATTTCCCGAAAATCTGCAGCTCAGGCACTTCCCAGCCATTTCTATGGCATTTTGGAAATGCTGTGCCCACGCTGCGGATTTTTCCACAGCGGATTTTTCCGCAGCGGATTTCGTGCGGATTTTGATCCGGAAAAATCTGCAACATGTCAATTATTGTTGCGGATTTTCATCCGGATTTTGGCTTTAAAATTGGGGGGAGGGAAAAAAAAAAATCCGCACCAAAATCCGCATCAAATTTGCGGCAATTCCACGGTAAATCCGCGGCAAATCCGCACCTTTGAAAAGGTGCGGATTTTGCGGGAAAGCTGCGGATTTTGATGCAGAAAAATCCGCAGCTACATTCTCCCGTGGACACATAGCCTTAGAGGGGAGGAGCTGAAGAAAATAGAACTTCCTGTGTCACTGTCTGTTCCTTTCTCCTACCAGAAGAGATAGCAGAGGCATGTCCACACCTTCAGGTAGTATTATACCCTTATCACCTCACAAACTGCGCAATTTCACTTCACACATAATATGTACTGGTGTAGTGTCATTTATGTCACACACAGAGGAATATTTTACCTCAGATATTATACTCCTACATTCATACCTCCCAACTTTTAAAGAAGGGAAAGAGGGACAAAGTTTGTGGCACGCAACGCGCGTCGCGGCAATTTGTAGGCCCCGCCCCCTAACCACACCCATTTTACAAACTGCCACACCCATATCCACTCCCCATCTACACCCATCCAGCAAACTGAAACTGCAGAAGCTGTCCGTGATTGCTCTGAGCCACCACAGATCAGCAATGTGCAGAACAGGCAGGGAGTTAACTACAGGGTGTGCAGGTGGCTAGGACCCAGGAGGAGAGCTGAACAGGGTGTGCAGGCAGCTAAGACCCAGGAGGAGAGCTGAACAGGGTGTGCAGGCAGCTAGGACCCAGGAGGAGAGCTGAACAGGGTGTGCAGGCAGCTAGGACACAGGAGGAGAGCTGAACAGGGTGTACAGGCAGCTAGGACCCAGGAGGAGAGCTGAACAGGGTATGCAGGCAGCTAGGACCCAGGAGGAGAGCTGAACAGGGTGTGCAGGCAGCTAGGACCCAGGAGGAGAGCTGAACAGGGTGTGCAGGCAGCTAGGACCTAGGAGAGCTGAACAGGGTATGCAGCTAAGGGTATGTTCACACATCAGGTCTTTGCTGTGCAGCACAATCCAGCGCCTTGCGGGAAAAACGCATGTTTTTTTGTTGTTTTTTTTTTGCCGCCGGGTGTGGTTTTTCCTCATAGACTTTTATTAGCGCCGGATTGTGCCGCATGTACTTGCGTTTGATCCGGTTTTTGCCTGATGCGGCAAAAATCGTCACTCCGGAGGACGCAGAGAAGAATGTTTTTGCCAGCGGCAAAAAAATGCATAGCTCCGGGTGCGGCACTGTGCGGCATGGTGCATAATGAAAGTCTATGCGAGCCGGATTCGGTGTCATGCTTCAAACGCCGGAAGCATGTACCGTATCCGGTTTTTACTTCTGAGCATGCCCAGAAGTGATATAAATTCATTGCTTGTCAGAAAATCAATCAATCAATCACTCACTCTCAAACTCTCTCACTCACTGACTGACTCACTGACTTATTCACTCACTCTCACCCACTCACCGGCGCAGGGCTGCACGGCTGTCACACTGCTCCGGCGGCTTCTCCTGATTTGAAAATGCCGGCCGCTCATTATTCAATCTCGTATTCCCTGCTTTCCCCGCACACCGGCGCCTATGATTAGTTGCAGGTGTCGCGGGCGGAGGGGACGCTGCGCTCTCCCACTGCTCGGGTCCGGCCGCTGCTGCTGCGGCGGCTGCTGCTCGGTGGTGGCTCGAGCGGTAGGCCGGATCCCGGGGACTCGAGCGGCGCTCCTCGCCCGTGAGTGAAAAGGGTTGGGGTTGATTGTAGGGGATTTTAGTTATTGTCCGTGACGCCACCCACGGTTGTGGTGAGATTGGTGACACCACCGCTGCTCTGGATGGGGGTCCCGGGAGCGGTGACAGGGAGCAGCTTGGATGTTATTTCTCTCCTCCGTGGGTAGGGGGTTGGTTGTCCCGGGGCCCGGTGATGGGGTAGGGATGGATGGCAGGCGGGTTACGGGGCCTGGTGAGGTGCAGGGTCACGGGGGCAGCGCTGTGCCGCACGGCACGGTGGTACTCACTCAGCCAATGATGAGGACACAGTTCTCGGTAAAACACACGGCTGGATGGACGGGTCCCACAGACGGCTGCGGTGTTGTTTTCTCCCGGCAGGTTGATGGTGACTGCCTTTCCCTGCACCTATGTACGGTAGATGGTTCCAATGGGTTCCCACCGGTAACCCGCTCCCCGGCTTGGATGTTGGCCAGAGGAGCCCCTTTTGCCTGCAGGCTCTGGCCCTGGGAACTTTAGCTTTGGCGGTGACTGTGTTTCCCTCTCTCGGTTGGACTGTTGCCTTCTGTCAGGACTTGGCTGCTGGGAAACCCAGGATGTTCCCTTCGCTAACTGATTTGGCAACTTCACGGTGACTCCTAGCCTTGCCGGGGTCCGCAAGCCCCTGCCAGATGGTGCTGACTTCTCTTTGTGTACCGGTCCGGTACCGCCGGGCCACCACCCGTCCACGGTCCTTACGGTAGACTCCGATAGGCCACTCCTGAAGACGGTCACCACCGTCTGCCAACCTTGCTGATCTGTCCGGGCCATACACCCGGACCAACTTCAGGCTGCTTAACTGCCACTTTTTCCTTCCTCTCACTTTCCACTCAAAACCTAATCTCTCCCCTCTCCAAACTCATCTGCCTGGTTTTCCCGCCTCCAGGACTGTGAACTCCTTGGTGGGCGGGGCCAACCGCCTGGCCCACCCCCTGGTGTGATCATCAGCCCCTGGAGGAAGGCAACAAGGGTTTTGTGTCTGACTTCGGTGTGCCTGCTGGGAGTGTGGGGTGTGTGGGTGTTGTTCTCTGTGGTGTGATCATCAGCCCCTGGAGGAAGGCAACAAGGGTTTTGTGTCTGACTTCGGTGTGCCTGCTGGGAGTGTGGGGTGTGTGGGTGTTGTTCTCTGTGGCCCCTGGCTTGTCCAGGGCGCCACACAGGCAGACACGCCCCCACGCTGAGTGACAGCTGCCTCACTGCAACCAATCACAGCAGCCGGTGGGCGGGTCTATATTGTGCAGTAAAATAAATAAATAATTAAAAGAAAAATGGCGTGCGGTTCCCCCCCATTTTTGATACCAGCCAAGATAAAGCCACACGGCTGAAGGCTGGTATTCTCAGGATGGGGAGCGCTACGTTATGGGGAGCCCCCCAGCATAAAAATATCAGCCAGCAGCAGCCCGGAATTGCCACATCCATTAGATGCGACAGTCCAGGGACTCTACCCGGCTCTTCCCGAATTGCCCTGGTGCAGTGACAATCGGGGTAATAAGGGGTTAATCATGGCAGGAGTCTATGAGACACCCCCAATGATTAACCTGTAAGTGAAAGTAAATAAACACATACACCCAAAAAAATCCTTTATTTGGAATAAAAGACAAAAAAACACCCTCTTTCACCATTTTATTAAAATCCCCAAATACCCCTCCAGGTCCGACGTAATACAGAGGTCCCGCGACTCTCTCAGCTCTACTACATGAAGCTGACAGGAACGGCAGTAGAACACCGCCTCTCTCTATCAGCTCCACGCAGCAACTGAAGGGAGTCACGCTGTCAGCGGTGATGTCACTGAGGTAATGCCGGGTTGTGTGCGGTGAAGATGCGTGCAGGGTAGTGCCGGCGTGTGCGGTGATAATTCGTGCGGTAGTGCAGGGGTGTGCTGTGATGATGCGTGTGAAGTAGTGCCTGCCTGTGCGGTGATGATGCGTGCTGGGTAGTGCTGTGTGTGAGGTAGTGCCTGCCTGTGCGGTGATGATGCATGCTGGGTAGTGCTGGCGTGTGCGGTGATGATGCGTGTGAGGTAGTGCCTGCCTGTGCGGTGATGATGCGTGCTGGGTAGTGCTGGTGTGTGCGGTGATGATGCGTGTGAGGTAGTGCCGGTGTTTGTGCAGTGATGGTGGGGTCTCTGTCTCTCTCTCTCAGCATAACAAAAAAACAAAAAAAAACAAAAAACGGATCCGTCGCATCAGTTTTTTCACAATCTGAGACGGATCCATTGCATCAGGCACAAACCGGAGTGTGCCTGATTGGAAAAAACTGATGTGTGAACTTAGCCTAAGGCTACTTTCACACATCCGTTTTTTGCCGTGCGGCACATTACGGCGCTCTGCGGGAAAAACGCAACCGTTTTTTTTTTGCCGCCGGTTGCGGTTTTTCCTGCATAGACTTACATAAGTGCCATATTGTGCCGCATGGGCTTGCGTTCGGTCCGTTTTTTGCCGCATGCGGAAGATTTAGCCGATGCCGGCTGCTGGATGGAATGGTGCCTGGCATGTTTTTTTGTCCAACAAAAAAAACCGCATCGCGCCGCATCCGGCCGATGCGGCGCGATTTGCAATGCATGCCTATGGACGCCGCATGCGGTTTTTACCACTGCGCATGCTCAGTAGCCTGCCGCAAGTGGCAAAAACCGGACGGGCCGCATGTAAAAAACGTATGCAAAGGATGCGGTTTTGTCGCCGCATCTATTGCATAGGTTTTAGAGCCGGATTGGCCGGCTCTGCAAAACCGGTGGTGTGAACTTAGCCTAAGATGCAGCAGCTCTGCCAGGCAGGAGAACATGTGGTCGGTAGCTGATAGAAGCATTGGCAAAGCTTTTATCTTTGCATATTACCGGCCAGTGCTGTGCACCTGCAGGAGAGGACAGAAGTGGTAAGTACACAAGTGGTAAGTACACACTGTCTTCTCCCCAATGTCCTGATCTACCGTGGTGTGTGCCTGCAGCATTGAGCACTGCACACACGATAGATCAGGACACTGCACACACGGGAGTCAGAGAAACAGCTGGAGGAGCACAGGCTCCGGGCCGGAAGAGAGGGAGGGGGGAGGGAATCAGCGCTGGGGACATTAATTACCTTAGCAGCAGCACAGAGACTAGTGTGCTCCGCTCTGTAATGCTCAAGACACGTGTTAGGATGGTAGGAGGGAAAAGCAGCGAGGCGGGAGAGAGTGGGTGGGCGGAGCCGGGATAAAGACCTCCCGCCCGGGGCAACGGGACAAACTCTGCAAAGCGTGATAGTCCCGCTGTATCCGGGACGGTTGGGAGGTATGTAATTACTGTAAGCGTTTTTATTACTTGATCATTTTCGGCTTCTCTCAGTATAACGTGAGCCTATTAGCAAACTCTACAGTGCGCAGAAGAGACCTGTCCTGTGCCTACAGATAGCACAGGATTTCTTGTAGCCTCTTATTTATTGTAATTAATAATGGAATCTATTATTTACAATCAGTCGCAGTTTTTCTTACACACGGACATTCCTTGTCGTAGGAAAACCACCGAATCCATCAGCCAAAATAATAATCAAAGAGAAGCAGAACGTTATCCAGCATCTTCACATGGAAACATCTACTAACATTAATCCCCCTCTGCTGCCATCTATCTGGGAAATCCACTGTAAGGGTGCGTGCCCAGCCGTCCACGATCAGTGTTTGCAGCATGTTGGCTGTAGCATGGTTCAGCTGCATCCAAAACGCTGCGTTGTAAGTGTCGCGGGCGGAGGAGGGGATGCTGCGCTCTCCCACTGCTCGGGTCCGGCTGCTCTGCTGCTGCTGCTCGGTGGCTCGAGCGATGGGCCGGATCCCGGGGACTCGAGCGGCGCTCCTCGCCTGTGAGTGAAAAGGGATGGTTTGGTTTAAGGGATATTGTCCGTGACGCCACCCACGGTTGTGGTGATTTTTGTGGACACCACCGCTGCTCTGGACGGGGATCCCGGGGGCGGTGACAGGGAGCAGCTTTGTTGTTAATTCTCCCCTCCGTGGGTAGGGGGTTGGTTGTCCCGGGGCCCGGTGATGGGGTAGGGATGGATGACAGGCGGGTTGCGGGGCTTGTTGAGGTGCAGGGTCGCGGGGCAGCGCTGTGCCGCACGGCACGGTGGTACTCACTCAGCCCAATGTTGAGGACACAGTTCACGGTAAAACAAGCGGCTGGGTGGACTGTTCCCTCGGACGGCTGCAGTGTTGTTGCTCCCAGCAGGTTAGCGGTGACTGTCTTTTCCCTGCACCTACGCTGTCTGTACGGTTCCAATGGGTTCCCACCGGTAACCCGCTCCCCGGCTTGGATGTGAGCCGGGGGAGCCCCTTTTGCCCGCAGGCGCTGGCCCTGAGAAACGGTTGCCTTGGCGGTGGCGGTGTCTCCCTTACTCGGTTGGACTGTTGCCTTCTGTCGGGACTTGACTGTTTGGAAACCCAGGAGGTCCCCTTCACTAACGGATTCGGCAAATTCACGGCGACTCCTAGCCTTGCCGGGGTCCGAAAAGCCCCTGCCACTGGTTCTGGCTTCTCTTTGCGTACCGGTCCGGTACCGCCGGGCCACCACCCGACCACGGTCCTTACAGTAGACTCCAATCAGCCACGCCTGCAGACGGTCACCACAGTCTGCCAACCTTGCTGTCTCGCCCGGGCCACACACCCGGACGCTGTCAGTCAGTTGCTCTCCTACTACACTTTCCTCCTTCCACTTTCACTGTCAAAACTAGACTGTCTGTTTTCCCGCCTCCAGAACTGTGAACTCCTCGGTGGGCGGGACCAACCGCCTGGCCCACCCCCTGGTGTGGACATCAGCCCCTGGAGGAAGGCAACAAGGGTTTTTGTCTGACTTCGATGTGCCTGCTGGGAGTGTGGGGTGTTGTGGTGTTGTGGTGTTGTTCCCTGTGGCCCCTCGCTTGTCCAGGGCGCCACATTCCCCCTTAGTTAAATGCAGACCGTCCTCGGGCTGCCCGTCCACCACCGGTTTTATTTTCACCTACTGGAAAATAGAAAAATGTAAAACGGTAACAGACATACAAGTATAATAACTTCTTCCCACATCGGGAGGTACTCTTACTTAAACGTTACGGTAACTGTTACGGCTTCCGCTCTCACCCACCCAAGCAACCTGGCGCTGATGCTGTCTCTAAGCAAACAGGCAGCACCCCTTGACCCCAGTCCTGCACAAGTTGCCTGAGCGGGTTCTGTCCTTTCCAGGGGACCCACGTCCATGGGGAGCCCCTGGAACCCCCAGAGGATTGCCACCGGTTCCGGTGGTGGCTGGGCCCCAGCCTGCTCCACTGCGGGCCCTTCCTCCAATCTGCCTCTCCGGAGGCGGTCACGGTGGAAGCCACAACAAACATATTTACAGGCCACAAGTTTGTGTTTGCCTTGCAAGTTCTCAGGCATGTTCATAGTAGTTTCTATGCAAAGTGGTGAAGGGGGTCCCAACGGAGACCAGTTGCCGACTACGACCGGTTCCAAATCAAGGTGAACAATCAGGTGATTTTATCGGTTTCATTCACTTATCATCTTTCTAAAACTTTTGCAAACTTTCAAACTTTAACACAGGTGGTCCAAACGGGGACGGTGCAACGGCATTCCGCTGCCCTTACTCTGACTCTTCTGTGTCTGCTGGGGGAGAGGGTGCGGCGGACACCCAGGCTTCATTGCTGCCCCTCAGCTTGGCGTCCAACGCAAACCACCCCCTCTCCCCACAGTGCCGGGTGTACTGCACCAGATCTCCCGGCATCAGGTTACGGCCTGGGTGCTCTTCTGGCAGGTGAGCATTAACATCCTGCCGGGCTATGAAGACTTCGGGCCGGTTCATAAATGAATCCATAGCCCCGGCGGACATCAAACCGCCTCACCTGCCCCTCATACAGCGGGCCCCGGACACGGAAGGTCGCTTGTCTCAGGCTCTCCTTCTCCCGGATTGTATGGGCCATCATCTCTGCCTTCTTCCTTTCCCTCTCCTCGATTTCCGGGCCCAACGGTATCGGCTCCCTATCCCAATATGGCGCTGCTGCGAGCTTCGGCGCTCGGGTCGGGCTCCGCGAGACCTTTTGGACACTGCCCACTGCTGGTGATCTGGGCGGAAGGTCCCGCTTGACTTGGCCTTGGACGCCGCTTTGCAGCGGCAACCTGGCGCAACCTCAGCCGAGGTGTAGGGGATGGGCACAGGGGCTTTCCTCTGCTGGACCTTCGGCACGGAGCGGGCTGTCGGCTCCGGCTCGGGGAATCTCTCGGGGGGTGCCTCCGGTTCAGGCTTCGAGGCTTTCCACGGGAGCACCTCTGGTCGGCTCCGAGCTCCGGCTACAGGTCGGTCCGCCTGGGCGGACATGCTGGGTATCGCTGCCGGTTGCGGGGGTAGCGGGCCTAGTGGCAGGGTCACGGCTGCCGGGACGGGTGGCAAGGGAGGCAGTAGGGCGAGGGGGTTCAGACCGGGTCCCGCAGCCGCGATAACCGACCCACTATGGGTATCGGGGCGTGGATCACTCACCCCCCCTTCCGCAACTTCCTCCTCGCGTCTCCGCACGGTCGCTATGACCTCCGCCATGTCGGTCTCCCACTCCTCCAAGAGGAGCTGCATCTTGACCTGCAGCCTCTGTTGGAGCTGCGCGATCCAGATCTCCAGATCGCCGCGGTTCCAGGCGCGGGGGCTATGGTGCTTCGGGACGGCATGTACATCTCGCTGGCGGTCTCTCCCAGGAACAAGATAGCCGCAGAGTCCTGGCGTCCCTGCTTTTATAGCCGCGCTCACATGCGACCAGTCGCCATTTCGTCCCCCTTAGTCTCTTTCCGGCCCCTCCTCTATCGGGGCGGGGTTTTGGCCTTCGCGCCTCCACTACTCGAGGAGACGCTCGAGCGGGAACTCTTCGCGCCCAAGATGGCGGCTTTTCAAATTTTCCGGCCGGACACCTCCGGCGGTCACACAAGGCGCACTTCCACCAGTCGGTGAACGGTAGGATCCTGTTCGTGACGCCAAGTTGTCGTGGGCGGAGGAGGGGACGCTGCGCTCTCCCACTGCTCGGGTCCGGCTCCTCTGCTGCTGCTGCTCGGTGGCTCAAGCGATGGGCCGGATCCCGGGGACTCGAGCGGCGCTCCTCGCGTGAAGTGAAAAGGGGTGGTTTGGTTTTAGGGATATTGTTCGTGACGCAACCCACGGTTCTGGTGATTTGGTGGACACCACCGCTGCTCTGGACGGGGATCCCGGGAGCGGTGACAGGGAGCAGCTTTGTTGTTAGTCCTCCCCTCCGTGGGTAGGGGGTTGGTTGTCCCGGGGCCCTGTGATGGGGTAGGGATGGATGACAGGCGGGTTGCGGGGCCTGTTGAGGTGCAGGGTCGCGGGGGCAGCGCTGTGCCGCACGGCACGGTGGTACTCACTCAGCCCAATGATGAGGACACAGTTCACGGTAAAACAAGTGGTTGGGTGGATGGTTCCCTCGGATGGCTGCGGTGTTGTTGCTCCCGGCAGGTTAGCGGTGACTGTCTTTTCCCTGCACCTACGCTGTCTGTACGGTTCCAATGGGTTCCCACCGGTAACCCGCTCCCCGGCTTGGATGTGAGCCGGGGGAGCCCCTTTTGCCCGCAGGCGCTGGCCCTGAGAAACGGTTGCCTTGGCGGTGGCGGTGTCTCCCTCACTCGGTTGGACTGTTGCCTTCTGTCGGGACTTGACTGTTTGGAAACCCAGGAGGTCCCCTTCACTAACGGATTCGGCAAATTCACGGCGACTCCTAGCCTTGCCGGGGTCCGAAAAGCCCCTGCCACTGGTGCTGGCTTCTCTTTGCGTACCGGTCCGGTACCGCCGGGCCACCACCCGACCACGGTCCTTACAGTAGACTCCAATCAGCCACTCCTGCAGACGGTCACCACAGTCTGCCAACCTTGCTGTCTCGCCCGGGCCACACACCCGGACGCTGTCAGTCAGTTGCTCTCCTACTACACTTTCCTCCTTCCACTTTCACTGTCAAAACTAGACTGTCTGTTTTCCCACCTCCAGAGTTGTGAACTCCTCGGTGGGCGGGACCAACCGCCTGGCCCACCCCCTGGTGTGGACATCAGCCCCTGGAGGAAAGCAACAAGGGTTTTTGTCTGACTTCGATGTGCCTGCTGGGAGTGTGGGGTGTTGTGGTGTTGTTCCCTGTGGCCCCTGGCTTGTCCAGGGCACCACATAAGTACAAGCACAGTGGATGGATTTCTAGAAATCCCGTGCCCAATGTGATTCTTGTTTCCGCAGCGAACACTGACCTGCGGATCTTCTTTCTAGACCGCAGCATGTCAATTGTTTGCTGCGTAATCGCATGCTCCTCCGTAGGGAGAAAACAGGTGAAAGACCGCAGCGCACTGAACCCTGATTGTGAGTACAAGCAGCTGTGGTCTCCTGCGGAGGAGACTCGCGGACCTAAGGCTATGTGCCCACGGGCGCTTGTACCTGCGGATGTATCCGCAGGTACGAGCGCATGTTTCCCGCAGCTGCCCGCCGGCGTCCGCAGCTATTTTTAGCTGCTAGATTACAGCAGAATAGCTGCGGGAAACATGCGGAGATTCATGCGGCTTACCTGCGGACGTCCCGGCCTCTTATCTCCATAGCGGAGGGCCGGGACATCCGCAGATAAATCCGCAGGAATAATTGACATGCAATTATGCCTGCGAATGCCGACATCCGCAGCATGGTCGGCAGCTGCACTTTCCGCAGCGTGGACACAGTGGGGTACAGGATAATGACACTGGGGGTACAGGATAATGACACTGACACTGGGGGTACAGGATAATGACAATGACACTGGGGGTACAGGATAATGACAATGACACTGGGGGTACAGGATAATGACACTGACACTGGGGGTAGCAATGGGCCCCACAGCCTTGTGTACTCTAGCAATTGGGCCCCCCAGCCTTGTGTACTCTAGCAATGGGTGCCCCAGCCTTGTGTACTGTAGCAATGGGCCCCCCAGCCTTGTGTACTGTAGCAATGGGCCTCTCTTCTTGTCCCCCATTATGCCATTATTCTCACACACACACGTTCTCACCTGTCCTCCGTTCCTGCGCTGTCCTTACATTACCAGTCCGCAGGCTCATGGACCCCTCCATGATCTCATCCGATGCATGGAGCCGCCGCCGCAGGATGCCATCATGGCTTTACTGCAGTTAAATGCTTTGCGGCGCCGTAAAGCATTTAACTGCAGTAAAGCAATGAAGGCAGCCTGCAGCGGCGGCTCCGTGCACTGGACGAGTCACTGAGGGGGTCTGTGTCTTGCGGTCTGGAGCACCGCGGGAACAGAGGAGAACAGGTGAGAATTTTTTTTCTTCGGCTCCTTCTGAGCGCTTACCTCTCCTCTGCAGCCCTGCGTGTCCTCTCCTCTGCTGCTCCGTCGGCGGCAGTGTGATGACGGCCGCTGTGTCGGTGCGGGGCTGAGCAGCTCCTCAGCCTCCTGTCACCGGCCGCACTGTTCACATGTACACGCGTCTGAAGGATGCACGTACATTTGAATAGCACGCGGTGCAGGACCTACGGTGAGTCACATGACTGTCTGTGATGTCACCACAGGTCCTTCTGCACCCGCAAAAACTGCAGCGATAGTACAGAACTTGTGCTATCGCTGCAGTTTGTAATTGAAAGGCTGGGGGCCCTCAGAGCGTGGGAGGGGGGCCTATCAGAGCGTAGGGGCCCTGCCCAGTCTGCCGCACATAACGCCGGCCGTGAAAAATCGACGGCTCCGCGGCGCTGTACACAGCTCCGCACTAATTAAGGCACGTGAAGCCCACTGAGGGCCCGAGGCCTCCCGGGGGATTCCAAGGTACCCCGGCGGGCCAGACCGAGCCTGGCTACAGAACATCCTCATACACACCTTAGCTACTGCAGAACCTCATAATACACACCTCAGAGGCTGCCGAACCCCATAATACTCAACCCAGCTGCTGCAACCCTTTACAATACACAGCTCAGCTACTGCAGAACCTCATCCTACACAACCCAGCTGCTGCATGACATTTAATACGTACCTCAGCTGCTGCAGAATTTTATAATATACAACTCAGCTGCTGCAGAAACTGAATACACATCTCAGCTGCTGTAGAACCTCATCATACACAACACAGCTGCTACAGAACATCCTCATACACACCTTAGCTGCTGCAGAACCTAAGACACACCTCAGAGGCTGCAGAACCCCATACAACTCAACTCAGCTGGGGCAGCACTGTATAATACACAGCACAGCTGCTGCAGAACCTCATACTACACAACTAAGCTTGTGCATGATCTTAAATATGTACCTCGGCTGTTGCAGAATTTTAGAATACACAACTCAGCTGCTGCAGAATCTCAATAATACTCACCTAATCTGCTGCAGAACCTCATAATACACACCTCAGATGCTGCAGAAACTCAATACACTTCTCAGCTGCTGTAGAACCTCATCATACACAACACAGCTGCTACAGAACATCCTCATATACACCTTAGCTGCTGCAGAACCTCATAAGACACACCTCAGCAGCTAAATGAAAACATCATAATACACATCTCAGGTGTTTCAGAAGCCCATAATACTCAACCCAGCTGCTGCAGCACTTTAAAATACACAGCTCGGCTGCTGCAGAACCTCATCCTACACAACCCAGCTGGTGCATGACCTTAAATATGTACCTCGACTACTGCAGAATTTTATAATACATACCTCAGCTGCTTTACAACCTTATCATACAAACACAGCTGCTACAGAACATCCTCATACACACCTTAGCTGCTGCAGAACCTCATAAGACACACGTCAGCAGCTAAAAAGCGTCATATTACAAATCTCAGCTGCTGCAAAGCCTCATAAAACACACCTCAGAGGCTGTGCTGCAGAACTCCATAATATTCAACCCAGCTGGTGCAGCACTGTATAATACATAGCTCAGCTGCTGCAGAACCTCATCCTACACAAACCAGGTGCTGCATGACCTTTATAATGTACTTCGGCTGCTGCCGAATTTTATAATACACAACTCAGCTGCTGCAGAGCCTCTTAACACACCTAATCTACTGCAGAAACTCAAAATACACATCTCAGCTGCTGTAGAACTTCATCATACACAACACAGCTGCTACATAACATCCTCAAACACCTTAGCTGCAGCAGAACCTCATAAGACACACTTCAGCGGCTAAAAGAAAACTTCATAATACATATCTCAGCTGCTGCAGATCCTCATAATACTCACCTCAGAGGCTGCAGAACCAGATAATACTCAACCCAGCTGCTTCAGCACTGTATAATATACAGCACAGCTGCTTCAGAACCTCACACTACACAATTAAGCTGGTACATGACCTAAAATATGTACCTCGGCTGCTGCAGAACTTTACAATACACAACTCAGCTGCTGCAGAACCTCATAATACACACCTCAGCTGCTGCAGAACCTCATAATACACAGCTCAGCTGCTGCAGAACATCCTCATACACACCTTAGCTGCTGCAGAACCTTATAAGACACATCTCCAGAGGCTGCAGAACCCCATAATCATCAACCCAGCTAATGCAGCACTGTATAATACACAGCTCAGCTGCTGCAGAACCTCATCCTACACAACCCAGCTGGTGCATGACCTTAAATATGTATCTCGGATCCTGCAGAATTTTACAATACACAACTCAGTTGCTGCAGAACCTCATAATACACACCACAGCTGCTGTAAAACCTCATCCTACACAACACAGCTGCTACAGAAGATCTTCATACACACCTTAGCTGCTGCAGAACCTCATAATACACACCTCAGAGGCTGCAGAACCCCATAGTACTCAACCCAGCTGTTGCAGCACTGTATAATACACAACTCAGCTGCTGCAGAATCTCATAATACACATCTCAGCTGCTGTAGAACCTATATAATACTCACCTAATCTGCTGCAGAATCTCAAAATACACACCTCAACTGCTGCAGAAACTCAATACACTTCTCAGCTGCTGTAGAACCTCATCATACACAACATAGCTGCTACAGAACATCCTCATATACACCTTAGCTGCTGCAGAACCTCATAAGACACACTTAAGCAGCTAAAAGAAATCATAATACACATCTCAGGTGTGGCAGAACCCCATAATACTCAACCCAGCTGCTGCAGCACTTTAAAATACACACCTCGGCTGCTGCAGAACCTCATCCTACACAACCCAGCTGCTGCAATACCTTATACAGTGCTGGCCAAAAGTATTGGCACCCCTGCAATTCTGTCAGATAATACTCAGTTTCTTCCTGAAAATGATTGCAATCACACATTCTTTGGTATTATCTGGACTTATTTTGCTTGCAATGAAAAAAACACAAAAGAGAATGAAACAAAAATCAAATCATTGATCATTTCACACAAAACTCCAAAAATGGGCCAGACAAAAGTATTGGCACCCTTAGCCTAATACTTGGTTGCACAACCTTTAGCCAAACTAACTGCGAACAACCGCTTCTGGTAACCATCAATGAGTTTCTTACAATGCTCTGCTGGAATTTTAGACCATTCTTCTTTGGCAAACTGCTCCAGGTCCCTGAGATTTGAAGGGTGCCTTCTCCAAACTGCCATTTTGAGATCTCTCCACAGGTGTTGTATGGGATTCAGGTCTGGACTCATTGCTGGCCACTTTAGTAGTCTCCAGGGCTTTCTATCAAACCATTTTCTAGTGCTTTTTGAAGTGTGTTTTGGGTCATTGTCCTGCTGGAAGACCCATGACCTCTGAGGGAGACCCAGCTTTCTCACACTGGGCCCTACATTATGCTGCGAAATTTGTTGGTAGTCTTCAGACTTCATAATGCCATGCACACGGTCAAGCAGTCCAGTGCTGGAGGCAGCAAATCAACCCCAAAACATCAGGGAACCTCCGCCATGTTTGACTGTAGGGACCGTGTTCTTTTCTTTGAATGCCTCCTTTTTTTTTTCCTGTAAACTCTATGTTGATGGCTTTTCCCAAAAAGCTCTACTTTTGTCTCATCTGACCAGAGAACATTCTTCCAAAACGTTTTAGGCTTTCTCAGGTAAGTTTTGGCAAACTCCAGCCTGGCTTTTTTATGTCTCGGGGTAAGAAGTGGGGTCTTCCTGGGCATCCTACCATACAGTCCCTTTTCATTCAGACACCGACGGATAGTACGGGTTGAAACTGTTGTAACCTCGGACTGCAGGGCAGCTTGAACTTGTTTGGATGTTAGTCAAGGTTCTTTATCCACTATACGCACAATCTTGCGTTGAAATCTCTCGTCAATTTTTCTTTTCCTTCCACATCTAGGGAGGTTAGCCACAGTGCCATGGGCTTTAAACTTCTTGATGACACTGCGCATCGTAGACACAGGAACTTTCAGGTCTTTGGAGATGGACTTGTAGCATTGAGATTGCTTATGCTTCCTCACAATTTGGATTCTCAAGTCCTGAGACAGTTCTTTGGTCTTCTTTCTTTTCTCCATGCTCAATGTGGTACACACAAGGACACAGGACAGAGGTTGAGTCAACTTTAATCCATGTCAATTGGCTGCAAGTGTGATTTAGTTATTGACAACACCTGTTAGGTGCGACAGGTAAGTTACAGGTGCTGTTAATTACACAAATTAGAGAAGCATCACATGATTATTTGACACGCCCACCCCAGGGCTATGGGACACCCGGTGCCGGGCCGGACTAGTCCGGGGGTCATCAGTGGTGGCGGGACCCGACTCCGTGACCCTGGTGGGTGTCAATTAAATATGGCTGGTGAATAAAGTTTATGGTTGTCGTGACGCCACCTGTGGTTTGCGGCTATTAAGCCGCCGCTGCTGTATGGGGCCTCCGGGGCTGATGGAATGGCAGCTTGGATGCTCCTGCTCCCCACAGGTGGAGAGGTACCCCGGGGCAACAGTTGGTGCTCGTGAGAGTCTATGGTGTGATGTTGTCTGAATAATACGGTGCAGGGCCGACAGGCAGTGAAAGAAACAGGCACAAACAGTAGTCTCTTTACCTTCTCCTCTTTTACTTGGCAGCAGTGTAGTCCAGGGAGACTGTCACAGGTGGTAAAGATGATCCGGCCGGCTTGGAAGTGCCTGGGGGTGATCTCTTTAGCCAGTTGAGTATGAGGCCTACTCCCTGCTCTTTCTTTTCTTCTACAGGACCCTGCACTCTGAATTTAGCAATGGCCCTCTTGCTGCTAGGACCGGTGGTTCGTCACTTTTTCTGTGTGGTAGGCTGCGCAGGCCCTCTCGGGTGCTTCTCTGCTGGAGTCCACACCGGGCCCTTGGAATGCAGCTGTACCTCCAGATTGCTGATGGGCCAGGGGGCTTGCAGCTCTCCTGCCCTACGGATTCGGCCACCAGGGAAGGATTTTATACCCTGGCAACCACAGACTCCGATGTCTGTGTCTCTTCTGTGCCTCTCTGCAAATCTTGCTTCACTGGGCCAAGCTATTCCAGCTCTAGGCCCCAGTTCCACAAGACAGCACACTCTGCGTCTGCACTCTCTGCTTTCTCTCTACAGACTGCCACTAACTCCTCCCTCAGGTTAGACTTAAGGAATGCTCCCTGGAACTCCAGGTTCAGAGCTCCCCCTGCTGGCCTGAGGGAGAAACTGCGTTGGATGTTGTACTTACTGGCCAATAGACCTCCCCATTACCTCCAGGCTCAGCATTAACCCTTTAGAGGGGCAATGCTGTTGTGGCGACCAGGTCCTGGGGCGCCACACTCCCCCATAGTTAAACTCAGTTCTCCCAGACTGAAGAAAACAAAACAAGACATAACATGTTAGAACATTTCATCCCATTATGGGAGGCACAGTTTCTTAAACGTTACAAACTTAAACAATACTATAAGAGTTCAGTGTGGCTCCATGGGGGACCCGCCGTGATAAAACCCCCAACGTAGGCTCTGGGCGTGCGTCAGAGCATTGATGACCCCACTCTGTGCACGCCGGACGGGTTTTTCTTCAAGGGTGTTGAGCACACTGGTGCTAACTATGTACAATTAGAGTGTTGGCCACCCATAGTCCAGTGGCCCAATTGTCCATTTACTCAATCATTTAAATAAAAAAAAAACCATTTTTACAGAACATTACAGACATTTTAAATAACTATGTACATTCTAATAGGTACTTTCTTTTTACTCTCTATACCTTGGAGTGGGCTGTCCCCGAGTGCTACGTTGGGACCTGCGTAGCTCTGGCGTTTGTCCCTGACTGCTTGGAGTGTCTGCTACCTCAGTGCTACGGGTAGGCCTAACCCTGATAGGTATGCGTGATGATTGCCTACATGGTCTGAGAGTCGCCAAGGGTATGACAGGTTCACCACTGACAGGGGGTTGATTCTCCTGTTCCACTGCTGGCGTGTCATCTTGAGTGGGGCGGACAGTTCCTTAGATGGATCTGGAACCTCTTCTGTTTCTGGCTCGACCAACTGCGGGAACGTCAAGACTGGTACTACTATAGCATTATTTATTCGGGTCCAAGTTTTGGAGAATTTTCCAAGCATTGTTTGAATCATCTCTTCCTCTTTTTCTTGAATTTGGGGACTTTCTTCCTCTACTTCTTTTTGGATTTTGCATCGTTCAGGGCACACATTCAGGCGGTCTCTAGAAACTGCTTGATAGGTCTTTCCTTCATCTTTGCTTATGAGACACACTTTACTGTTATCAAAATTGGAGGGAATAATGGTGTAGGGTTCATTCTCCCACTGATCATCTAATTTATGTGCCCTCCGCTTTTTCTTGAGGACCTGTTCTCCAGGTGCTAAGGGAGTTGCTGGGGCTGTTTGATTATGGTTCTGTTCTTGTCTCGTTCTTGCTTGGGACAGGCTCTTTTCTACGCATTCCTGGATTTTGCGGTACTGCTGTTGTCGCTCTGTATCCCAATCTTCTATCTTTTGAACCGCTTCAAGTGACACAGTCCCCATCTCAAAGTCTACAAGTAACTTGCCAGGTCTTGCTCGCATCAAGTAAACAGGGCTGCAGTTGGTCGAGTTTACTGGGATATGGTTATACAGGTCTACCAGATCTGGTAACTTCACTGGCCATTGGTTTCTTTCTTCTAGAGGTAGAGTTTTGAGCATATCAATAACCACATGGTTCATCTTCTCGCACAATCCATTGGTTTGGGGGTGGTACGGTGTTGTTCTGATTTTCCTACAGCCGTACATGTTACAGAACTCTTGAAACACTTCTGTCTCGAATGCAGGAACTTGATCAGTCAGTACCCTTTCCGGATAGCCGTGAGGTCGACAAAAGTATGCCTGAAATGCTCTAACTGCTGTTCTGGCTGTCAGGTCTTTCACTACTACCAGGAAACAAGAGTAATGGTCCACAATGGTGAGGGCATAAACATAGCCTGACCAGCTTGGTGTTAACTTCACATGGTCCAGGGCCACCAACTCCAGGGGCTGCTTCGTGACAATTGGCTGTAGGGGAGACCTCTGGCTGGCATCATCCTTCCACCTCAGGTTACACGGACCACATTCTCGGCACCACTTCTCGACTGTCTTTCTCATGTGCACCCAGTAGAACCAATCGCAGAGTAGGGTCTCCAACTTCTTCCACCCGAAGTGTCCTGCTTTATCATGGTAAGCTGCTAGGACCATTGGAGCATCCCTCTGTGGGACCACTATCTGCCAGACGAGTTCATTCATTCGCCAGTTGACATATCTCTTGCATAGCTTGCCTTGGTAGGTGAATAGCCGTCCCCTCTCCTTCCACAGCTGCTGGGCTTCTTGTGGAGCGTCTGGACCGAGATGGGTCTCAGCTTGTGCTAGCTTTTCTTTGACCAATCGCACGGCTGGGTCACCGTTCTATGTCTCTTCCCAATTATGGTGGAGTAATGGGTTGACCGAGACCTCGTGCTGGCTCGAGCGCTTCTCTCCTACAGCATGCTCACACTGGGAAACACCTTGGTGATGGAAAGCCGGTAACTCTATCTCTTCGAGTTCATCCAGGTCTTCTCCAGACTCGGATAACTGAGGACAGCGCATCAGCATTGTTATTCTTCTTGCCAGCCCGGTACTTGATGGTAAAGTCAAAGTTAGACAGCCGGGCCATCCATCGCTGCTCCAACGCACCTAGCTTGGCTGTTGCCAGATGTGTCAACGGATTGTTGTCCGTGAAGATGGTGAACTTGGCCGACGCCAGATAGTGCTTGAAGCGTTCAGTCACTGCCCAAACAATAGCGAGGAACTCCAGCTTGAAGGAACTGTAGTTTTCTCGATTCCTTTCTGTGGGACGAAGCTTCCTACTGGCGTAAGCTATCACCTCTATGCCTCCCTGCACCTGGGACAGAACTGCTCCCAGTCCCACGTTGCTGGCGTCTGTGTACAGTACAAACGGCTGGCTGTAGTCAGGGTAGGCCAGAATTTCTTCTCCCGTGAGAGCCCCTTTCAGCCGGACAAAAGATGTTTCTATTTGGCTGTTCCATTCAAATGGAGGGCTTTGCTTCTTAGCCTTCTTTGGCTGGCCCACCAGGAGATCTTGAAGAGGTGCTGCTATCTTTGTGAAACCATCAATGAACCTTCGGTAGTAGCCCACCAGCCCAAGGAACTGCCGCACCTCCTTTACCGTGGTGGGTCTTGGTCAGTCCTTGATTACTGTGACTTTCTCCGGATCAGGTGCCACACCTTCTGCGCTGACCACATGACCCAAGTACTGTACCTTTGGCTTCAAGAGGTGACATTTGGACGGCTTTATCTTCAGGCCATACTCCGACAAGGACTCAAACACTTCTGCTAAGTGCCTCAGGTGGTCTTCGTAGGTCTTGGAGTAGACTATGACGTCATCCAGGTACAATAGCACAGTTTCAAAGTTGTGATGGCCCAAGCAGCACTCCATCAATCTCTGAAATGTCCCTGGGGCATTGCAGAGCCCGAACGGCATACAACTGAACTCGCAGAGACCCATTGGTGTCGTGATTGCAGTCTTCTCCTTGTCCGCCTCTGCCACGGGAACCTGCCAATACCCACTGGTGAGATCCAGGGTGGAGAAATAATTAGCTGATTTTAAGGCTGTTAGTGACTCCTCTATTCTGGGTAGTGGATAAGCATCTTTATGTGTAATGCGGTTAATTTGTCTGTAATCTACGCACATTCTCATTGTACCATCTTTTTTCTTTACGAGCACTAGTGGAGCTGCCCAGGGGCTACAACTATCTCTGATAACCCCAGCCTCCTTCATTTCCCGTAACATTTCTTTGGCACGCTGATACTGTGCTGGGGGTACAGGGCGGTATCTCTCTTTTATGGGATGATGGTCACCTGTGGGGATTTGATGTTTAACCCCTTTTACCTGCCCAAAATCTAGGGGGTGTTTGCTGAAGACCCGTTCGTACTCCTGTACCACCCAGTAAACCCCATGCTTTTGGTGTGAGGGGGTGGAGTCGGTGCCCACATGTAATTTTTGGCACCAGTCCTCCAGCTGTCCCTTGGAGCCATTGTCTTCCGCCTGGTCGGACGGGATCAAGGGTTCCACTGCTTTGATGGTATTGTTACTGACAGTGTACAGTTTTGCTACAGTGGCGTACCGGGGCAATTTGGCTTCCGCCTCCCCACAATTCAGGACGCGGACGGGCACTCTTCCCTTGCGGACGTCTGCTACCCCTCTGGCTATCAGGACTCCAGGCCTACTTTCTGAATACACAGGTTCCACCAGGGCCTGGTAATCTTGACCCTTGCGGCCTATTGCTGCCCGACACCATATCAACATTTCACTTTTTGGGGGGATTGCAATGGGGAGAGGGTCACTTACCCTTACACTGCCAATTTCTCCTCCGGCCAGCTCTACCTGCTGCCTCCTCATCAGGGCTCTGATCTCCCTCTGTAGGGCACGCTGCTGCCCGGAGCTGGCACCTTCAGACGCCTGCTGCAACAAAATTATCACTTTGGCAAGACAATTTTCCATCACATTTGTACCAATGGTTAGCAGTGGGTTAGATTCTTTGCTTTGCTGCGGCTGGGGGTTGAGCCGGGCTTCCTTACACCTGGGGGTTGGCTCCTGGCCCCAGGCTCGGCCCATTTAAAGGACAGTGCCTTGCAATGTGGCCCGCCTGGCTGCAGCGGCGGCAGATCGGTTGTCCAGTTGAATCATACCGGTCTGTGTCTTTTCCTCGGGTCGGCGGAATCCTCCTCTGTCGCATCCATGGGACGTCATCTGGGCTGGAGGCCAACTCGATTCTTGCAGGCGATGGGGTCACTTGTAGAGACTGCACGGTCTTGGCAAGGGCGGCTACAGTCTTGGTCAGCTCCTGGACCTGCTGTCTGAGCTCTGCAGCGGGGTCCTCATCCAGGGCCTGCGCCTCAGCCCCTGCAGCGGCGCGTGTTGCAGGCACCACCCCTGGGTACGTGATAGCAAGAGGCCGGAGGGGTACTGTGTCATTCGGTGTAGATTCGCTCAGTACCCGGATGGCCTGGTCCTTAAACTTTGCAAAGTCCAGAGCAGGGTTCTGCAGGACCATGATACGCAGCTGTGTCCTGTGGGCATCTGACAGGAGCCCCTCTATGAACTGCTCAGTTAGGAGTTTGTCTTCTTCACGTACGCTCTCTGGGTCCACCTGTTTAATTGCTTTCAGGGCCTCCTGCAGGTTTAAGGCATAGTCCCGTATGCTGTCTGTGGCCCGTTGTTTGCACCCAAAGAATCTCATTTTTATTTCTGCTGCGGTGCGGGTGTCAAAAGTACTCTTTAACTTGGCCAGTATCTGGGTTACTGTCCCTTTATCTGTATCAGGCCAGGACTTCACTTCACGCTGGGCCACGCCGGCTAGCTGCCCCATTAATATGCCCACTTTCTGGCTCTCAGTCAGAGGATACACTCTAAACAAGCTGTGCAGCCTTTCTCTGAAGTCGCTCAGGGTATGTGACTCCCCGGAGTACTGCGGCAGCCATTCTGCTCCCGGAATGTACGGCATTGTGAGCGGCATTACCGGCGCTACAGCGGGGGCTGGAGCGACAGCGATTGGGATTGCTTGGGCCGGAGCTGCGGCGTCTCGGGCTATGGCAGCCACCTGCTCTCCCTCTGTGTCGGAAATCTTCCTCCCCCTTAGTGGACCTTACCAGGCTCCGCTTTCTTTTCAAATTCCCTTCTGCGTCGCGCGGGGTTAACTGCTCTCTGTTCTTTTGGCGCGCTCCCTTCGCGCTCTTTTTCAGGCACGCCCCCCTTCTTCCTGCGCTCAGCGAGGCTAATGGCGGCGACAGTTTTCAAACAGTAACACAGTCTTTTAAGCACAGTTTCTACAGGCGCACAGTACCCGGTGGGATCGGGCACGAAATCCTGTTTGTGACGCCAAAGTTTGACTCGCCCACCCCAGGGCTATGGGATACCCGGTGCCAGGCCGGACTAGTCCGGGGGTCGTCAGTGGTGGCGGGGCCCGACTCAGTGACCCTGGTGGGTGTCAATTAAATATGGCTGGTGAATAAAGTTTATGGTTGTCGTGACGCCACCTGTGGTTTGCGGCTATTAAGCCGCCGCTGCTGTATGGGGTCTCCGGGGCTGATGGAATGGCAGCTTGAATGGTCCTGCTCCCCACAGGTGGAGAGGTACCCCGGGGCAACAGTTGGTGCTCGTGAGAGTCTATGGTGTGATGTTGTGTGAATAATACGGTGCAGGGCCGACAGGCAGTGAAAGAAACAGGCACAAACAGTAGTCTCTTTACCTTCTGCTCTTTTATTTGGCAACAGTGTAGTCCAGGGAGACCGTCACAGGTGGTAAAGATGATCCGGCCGGCCTGGAAGTGCCTGGGGGTGATCTCTTTGGCCAGTTGAGTATGAGGCCTACTCACTGCTCTTTCTTTTCTTCTACAGGACCCTGCACTCTGAATTTAGCAATGGCCCTCTTGCTGCTAGGACCGGTGGTTCGTCACTTTTTCTGTGTGGTAGGCTGCGCAGGCCCTCTCGGGTGCTTCTCTGCTGGAGTCCACACCGGGCCCTTGGAATGCAGCTGTACCTCCAGATTGCTGATGGGCCAGGGGGCTTGCAGCTTTCCTGCCCTCCGGATTCGGCCACCAGGGAAGGATTTTATACCCTGGCAACCACAGACTCCGATGTCTGAGTCTCTTCTGTGCCTCACTACAAATCTTGCTTCACTGGGCCAAGCTATTCCAGCTCTAGGCCCCAGTTCCACAAGACAGCACACTCTGCGTCTGCACTCTATGCTTTCTCTCTACAGACTGCCACTAACTCCTCCCTCAGGTTAGACTTAAGGAATGCTCCCTGGAACTCCAGGTTCAGAGCTCCCCCTGCTGGCCTGAGGGAGAAACTGCGTTGGATGTTGAACTTACTGACCAATAGACCTCCCAATTACCTCCAGGCTCAGCATTAACCCTTTGGAGGGGCAATGCTGTTGTGGCGACCAGGTCCTGGGGCGCCACATATTCAAACAGTGCCAATACTTTTGTCCACCCCCTTTTTTATGTTTGATGTGGAATTCTATCCAATTTGGCTTTATGACATTTTTTTTTTCCATTGAAGACAAATTAAATGAAGATAATAATACCAAAGAATTTGTGATTGCAATCATTTTCAAGAAGAAACTAAGTATTATCTGACAGACTTGCAGGGGTGCCAATACTTTTGGCCTGCACTGTAATTAAATACAAATACGTAACTCAGCTGCTGCAAAATTTTACAATACACACCTCAGCTGCTACAGAACGTCATAATACGCACCTAATCTGCTGCAGAACCTCATAATACACATCTCAGCTTCTGCAGAAACTCAAAATACACACCTTAGCTGCTGCAGAACCTCATAAGACACACCTCAGAGGCTGCAGAACCCCATAATACTCAACCCAGCTGGTGCAGCACTGTATAATACACAGCACAGCTACTGCAGAACCTCATTCTACACAACACAGCTGGTGGAAGACCTTAAATATGTACCTCGGCTGCTGCAGAACCTCATACACAACACAGCTGCTACAGAACATCCTCATACACACCTTAGCTGCTGCAGAACCTTATAAGACACATCTCAGAGGCTGCAGAACCCCATAATATTCAACCCAGCTAATGCAGCACTATATAATACACAGCTCAGCTGCTGCAGAACCTCATTCTACACAACTCAGCTGGTGCATGACCTTAAATATGTACCTCGGCTGCTGCAGAATTTTACAATATACAACTCAGCTGCTGCAGAACCTCATAATACAGACCTCAGCTGCTGCAGAACCTCATAATACACACCACAGCTAATGCAGAAACTCAATACACTTCTCAGCTGCTGCACAAACTCAAAATACACAGCTCAGCTGCTGTAGAACCTCATCATACACAACACAGCTGCTACAGAAGATCTTCATACACACCTTAGCTGCTGCAGAACCTCATAAGATACACCTCAGAGGCTGCAGAACCCCATCATAGTCAACCCAGCTGCTGCAGCACTGTATAATACACAGCTCAGCTGCAGAACCTCATACGACACACCTCAGCGGCTAAAAAGTGTCATATTACACATCTCATCTGCTGCAGAACCACATAATACACACCTCAGCTGCTGCATAACCTCATAACACACCTAATCTACATGCAGAAACTCAAAATACCCACCTCAGCTGCTGCAGAACCTCATCATACACAATACAGCTGCTACAGAACATCCTCATACACACCTTAGCTGCTGCTGAACTCTCATAAGACACACCTCAGCAGCTAAAAAGCATCATATTCCAAATCTCAGCTGCTGCAGAACCTCGCAATACACACCTAATCTGCTGCAGAACCTCCTAATACACACCACAGCTCCTGCAGAATTCACATCTCAGCTGCTGCAGAAACTCAAAATACACACCTCAGCTGCTCTAGAACAATATCATACACAAAACAGCTGCTACAAAACATCCACACACACACCTTAGCTGCTGCAGAACCTCATAAGACACCTCAGCGGCTGAAAAACTTCATAGTACACATGTCAGCTGCTGCAGAACCCGATAATGCTCAACCCAGCTGGTGCAGCACTGTATAATACACAGCTCAGCTGCTGCAGAACCTCATCCTACACAAACCAGCTGCTGCATGACCTTTAGTACGTACCTCGGCTGCTGCATTATTTTATAATACAGAACTCAGCTGCTGCAGAACATCCTCATACACACCTTAGCTGCTGCAGAACCTCATAAGACACACCTCCGAGGCTGCAGAACCCCATAATACTTAACCCAGCTGGTGCAGCACTGTATAATACACAGCACAGCTGCAGAACCTCAATACAAATCTCAGCTGCTGCACAAACTCAAAATACACACCTCAGCTGCTGTAGACCCTCATCATACACACCTCAGAGGCTGAAGAACCTCATAATACTCAATCTAGCTGCTACAGCACTGTATAATATACAGCTCAGCTGCTGCAGAACCTCATCCCACACAACGCAGCTGCTGCATGACCGTTAATACGTACCTTGGCTGCTGCAGAATTTTATAATACACATCTCAGCTGCTGCAGAACCTCATCAAACACAACACAGCTGCTAGAGAACATCCTCTTACACACCTTAGCTGCTGCAGAACCTCATAAGACACATCTCAGAGGCTGCAGAACCCCATAATATTCCACCCAGCTGCTGCAGCACAGCATAATACACAGCTCAGCTTCTGCAGAACCTCATCCTACACAACCCAGCTGATGCAAGACCTTAAATATGTACCTCGACTGCTGCAGAAATTTATAATACACAACTCAGCTGCTGCAGAATTTCATAATACACCACAGCTGCTGCAGAAACTCAATACACATCTCAGCTGCTGCACAAACTCAAAATACACACCTCAGCTGCTGTAGAGCCTCATCAAACACAACACAGCTGCTACCAAACATCCTCATATACACCTTAGCTGCTGCAGAACCTCATAAGACACACTTAAGGGGCTAAAAGAAAACATCATAATACACATCTCAGGTGTTGCAGAAGCCCAAATACTCAACCCAGCTGCTGCAGCACTTTAAAATACACAGCTCGGCTGCTGCAGAAACTCAATACACATCTCAGCTGCTGCACAAACTCAAAATACACACCTCAGCTGCTGTAGAACCTCATCCTACACAACTCAGCTGGTGTATGACCTTAAATATGTATCTCGGCTGCTGCAGAATTTTACAATACACAACTCAGCTGCTGCAGAACCTCATAAGACACACCTCAGCGGCTGAACAACGTCATAATACATATGTCAGCTGCTGCAGAACCTCATAATACACACCTCAGAGGCTGCAGATCCCCATTATACGCCACCCAGCTGCTGCAGCACAGCATAATACACAGCTCATCTGCTGCAGAACCTCATCCTACACAACCCAGCTGGTGCAAGACCTTATATACAGTATGTACCTCGGCTGCTGCAGAATTTTATAATACACACCTCAGCTGCTGAAGAACCTCAATAATACACACCTAATCTGCTGCAGAACCTCATAATACACTCATCTTTTGCAGAAACTCAATACACTTCTCAGCTGCTGTAGAACCTCATCGTACAGAACACAGCTGCTACAGAATATCTTCATACACACCTTAGCTGCTGCAGAACCTCATAAGACACACTTAAGCGGCTAAAAGAAAACGTCATAATCTCAGGTGTTCCAGAACCCCATAATACTTAACCCAGGTGCTGCAGCACTTTAAAATACACAGCTCAGCTGCTACACAACCTCATCCTACACAACCCAGCTGGTGCATGACCTTAAATATGTACCTCGGCTGCTGCAGAATTTTATAATACAAAACTCAGCTGCTGCAGAACCTCATAATACACACCTAATCTGCTGCAGAACCTCATAATACACACTACAAGCTGCTGCAGAAATTCAGTACACATCTCAGCTGCTGCACAAACTCAAAATACACACCTCAGCTGCTGTAGAACCTCCTCACACACAACACAGCTGCTACAAAACATCCTCATACACATCTCAGCTGCTGCAGAACCCCATAATATTCAACCAAGCTTCTGCAGAATTCTATAATACACAACTCAGCTGCTGCAGAACCTCATAATACACACCTCAGCTGCTGCAGAACCTCATAATATACACCTCAGCTGCTGAAGAACATCATAATACACATCTCAGCTGCTGCACAAACTCAAAATACACACCTCAGCAGCTGTAGAACCTCATCAAACACAACACAGCTGCTACAGAATATCTGCCTACACACCTTAGCTGCTGCAGAACCTCATAAGACACACCTCAGAGGCTACAGAACCCCAAAAAACTCAACCCAGCTGGTGCAGCACTGTATATTACACAGCACAGCTGCAGAACCTCAATACACATCTCAGCTGCTGCACAAACACAAAATACACACCTCAGCTGCTGTAGAACCTCATCAGACACAACACAGCTGCTACAATGCATCCTCATACACACCTTAGCTGCTGCAGAATCTCATAAGACACACCTCAGAGGCTGCAGAACCCCATAAAACTCAACCCAGCTGGTGCAGAACCTCATAAGACACACTTCAGCGGCTTAAAGAAAACGACATAATACACATCTCAGCTACTGCAGAACCTCATAATACTCACCTCAGAGGGTGCTGAACCCTATAATACTTTACCCACCTGCTGCAGTGTGGTGCCCTGGACTAGCCAGGTAGCCACAGACAAAGCAACACCCCCACCCCCAGACAGTTACATTAGTCAGACAAAAACCCTTGTTGCCTCCCTCCAGGGTCTGATGTCCACACCAGGTGGGGCGGAGCCAGGTGGTTGGCCCCACCCACCGAGGAGTTCACAGGCCTGGAGGCGGGAACAGCAGTAGATCAGT
Source organism: Anomaloglossus baeobatrachus (assembly GCF_048569485.1). NCBI lineage: Eukaryota > Metazoa > Chordata > Amphibia > Anura > Aromobatidae > Anomaloglossus > Anomaloglossus baeobatrachus. The sequence continues at coordinate 261,134,015 of NC_134355.1, forward strand.
TCAGGAGATGAAAGTGAGAGGACACGTACTGCAGGTGTCTGGGTAGGAGCCCAGGCACTGACAGCAAGGTTGGCAGACGGTGGTGGCCGTCTGCGGAGGTTGGTGGAATTCCGCAGAGCCATAAGGACCGGGGCTGGGCGGTGGCCCACCGGTATCGGACCGGGGAACGGATTGAAGCTAAGTGTGGCATTCTGGACTAGCCAGGTCGTCACAGGTAACACACACCCCCACCACCCTAGGCAGTTACATTTGCCAAACACAAAACCCTTGTTGCCTTCCTCCAGGGTCTGATGTCCACACCAGATGGGGCGGAGCCAGGCGGTTGGCCCCGCCCACCGAGGAGTTCACAGGCCTGGAGGCGGGAAAAGTGACAGTTGAGTTGCAGAGTTCAGTTGAGGCGGTTGAAGTGAGAGGAGTGAAGTGGAGAGTGTCTGGGTTTGTGGCCCAGGCACTGACAACAAGGTTGGCAGACGGTGGTGGCCGTCTGCAGGAGTGGTGAATAGACGCGGAACCGTAGGACCGGGGTCGGGCGGTGGCCCGCCGGTACTGACCGGGGAGCGAAGTGAAGCCAGCACACACAGGCAGGGCTATCAGACCCCGACTAGGCTTGGAGTCGCCGTCAACAGTCAAATCCGAGTGTGACAGGAAACCCCTGGGGTTCCTAACAGCCAATGAACCGCTAGAAGGCAACCGTCCGCACCCTGAGGGAATACAGCTACCGCCTAAGGCTAGAGACTCAAGGGCTAGCGCTTGTGGGCAAACGGGCTCCTCCGGCATCCATACACCGGGGAGCGGACTACCGTTGGGAACCCATCGTAGTCAAGACCGTACACACAGGTGCAGGGAAAGACAGCCGCCATCACCTGGCCGGAGAGAGACACTGCAGCCGGCTGCGGGACCCGTCCATCCAGCCGTTTGGTTTACCGGAGACTTTGTGCATCTCTTGCTGAGTGAGTACACCAGTGCCATCCGGCACCGCGCCGCGCTGCCCCTGCAACCCTGCACCTCACCGACCCTGCCTCCCCGTCACACCACCAGGCCCCGGGATCACCAACCCCTACCCACGGAGGGGAAAAACAACATCCCAGCTGCTCCCTGCCATCGCTCCCGGGATCCCCGTCACCAGCAGCGGTGGTGCCCACCTTCACCACAACCCGTGGGTGGCGTCACGGACTAAATCCCCAAACAAACCACCCCCTTTTCACTCACGGGCGAGGAGCGCCGCTTGGGTACCCGGGTCCGGCCCACCGCTTGAGCCACCGAGCAGCAGCAGCAGCGCCGGACCCAAGCGTTAGCGAGCGCAGCGTCCCGCCGCCCACGACAACTTAGCGTCACAAACAGGATTGAACCCATCTACTTACCAGTAGAAGTGCGCCTTGTGTTCCCCGCCGGCGGCATCCGTCCGAAAAATTTGATGCGCCATCTTTGCTGCGAAGATTTCTCGCTCGAGCGTCTTCCCCGAGCAGGGAAGGGTGCGAAAGCGAAGCCCCGCTCCAAACAAGCGGAAGTGCTAAAGAGAACCAAGGGGGGACGGGAAAAAGATGTCTGCGCCCGACGGAGCCGTTGGAGGAGTGGCGGTCGCAGCAGCACCCGTAGATGGAAACGGGATAGCCCATGCTCCGGCCGCAAGAGCGGGGGAGGCCGCAGGCCCAGCGGTCGCCCAGGTGATGCAGTTCTCCCTGCACTATATGCCCCGTGCTACCTGGCTACTGCAGTACGATGGGAAGCCTGATGCTTTGCAGGTGTTCCGGTAAAAGATTAGCCCGGTCCTCGATTTATATCCCTTGACTGATAGGCAACGGGCAGCGGTAGTGCTAGGGCAGCTAACCGGCGCGGCTGAGCAGGAGACGGAGACCTGGACCGACGCGGACCGGGCCTCAGTGACTACCATTTTCGAGAAGCTACAAATCGCTATTGAGACCCGCACGGAAGCGGAGCTGCGGATGCAGTTTTATCAGTGTTGACAGCGGCTGCGGACAATATAAGAGACTATGCCTTGCGTCTGCAAACAGCTCTCCGTACGCTGAAGCGGGTGGACACTATTAATGATGCGGACAGCAATAAGATGCTAGTGGAACAATTCCTGCAAGGGCTGGGGTCTACGAAAGACCGCAAGCAGCTTCGGCTGTGGGCCCTAGAACACCCCAATCTGGACTTTGCAGTGTTGAAGGAGCAGGCCATCAAGGCCCTGCAGGCCCCAACGCCAGACGCTCCTGAGGCGGCCCCATGGCCGGCTGTAACCGCTCCCATCACGGTGGCACCTCCTCTCCTGGCTCTACCGGCCCCTGCAGCGCCCGTCGGGATGATGGAGGAGCTAGCTGCCCAGGTCCGCCGCATGGATGGGGACCTAGCCAAGATCCTCGCCGCACTCCAGCTTCCGTCGAGAGTCAAGCCCCCAGGGAGGATCCAGCTTGCCGACAGTCTAGAGGACGTCCTCTGGATGCAGCGGAGAAGGACCAATGACTCACGGTATGGGCCTCCTATTTGTTACAGGTGCAGCAAGCCCGGCCACTACTCTAGGCGGTGCCCGTTAAATGACCAAGCCCTTGGGCCAAGGGCCAATCCTCAGGAGTAGACACCAACGGCCCCCCCGATTGGCGAGACCGGTACATCGGAGCTCGCCCCATCATCCCCCTGGCAGTGGACGGCATCCCGCTCATGGCCCTCTTGGACACAGGATCGCAGGTAACCACTATACCACAATGTATCAGCAGTATTGGGGTACTGACGAACTTGCCCCCTCTGATGATAGCCTGACCCTTGTTGCAGCCAATGGACTCCCTCTAACCCAAGTGGGATACAAACAAGTGACCCTGACCGTGGGACGTGCGGAGTTAAAGAACCAAGGGATGATTGTGGTGATGAATGAACCCAGTGACCATAACCCAAAAGTAATCCTAGGGACCAATGTGATGAGTGAGGTGCTGAGTCTGTTACAGCAGTTGGCCGCCACAGCAGGAGGAGGCCGACAGAGGGCTGTGCAGCGTGAGATCCGGGCCCTCCTAGATCGGCAACAAGTGAATTCAACTGGTGGAGAGATTGGTGGGATGAGAGTGATGGATGTGACCCCCTTGATAGTGCCACCCCGAAGCGAGATGATGATCTGGTGCAGAGCAGCAGTAGGCCCCCAGGGGCGCGACTACCCGGCGATGGTGGAACTCACGCCTTCCGAACACTGCCCCACGGTGATGGCGGCCAGAGGGGTGGTTGACGTCAAAAAGGGGAGAGTGCCTGTAAGAGTGCTGAACTGTGGAGAGGAGGAAGTTAGGCTTCCCCGTTACGCTACCCTTGCCAAGTTGCTTACCCTAGACCCTCACACCATTCACAAGGCCGCGCCTCCTACCTCGGCATCCCCTGCCAGTAACCATACACCCCCTGAACAGTTAGGAGAGTGGTGCCAGGAACTACACGTAGGCACTGAAACCACACCCACGCATCATAAAGAAGGGGTATACAGGGTAGTGCAAGAGTATGAACAGGTTTTCAGCAAGCACCCATTAGATTTCGGGAGGGTTAAAGGGGTTCAACACCATATCCCTACAGGCCTACATCCACCCATCAAAGAAAGGTACAGGCCCATCCCGCCAGCACACTATCAATGCGCCAAAGACATGTTGAGGAACATGAAAAAGGCAGGGGTCATTCGTGATAGTTGTAGTCCCTGGGCAGCCCCACTGGTGCTGCTAAAGAAGGACGGCACCATGAGAATGTGTGTGGATTACCGGAAGATCAACCAGATCACGCATAAAGATGCCTATCCTCTCCCCCGTATCAAAGAGTCACTAGCTGCGCTGAGAACTGCTAACTTCTTCTCTACCCTTGACCTTACTAGTGGGTACTGGCAGGTAGCGGTCGCACCAGAGGACCGTGAGAAGACTGCATTCGCCACTCCTATGGGACTCTGCGAGTTTAACAGCATGCCGTTCGGGCTGTGCTGTGCCCCTGGAACCTTCCAACGGCTTATGGAGTGTTGCCTGGGACATCTCAATTTCGAAACGGTCCTACTGTACCTGGACGATGTGATCGTATACTCCCAGACGTACGAGGCCCACCTGGCACATCTGGCTGAAGTGTTCGCGTCCCTAGCCAAGTATGGGATGAAACTGAAGCCCTCCAAGTGCCACCTACTGAAGCCTAGGGTACAGTACCTCGGACACGTGGTGAGCGCAGAAGGTGTCGCCCCAGATCCCGAGAAGATCACTGCTATCCAGGACTGGCCGAGACCGACCACTGTGAGAGAGGTGAGACAGTTCCTGGGCCTGGTGGGCTACTACCGTCACTTCATCAAGGGGTACACGAAGATGGCCGCCCCCATGCAAGACCTCCTCGTGGGACAGACCAAGGGTGGCAGGTCCCATGGCACTCCGTTGGTTTGAGAGAAGAAGCATGAGGAGTCCTTTCACCAGCTGAAGACGGCCTTGACGGGAGAGGAGATCCTGGCGTACCCCGACTACAGCCTCCCGTTCATCCTCTACACCGACGCCAGCAATGTGGGCTTGGGAGCAGTCCTGTCCCAGGTCCAGGACGGGCGAGAAAAGGTGATCACCTATGCCAGCAGAAAACTCCGGCCCACAGAAAGGAACCCTGAGAATTACAGCTCCTTCAAGCTTGAGTTCCTAGTGCTGGTGTGGGCCATTACCGAGCGGTTCCGCCATTACCTCGCCGCAGCAAAGTTCACCACCTATACGGACAATAATCCGTTAACCCATCTGGACACGGCCAAGCTAGGCGCGTTGGAGCAGCGGTGGGTGGCCAGGCTGTCTAACTATGACTTCACTATCAAGTACCGAGCCGGCCGCAAGAAAACCAACGCGGACGCGCTATCCTGGATGCCCCACCTGCCGGATGAGGGGTCGAAAGACGATGACCTCGAAGAAATTGAGTTGCCCGCGTTCCACCGGCCACCAGTCGAGAAGTTGCATGTCAAGCAGCAACAGGTGAGCTTGGACCCGCTACCCAGTCAGGGATGGCGAGAAGACCAAGACCAAGCGCCTGCCATCCAATTGGTCAAGACCATGATTGAACAAGGCTCTGCTGGAATGGACCCTGCCGCTCCTCCCGAGGCCCAACAGCTGTGGAAAGAACGAACCTGGCTGCACCTGTGCCAGGGAAAACTGTATCGGTAACTGATCAACCCGAAGACTCATGAGAAGGTTCGCCAGCTGGTGGTTCCCCAGGCTAACATGCCCACCGTTCTACAAGCTTACCATGACGGTGCTGGGCACTTTGGGTGGAAGAAGCTAGAGATGCTGTTGAGAGAGCGGTTCTATTGAAGTGGGATGCGGGAGTCTGTAGAGGCCTGGTGCCGAGAGTGTGGTCCCTGTGCACTGCGAAGAAGGGACGAGGCCAGCCAGAAGGCCCCTCTACGACCAATCATTACCCATCAACCGCTGGAGTTGGTCGCCCTGGACCACGTCAAGCTCACCCCTAGCCGAAGTGGGTACACCTACGCCCTGACTATCGTAGACCACTATTCAAGATTCATGGTGGTTGTCCCAGTCAAAGATCTGACCGGCCGTACCGCAGCTAGAGCCTTCCAGGCCTACTTTTGCCGACCGCACGGGTACCCGGAGAGGGTGCTTACCGATCAGGGCCCGGCTTTCGAAGCGGAGGTGTTTCAAGAATTCTGCCAGCTATACGGCTGCAAGAAGATTCGGACCACGTCATACCATGCCCAAACTAATGGCATGTGTGAGAAGATCAACCATCTGGTCCTGGATCTTCTTAAGACGCTACCGTTAGAAGAGTGGAACCTGTGGCCAGAAAAGCTGCCTGACCTGGTAGACATGTACAAGAACATTCCCTGTAGCTCTACCAAATGTGCACAAGCGTATCTGATGAGAGCCCGACCGGGCCGGTTGCTGCTGGACCTGGACATGGACTTGGAAGCTCCAGAGGCCCTTCCTTCGACTGCTGACTGGGATACCCGGCAGAGAGTCAGCAGTACCGACAAGTCCAGGAGTACGTGGAAAGGAACCTGTGTCGGAGCCGGGAACAAGAAGAACAGTGTTTCAACAGGCGAGCTCCAGCTGGTCCCTTTAAGCCTGGGGATGTGGTGCTAAAACGGAAAAGGAGAACCCATAAGCTTGATGACCAGTGGGAGAAAACCCCGTATGTCGTACAACCCACTGAATGGGAGAATGAGAAGGCCTACCAGATTAGTCGTGACCAGGGGAAGCCTTCGGCCACAGTTTCCAGGGACCACCTGAAGAGGTGCCCACCTCCATTGAGGGTGGCAGCTGAAGTTCCGGCCCCCAGGCCACCCGGGGAGAAAGAAAAAGAGGTGATCCACACAGTGATGGGTGATTTCCCAGCGGACTGGCCTACGCAGAACGGCACGATGATTATTCCGGTAATAATGTTCCCACAAACCGTGGAGGAAAAGGAGACGGAAGTAACCGCCAGTGAGCCAATGCCCAGGGCTGCACTTGTACCTAGTCCCCCTAGGTCTCCGCCTGCCCCACACGATATACGGGAAGAGGAACCGGTTGTCTCCTCTGTCCCCTCGCCTGTTATTACTGACATTGGGCCCCGAAGGTCCACACGCTCCAACCTAGGTAGTCCCCCGCTTAGGTAGAGGGAGACCGACATTTAGGGGTGCAACCTGTTGATTGTTACAGATGTGAGTGAATGAAAATGAATCAATCCGAATCAACCGAGGTTTCATCTACTTACCTACCGTGATTACCCCGGCCGTTGCCGGCAAGTTGTCCCCGGAGGGACCCTATGAGTTTACTATCCACATGAGAAACTGCTCATGGACATGGCCGAGAACTTGCAGGCCACCCACGAACTTGTGGGCTTGTAAATAATGTTGTGGGATGGATACCGTTGCCGCCTCCGGAGAGGCTGATTTGGAGGATGGGCCTGGAGGAAAGTGTTGGCCCAGGCCCGCCACTACTGTAACCAGTGGCGATCCTCCGGGGGTCAGGGGTTCCCCCTTGGACGTGAGGTCCCCTGAAGTGACAGTCGGGTGCAAGTTACCGTACCCGTTCCCGCTCAGGCAGCCTGAACCTGGACTGGGGCAAAGGGGTGCTGCCCACTTCTATGGGGCAGCATCAGGGCTAGGTTGCTTGGGTGGGAGAGCGGAAGACATCCGTCCGTCCGTTATTAAAAATGTTTGTGTGTTGTAACGTTTAAGAGGACCTAAAGTATGCTTATGTTTCATGTTTTACCATTTTTCCAATGTTATTTATCTTTTTCAGTTTGAAAAATAAAACCGGAAACCGGTGATGGATGGGCAGCCCGCGGACGGTCTGCATTTTACCAAGGGGGAATGTGGCGCCCTGGACTAGCCAGGTAGCCACAGACAAAACAACACACACACCCCCACCCCCAGACAGTTACATTAGTCAGACAAAAACCCTTGTTGCCTCCCTCCAGGGTCTGATGTCCACACCAGGTGGAACAGAGCCAGGCGGTTGGCCCCACCCACCGAGGAGTTCACAGGCCTGGAGGCGGGAACAGCAGTAGATCAGTTCAGGAGGTGAAAGTGAGAGGACACGTACTGCAGGTGTTTGGGTAGGAGCCCAGGCACTGACAGCAAGGTTGGCAGACGGTGGTGGCCGCCTGCAGGAGTTGGTGGAACTCCGCAGAGCCGTAAGGACCGGGGCTGGGAGGTGGCCCACCGGTACTGGACCGGGGAACGGAGTGAAGCTAAGCACACAGGCAGGGCCATCGGACCCCGACCAGGCTTGGAGCCGCCGTCAATAGTCAAATCCGAGTGTGACAGGAACCCCCGGGGTTCCCTAACAACCAATTCCCGATTGAAGCAAACGCTCACACCGTGAGGATACACAGCCACCGCCACCGGCAAGAAATCCAAGGGCCAGCGCCTGCGGGCAAAACGGGCTCCTCCAGTATATGTATCTGTATCATGCTATAAAACACAGTTCAGCTGCTACAGAATCTCATAATACACACCTCAGAGGCTGCAGAGCCCCATAATAATCCACCCAGCTGCTGTAGCACAGCATAACACACAGCTCAGCTGCTGCATAACCTCATCCTACACAACCCAGCTGGTGCATAACCTTAAATACAGTTAGGTCCAGAAATATTTGGACAGTGACACAAGTTTTGTTATTTTAGCTGTTTACAAAAACATGTTCAGAAATACAATTATATATATATAATATGGGCTGAAAGTGCACACTCTCTGCTGCAATATGAGAGTTTTCACATCCAAATCGGAGAAAGGGTTTAGGAATCATAGCTCTGTAATGCATAGCCTCCTCTTTTTAAAGGGACCAAAAGTAGTTGAACAAGGGACTCTAAGGGCTGCAATTAACTCTGAAGGCGTCTCCCTCGTTAACCTGTAATCAATGAAGTAGTTAAAAGGTTTGGAAGCTGTTGCTGTGACCAGACAACATGCGGTCTAAGGAACTCTCAATTGAGGTGAAGCAGAACATCCTGAGGCTGAAAAAAATAAAAAATCCATCAGAGAGATAGCAGACATGCTTGGAGTAGCAAAATCAATAGTCGGGTACATTCTGAGAAAAAAGGAATTGACTGGTGAGCTTGGGAACTCAAAAAGGCCTGGGCGTCCACGGATGACAACAGTGGTGGATGATTGCCGCATACTTTCTTTGGTGAAGAAGAACCCGTTCACAACATCAACTGAAGTCCAGAACACTCTCAGTGAAGTAGGTGTATCTGTCTCTAAGTCAACAGTAAAGAGAAGACTCCATGAAAGTAAATACAAAGGGTTCACATCTAGATGCAAACCATTCATCAATTCCAAAAATAGACAGGCCAGAGTTAAATTTGCTGAAAAACACCTCATGAAGCCAGCTCAGTTCTGGAAAAGTATTCTATGGACAGATGAGACAAAGATCAACCTGTACCAGAATGATGGGAAGAAAAAAGTTTGGAGAAGAAAGGGAACGGCACATGATCCAAGGCACACCACATCCTCTGTAAAACATGGTGGAGGCAACGTGATGGCATGGGCATGCATGGCTTTCAATGGCACTGGGTCACTTGTGTTTATTGATGACATAACAGCAGACAAGAGTAGCCGGATGAATTCTGAAGTGTACCGGGATATACTTTCAGCCCAGATTCAGCCAAATGCCGCAAAGTTGATCGGACGGCGCTTCATAGTACAGATGGACAATGACCCCAAGCATACAGCCAAAGCTACCCAGGAGTTCATGAGTGCAAAAAAGTGGAACATTCTGCAATGGCCAAGTCAATCACCAGATCTTAACCCAATTGAGCATGCATTTCACTTGCTCAAATCCAGACTTAAGACGGAAAGACTCACAAACAAGCAAGACCTGAAGGCTGTGGCTGTAAAGGCCTGGCAAAGCATTAGGAAGGAGGAAACCCAGCGTTTGGTGATGTCCATGGGTTCCAGACTTAAGGCAGTGATTGCCTCCAAAGGATTCGCAACAAAATATTGAAAATAAAAATATTTTGTTTGGGTTTGGTTTATTTGTCCAATTACTTTTGACCTCCTAAAATGTGGAGTGTTTGTAAAGAAATGTGTACAATTCCTACAATTTCTATCAGATATTTTTGTTCAAACCTTCAAATTAAACGTTACAATCTGCACTTGAATTCTGTTGTAGAGGTTTCATTTCAAATCCAATGTGGTGGCATGCAGAGCCCAACTCGCGAAAATTGTGTCACTGTCCAAATATTTCTGGACCTAACTGTATGTACCTCGGCTACTGCAGAATTTTATAATACACAACTCAGCTGCTGCAGAACTTCACAAAATACACACCTAATCTGCTACAGAACGTCATAATACACACCTAATCTGCTGCAGAACCTCACAATACACATCTCAGCTGCTGCACAAACTCAAAATACACACCTCAGCCGCTTTAAAACCTCATCATTAGTGTTGAGCGAGTATGCGTGTCACTACTCGGTACTCGCACGAGTATCACTGTACTCGGGCTACTCGGCGGGGACCGAGTAATCTCGCGATACTCGTGCTGTACTCGTGGTCTTCATCCCTGCATGTTGGCGCTCTTTTGAGAGCCAGCCCTCATGCAGGGATTGGCTGGCAGACCACTGCAATGCCACAGCCCTGTTAGTTGTGGAATTGCAGTGATTGGCCGGCCTACACAGCGTGACCGAGCCTTTATACCGGCGGGCGCGCTGTGCTCTGCACACAGCCATCCAGACAGTCAGTGCAGGGAGAGTGTTGCTGCTTCAGGGAAAGGTTTGCGGCCCTTTATAATTATTTCCGTAGCAGGGCTGCAAACAGTGTGACCAGAAGTCTTTCTCAGGACTATTGTAGTTGTATACAGGCAGGCAGGGTATAGCCAGGTCGGAGTACAGGAGCAGAATCCTTCTCAGAACTATTGTTGCTGTATACAGGCAGGGCAGGCAGGGTATAGCCAGGTCAGAGTACAGGAGCAGAATCCTTCTCAGGACTATTGTAGCTGTATACAGGCAGGCAGGGTATATAGCCATTCCTAGTGGTGACCGTATACCAGCCTTCATCATATCTGGGGCTGGTGTAGACAGTCTAAAACAGTCCTGATAGTGTCAGACTTCTCAGTAATTGTCGCTCCTAAAAAGCTGTTAGGTTCTAAGTGCGTCCGTGCGTGCATTTAAAAACCGCACGTGTGTGCCTGTCGGTGGCAGCGTACAGGTGCACTTGTGTGCGTTTTGCACAAACTAGTATATAACGCACAAGTCTAGTGAATAATACACGTCAGTCAGCAGTGTCTGATAGTGTCAAACTTCTCAGTAATTGTCGCTCCTAAAAACCTGTTAGGTTCTTAGTGCGTCCGTGCTTGCATTTAAAAACCGCACGTGTGTGCCTGTCGGTGGCAGCGTACAGGTGCACGTTTTGCACAAACTAGTATATAACGCACAAGTCTAGTGATTAATACATGTCAGTCAGCAGTGTCTGATAGTGTCAAACTTCTCAGTAATTGTCGCTCCTAAAAACCTGTTAGGTTCTTAGTGCGTCCGTGCTTGCATTTAAAAACCGCACGTGTGTGCCTGTCGGTGGCAGCGTACAGGTGCACTTGTGTGCGTTTTGCACAAACTTGGATATAACGCACAAGTCTAGTGAATACACGTCAGCACAGCATTGCAAAATGCGCAAGGGCGTTGGCAACGAACAAGGAAGTGGACGTGATGGTGGTGCTGGCAGAGGCCGAGGTCGTGGGCAAGCTCTAATTTCGCCACAACAAAGGGCCACATCTACTCGCTCGCACGTCCTGTCCCAAATTATTGGGGACCGCAGCAGTACACCGCTCTTGAACCAAACCAGTGTCAACAGGTTGTTAGTTGGATAGCGGATAATGCTTCCAGTCAGATTGGCACCAGCACAAACACTCTGTCTTCTACACGGTCAAGTGTCAGTAGCCGTGATACTGCACCGCACATTTCAGAACCTGATCCTCCTTCCTACCACAAGGCTGAGTACACGTCCACAGACATTACTGATCCCACACTTGGACACTCGGAAGAGCTGTTCACGTTTCCATTCGCACATTCTGGCCTCTCGCCAGCTCCTGTTGAAGTGGGTCATGAGGAGATCGTATGTACAGATGCCCAAATATTTGAGCAGCCACGTTCTCACGAAGTTGGCAATGTGTCTCAACAAGGGGTGGACGATGGTTAGACACAATTGTCAGGAAGTCAGGAGGAGGAGCAGGGTGCGGAAGAGGAAGACGACGTGGTGGATGATTCAGTAACTGACCCAACCTGGCAGGAGGATATGCAGAGCGAGGACAGCAGTGCACAGGGGGAGGGAGGCGTAGCATCCCAACAGGCAGTAAGAAGCAGGGTGGTGGCCCCAGGCAGAAGTCAGGCAACCGTTCCCCGGTTCCACGACACAAGGTGCCTGTACAAATGTTAGGTCTTCCCGAGTCTGGCAGTTTTTTAAGTTTGCTCCAGATGATTCTAAAAAGGCCATTTGCAACACCTGCCGTGCCAGCATCAGCAGGGGTACCAAAACTAGCAGCCTGACCACCACCAGCATGATCAGGCATATGTCAGCCAAACACCCGACTTTGTGGGAGGTACAACAGAGTCGAGGAGCAGTGCTTGCTGATGTCACTGCTACGTCATCGCTTGTTGTGAATGCCTGTCCATGCTGCCTGCGAACAAGCCTCCTCCGGCCCTGCACCTGCAGTTGCCTACGCAGAAATAACACCATCATCAAGCACGTCCTTGTCACAGCGCAGCGTTCAGTTATCCATTCAGCAAACCTTTGAACGCAGGCGCAAATACACTGCCAACGCCCCACATGCCACAGTTCTAAATGCTAACATTTTGCGACTGCTTGCGCTGGAAATGTTGCCTTTTAGGCTGGTGGAGACAGAAGCATTCCACGACCTGATGGCGGCAGCTGTCCCACGTTACTCAGTCCCCAGCCGCCACTATTTCTCCCGGTGTGCCGTCCCCGCATTGCATAACCACGTGTCACAAAACATCACACGTGCCCTGAACAACGCTGTTTCAGCCAAAATCCACCTAACCACAGACACGTGGACAAGTGCTTGTGGGCAAGGCCGCTACATCTCGTTGACGGCACACTGGGTTAATATTGTGGAAGCTGGGACCCAGTCTGAGCGAGGGACGGAACACGTCCTTCCCACACCAAGGTTTGCAGGCCCTACCTCAGTCAGGGTTTCACCCACACTCTACAGCTCCGGAATGTCATGCTCCTCAGCCTCATCCTCCTCCTGCGTATCCTCATCCACTTTACCCTCCACACCAGTTCCAAGCTGGAAGTGTGAAGCCCCACAGGTGTTGTGTCGGTGTCGGTGCATTACCTTCAGGGACTCCACGTTGCTGGATCTCCGTCACTGGTAGGAAATCTTCTTGTTTGATCGTGACGCCACTCTCAGTATTGCGGTCAGTGGGGACCGCCACTGCAGGTTAGGGGACGCCTGGGGCTGATAGTGGGTGCAGTCGGATGTAGTAGCCTCCTGAGAGTGAGGCAAGCCCCAGGGCCCGGTGTAGGTTTGTAGTACTACAAGTCGCAGAATGACCACACAGGCAGGAATGTCTTTCAAGGGCTTTACTCACATTTGATGGCAGGGTGAGTAACCCGGGCGTAGCTGGGATGAACCAGGTGGGAACCAGGTATCCTTCAGGCTGACTTTATGAGGGTGACTACTGACTCGCCTTCCTTAGCCCTTGGTGGTTTGGGGTGACCCCGACTTTGAGTCCCTATGGGGGTCACCCAGGGAAGATGCTCCAAGCCTCTCTCCCCTTCTTGTTTCGCCGTGTGCTTGTTCCCTGGACCAGGCCACTCCAGCCTCTTGCCTCCTATGACCTATGGGCCCTCACTGCGGTTACGTGGCTGCGGCTTTTGTAGTGTTGTGGTGTGGGCTTTAAGAGCCCCACACCGGCAGGTTTAGCAGAAGAAAGTTGAATCTATCCCCGCTTCGGGATCTGCCGCCCGGTTGGGCCTGGTGCTCTCTAGCAGTCTCCTTACTTCCCACTCCGTTGCACTCGCTAGCTGAAGCTGGCTTTCAGGCAGCACTCCTAGTTGACCGTTCTCCCCCGTCTGTAGCCACTGCGCGGGCGCTGTTAGACAGCAACAGCCCCACAGGTCTGCTCCTCACTGAGCCCTATGGAGTTCTGCTCTAACTGACTCACTGCCCCTCCTCTCCTGTTCTTGCCTACGCCACCTAGCAACCAGACTCTCTACCACACCCCCTGAGAGGAGATGGAGGCTCTACCCCCTCCACTATTCCAGTGAAGGTGAAGGCTTGCCCCCTCCTGGGATCCCCAGGGGTCCTCTCATGGGTACATGTGTGAGACCTGATCACTATGCGCCTGTGTTCCACACCCCTGTCAGCCTTCTGGATTACCTGTATTGTACTGTTCCCAGCATGGGTGCAGCACTCAGTGGTGCCTGACCAGGTCAGGGGCGCCACATTCCCCCTTAGTTATCACCAGCACGTCCTCGGGCTGCAAGACAACATTTTAAAATGCATAAAACATTAAAACATGTAAAACATTTTTAAAACCACCAGGTATCAGACATCACCACCCTCCACCCACAAGTCCGTTAACCCACCCAAAACCCTCTCAGGAGGCAGGTCACCGGTCCTTTTGGTAACCAGATCTGGGCCATCTACTTCCCCAGACCTTTCCTCCAATCTTCCTCTCCCGTTGGCCGCGACTTCAGCCACTTCTGGCAGGATGTAGAGGCGGCTTTCATGGGCTGGTGGTTTCAGGGTATACCTGGCCTGGTGGATCCGCGCCGTCAGCCTCTTCTGGCAGGATGTAGAGGCGGCCTCCACAGTTGGTGCTGACCAGGTACCCTCTTTGTGGTGGTGAGCCAAGGCCCCATAAACAGGCGTGCTCTCTGGTCGCAGGTGAGCCAAGGCCCTTTTCTACGGACGGGCCCCCCTGGTTGCAGACGAGCCAAGCCCCTTAACAGGCTGGCCCTGGTGGTGGTGCCACTGGTGTAACTATTTACACTGCGAGAGTTTGTGGCTATAGCAAGTTCATAGCCTTAAGTTTATTTCTCACAATAGTTTTTGTGGGCGCATTTCTTTAACGTTGCAAACAAAACTTTTCAAAACTGGTCAAAACAGTAACTTCTTACTTTACTTTGCTTTACTCCTCTTTTTCACTAGGGCGAGGGCACGTTGGGCACTGGCACCTGTGACTTTCTTGCTCTTTGTCTCTTTCTTCATCTGTGGTTGCCTCATCTGTAGGTTCTGTGTCTTTCCTTTCTTGGTCTGCATCTGATTCCTTTTCTGTATCTGTTTCTTTATCTCTGTCTTGTCTTTCTTGTCTTTCTTGTCTTTCTTGTCTTTCTTGTCTTTCTTGTGGCATGGGATGGCTGTAGGGTTTGCTGGTACGTAAGGCTACATCAAGTGCGTACAATCCCCTTTCACCTTGGTGCATGGTAAACTGTACCGAATCTCCCATTTTCAGATTTCTGCCAGGGTGTCCTCTAGGCAGGTGTGCGCTGACATCTCTCCTGTTAACAAATATTCCCTCTTTGATGCCAGGTGCTACAATAAATCCATAGCCGCTTCTCAGATTAAAGTCTTCCACTACGCCATAACACAGGGGTCCTCTAGCCTGGCTTTTGGCCCTTCTCAGGGACCGTTTCTCCTGTAGGTCTCTGGCGGTGACTTCCTTCTGCTCTGGAGACTGTGGGGCTGGAGCACACTGCGTTCTGTGGCGCCGTGTCTTGCGGGCTGGGTTCTGTAGAGGGCAGCTCACAAACTCCCAGGTGAGGTCTTGGGGCTGATCTTCGTCAGCAGACGGTGTCAGGTCTTCCTCATCCCAGCGGGAGTATGGCAGCATTTCCGGCTCTGAATACACATCTGCTGCGGGTGGCACTGGAGTCGGAGTCAACCCTTCTGCTTCCTGGCCTCCTCTCCCCCTTAGTTCTTCTTGGCACTCCGGCTGTGGCAGTGCCGGGGATGGATGCTCTTCAGCCGGCCCAGGTGGGGGACTCTTTGGTGTAGCTGCTGCAGGAGTTATCAGGAGACTCTTTGGGGTATGCGGAGGGGGTATGTACTGGCTCACCAACCATTGTGGAAATTTGGCCTCCATGTCAGCCCTCATCTGCCAATATGCAGGGTCTTCACCCACCGTGGGCTGCCTATCAGGGACCTCTGTGGACCGGGGAGCGGTGTCTGCTCTGGCCTTACAGGTCGGGGTAAATGATGAGGTAGTCTTTTCTTGGCGGGCCACGCCCTGTATGGCGGTGGCCTGGTCTTGGCGGGCCGCGCCCTGTATGGCGGCGGCCTGGTCTTGGCGGGCCGCGCCCTGTATGGCGGCGGCCTGGTCCAGCATCGCGGTTGCAGCTTGCGCTTCAGTGGGCATCACCACTGCGGCCGGTTCTTGGCGGGCCGGACTGGGCATTGCAGCCGCGGTCTCAATTAGCGTCGCAGCCTCGATGGGGTCCGTGCAGGCTGAGCCGGGCGTCGCTGCAGTGACCGTAGCTTGGCGGGCCGCACCCGGCGGGGCTGCGGCCTGGTTCAGCATATCACTTGCGGCGCGGACGAGCGTCGCTGCTGCGTTGGGGTCTTGGCGGACCGGGTTCAGCAGGGTGGCAGCCTGGGTCAGCGTCACACCTGCGGCACGGATGAGCACTGCCGTGGTGGTCGGAGCCCTGCGGGACAGGCGGGGCATCGCTCCAGCGGCCTGGGCTTGGCGGGCCGCTTCTAGCGTGGCTGCGGCCTGGTTCGGTGGCGCCGCGCCGGGCGCCTCTTCCGGGACCGCGGGTGTGGCAGCTAGGGTCGGGGCACTTGCTCTAGCCGGGGCAACACCGGACTCACCCATCGGGGTCTGAATCGTCGTCGCCGCTCGATCCGGCAGGCTCCGCGCGGCTCCCTCCTCGTAGGTCCGCACCGCCGCAGCCATCTCCAGGAGCTCCGTGCGTTCTTCCCTGAGCTGTCGCACAATCCTGGCCTCCAGCTGGTCACAGAAAATAGCAAGCTCCCGGCACCACCAGGCAGCAGTGCCTGGTTCTGGGTATCCGCGTCTGGACTCCATTTTCTCTAGCAAGCTGCTGGCTTCTCTTCTGCTCCGCCGTCTCTGGACGCTTCCGCTCTCATAGCTGGCAAGGTCAGAACTCTGCAGGGGATCTCTGGGTAGCCACACCTCTTCGTGGGCGGTAACTTCTTCCAGCGCGGGCTGCTGTTGTTTTTCAGCGCGCTTTTCATGGTGGCAATATGGCGGCGCTTCCAATTTTTCAAGCGGACCGCCTAGGCACATGGTCACCTGTCGGAACAGGTCTAGTCCTTATCCTGTTCGTGACGCCAGATGTGAAGCCCCACAGGTGTTGTGTCGGTGTCGGTGCATTACCTTCAGGGACTCCACGTTGCTGGATCTCCGTCACTGGTAGGAAATCTTCTTGTTTGATCGTGACGCCACTCTCAGTATTGCGGTCAGTGGGGACCGCCACTGCAGGTTAGGGGACGCCTGGGGCTGATAGTGGGTGCAGTCGGATGTAGTAGCCTCCTGAGAGTGAGGCAAGCCCCAGGGCCCGGTGTAGGTTTGTAGTACTACAAGTCGCAGAATGACCACACAGGCAGGAATGTCTTTCAAGGGCTTTACTCACATTTGATGGCAGGGTGAGTAACCCGGGCGTAGCTGGGATGAACCAGGTGGGAACCAGGTATCCTTCAGGCTGACTTTATGAGGGTGACTACTGACTCGCCTTCCTTAGCCCTTGGTGGTTTGGGGTGACCCCGACTTTGAGTCCCTATGGGGGTCACCCAGGGAAGATGCTCCAAGCCTCTCTCCCCTTCTTGTTTCGCCGTGTGCTTGTTCCCTGGACCAGGCCACTCCAGCCTCTTGCCTCCTATGACCTATGGGCCCTCACTGCGGTTACGTGGCTGCGGCTTTTGTAGTGTTGTGGTGTGGGCTTTAAGAGCCCCACACCGGCAGGTTTAGCAGAAGAAAGTTGAATCTATCCCCGCTTCGGGATCTGCCGCCCGGTTGGGCCTGGTGCTCTCTAGCAGTCTCCTTACTTCCCACTCCGTTGCACTCGCTAGCTGAAGCTGGCTTTCAGGCAGCACTC
Organism: Anomaloglossus baeobatrachus; assembly: GCF_048569485.1. Classification (NCBI taxonomy): domain Eukaryota; kingdom Metazoa; phylum Chordata; class Amphibia; order Anura; family Aromobatidae; genus Anomaloglossus; species Anomaloglossus baeobatrachus. Next base: position 261,151,500 of record NC_134355.1, read on the forward strand.
CTAGTTGACCGTTCTCCCCCGTCTGTAGCCACTGCGCGGGCGCTGTTAGACAGCAACAGCCCCACAGGTCTGCTCCTCACTGAGCCCTATGGAGTTCTGCTCTAACTGACTCACTGCCCCTCCTCTCCTGTTCTTGCCTACGCCACCTAGCAACCAGACTCTCTACCACACCCCCTGAGAGGAGATGGAGGCTCTACCCCCTCCACTATTCCAGTGAAGGTGAAGGCTTGCCCCCTCCTGGGATCCCCAGGGGTCCTCTCATGGGTACATGTGTGAGACCTGATCACTATGCGCCTGTGTTCCACACCCCTGTCAGCCTTCTGGATTACCTGTATTGTACTGTTCCCAGCATGGGTGCAGCACTCAGTGGTGCCTGACCAGGTCAGGGGCGCCACAGAAGCACTGCAGCACTGCCTCGGCGAAGCGGCAACAGGCTGTGCTGAAGCTAATCTGCATAGGTGACAAACCCCACAATGCAGAAGAGGTGTGGACAGCTCTGAAACAGCAGGCAGATCACTGGCTCACACCTCTGAACCTAAAGCCAGGAAAGGTCGTGTGTGACAATGGCCGGAACCTGGTGGCGGCTTTGAGGCGAGGCCAGCTGACACATGTTCCATGCGTGGCCCATGTGCTCAACCTCGTGGTTCAGCGGTTTCTAAAGTCATACCCAGAGCTGTCTGATCTGCTGGTAAAAGTTTGCCGCCTGTCTGCACATTTTCGAAAGTCACCTACTGCTTCAGCCGGCCTTGCCGGCTTTCAGCGCCATTTGCATCTTCCGGCTCACAGACTGGTGTGTGATGTCCCCATGCGTTGGAATTCAACTCTGCACATGTTGGTCAGGATATGTGAGCAGAAGAGGGCAGTTGTTGAGTACCTGCATCACCTAAGCCGTCGAGAAATGGGTCAAACTCCACACATAACACCTGAGGAGTGGAGATGGATGTCTGACCTATGTACCATCCTCCAAAACTTTGAGGACTCCACCAAGATGGTGAGTGGGGATGACGCCATTATTAGCGTCACCATACCGCTTCTCTGCCTTCTAAAACGGTCTCTGCTCAAAAACAAACATGATGCATTGCAGGCGGAGCGCGATGAGTTGGAGCAAGAAACAGTAGTGGGTGTGGGTGATAACACACAGCCCAGCCTCGTCTCATCACAACGTGCAGTGGAGGACTATGACGAGGAGGAGGATGAAGACATGGAGCAACTCTCGGGCCAAATTGAGGATATGACATGCACACCAGTCATATCCTCGGTTCAGAGTGGCTGGCCAGAGGACAGGGTAGATGAGGAGGAGGAGGAGGAGGACAGCATGTTCAGTCATCATGTTGGTCAGGATACTGAAGTACTGGCTGTTAAGGGTCTGGCGCACATGGCTGACTTTATGGTAAGCTGCCTGTCTCGTGACCCTCGCGTTAAGAACATCTTGGCCGACAATCATTACTGGTTGATAACACTGTTAGACCTACGCTACAAGGAGAACTTTATGTCTCTTATTCCCGAGGCGGAGAGGTCAGCCAAAATGCAGCAGTTCCGGAAGGCCATAGTCACGGAAGTAGGCAAAGCATTCCCCTCACAAAACGCTAGCGGCATAGGTCAGGAATCAGTGGACAACCAAGGCGTACAGCCGAGAGGGGCACAAGTCCAATCCGCCAGAGGTAGGGGAACAGTCTTTAAGATGTGGGACAGTTTTCTCAGCCCCTCACGTACCACAGCCCCTGAGGTGCGGGGTAGTGCCACAAGAAATCCTAAGTTTGCCCAGATGCTCAAGGAGTACCTTGCAGATCGAACAACTGTACTCCAACATTCCTCTGTGCCTTACAATTATTGGGTATCCAAGCTGGACACGTGGCATGAATTGGCTCTCTACGCCTTGGAAGTCCTGGCCTGGCCTGCCCTGCCGCTAGCGTTTTGTCAGAGCGTGTTTTTAGTGCCGCAGGGGGAATCATTACAGATAAACGCACCCGCCTGTCAACTGAAAATGCTGACAGGCTGACTCTGATCAAGATGAACAAGGGTTGGATTGGGCCAGACTTCACCACACCACCAGCAAATGAGAGCGGAATTTAAAGTTTGTAACGGGAATTTGCCATGTACCTCCACTCACCCATGGGTACACACTTCTGGACTTTGGATAATCGCTGGACTGCTCCTCCTTCTCCTCATGCGCCACCATGATGACCGTTACAATAGTTAGGCCGTTGTTTCAGGTATACCCCCAGTGGTAATTTTTTTCGCCCATTCTTTCCGAATGGACATTACAACGACAGGAGACCCGCTCCTTTGCAATGGGAACAATGTTTTGAGGCCCTCATGCACATCTCTATCCAGGGACAATGTGGAGCCTCCCAATTTTTGGCTGTCCTGCCAAAGGGCTATACTACAATAGACCCACTTCCTTACAATGGGCACTTCAGGTATACAGGCCCTCATGCACGTCTGTATGCAGGGGCATTGGTGAACCTCACAATTTTGGACTGCCCTGGCAAAGGAAAATACTACAAAGACTCACTTCCTCAAAATGGGCACATTAGACTCAAGAGGCCTTCATGTACGTCTCTTCTCAGGGACATCGGAGTGACACACAATGTTTTCACGTAAAATCTTTCATGTAATCTCCAAAAGTAACATACACCAGCTCTATCTCACTATTGGGTATGTGCCCTTAACATTTCCGCCATGAAAATTCATTTTGGTGTCATTTTTGAAGGTTTTCTGGTGAGTCCGTAAAAATGGCGTAAAACTCGGACAAAATTGTTCACAGCTGTGACTTTTGAGTGATAAATGCTTCAAGGGGTCTTCCCCTTGCTGTTGCCATGTCATTTGAGCACTCTTCTGAGACTTTTGTGACATTTTTAGGGTTTCTACATGCTGCCGGGGGTCATTTCATAAAAATACTCGGGTCTCCCATAGGATAACATTGGGCTCGGTGCTCGGGCCGAGAACACAAGTATCTTGGGATGCTCGGCCCGAGCCTCGAGCACCCGAGCTTTTTAGTACTCGCTCATCACTACTCATCATACAAAACACAGCTGCTACAGAACATCCTCATACACACCTTAGCTGCTGCAGAACCTCATAAGACACACCTCAGCAGCTGAAAAGCGTCATATTACAAATCTCAGCTGCTGCAGAAACTCATAAAACACACCTCAGAGGCTGCAGAACTCCATAATATTCAATCCATCTGGTGCAGCACTGTATAATACACAGCTCAGCTGCTGCAGAACCTCACCCTACACAGCTCAGCTGGTGCATGACCTTAAATATGTACCTTGGGTGCTGCAGAATTTTACAATACACAACTCAGCTGCTGCAGAACCTCACAAAATACACAACTCAGCTGCTACAGAACGTCATAATACACACCTAATCTGCTGCAGAACCTCAAAATACACACCTCAGCTGCTGTAGAACCTTATCATACACAACACAGCTGTTACAGAACATCCTCATACACACTTTAGCTGCTGCAGAAGCTCATAAGACACATCCAGAGGCTGCAGAACCCCATAATACTTAACCCAGCTAGTGCAGCACTGTATAATACACAGCACAGCTGCTGCAGAACCTCAATACACATCTCAGCTGCTGCACAAACTCAAAATACACACCTCAGCTGCTGTAGAACCTCATCAAACACAACACAGCTGCTACAATGCATCCTCATGCACACCTTCGCTGCTGCAGAACCTCATAAGACAAACCTCAGAAGCTGCAGAACCCCATAACTCAACCCAGCTGGTGCAGCACAGTATAATACACAGTACAGCTGCTGCAGAACCTCATACTACACAACTAAGCTGGTGCATGACCTTAAATATGTACCTCGGCTGCTGTAGAATTTTACAATATACAACTCAGCTGCGGCAGAACCTCATAATACTCACCCCAGCTGCTGCAGCACGTTATAAAACACAGTTCAGCTGCTGCAGAACCTCATAATACACACCTCAGAGGCTGCAGACTCCATAATACTCCACCCAGCTGCTGCAGCACAGCATAATACACAGCTCAGCTGCTGCAGAACCTCATCCTGCACAACCCAGCTGGTGCAAGATCTTAAATATGTACCTCGGCTGCTGCAGAATTTTATAATACACAACTCAGCTGCTGCAGAATCTCATAATACACACCTAATCTGCTGCAGAACCACATAATACACACCTCAACTACTGCAGAAACTCTTCATACACAACACAGCTGCTATAAAACATCCTCATACACACCTTAGCTGCTAAAGAATTTTACAATACACATCTCATCTGCTGCAGAACCCCATGATATTCAACCCAGCTGCTGCAGAATTCTATAATGCACAAATCAGCTGCTGCTGAACCTCATAATACACATCTCAGCTGCTGCACAAACTCAAAATACACACCTCAGCTGCTGTAGAACCTCATCAAACACAACACAGCTGCTAGAGAACATCCTCCTACACACCTTAGCTGCTGCAGAACCTCATAAGACACACCTCAGCGGCTGAAAAACGTCATAATACACATGTCAGCTGCTGCAGAACCCGATGATGCTCAACCTGTGGCGCCCTGGGCAAGCCAGGTCGTCACAGATACTACACCAACACACCCCACACCCCGGCTAGGCACACCGAAGTCAAACAAAATCCTTGTTGCCTCCCTCCAGGGGCTGATGTCCACACCAGGGGGTGGGCCAGGCGGTTGGCCTCGCCCACCGAGGAGTTTACAGTCCTGAAGGCAGGAAAAGGAAGAGCAGTTGGTGGGGAGTTGAGTTTCGGAGTTGGAGAGTGAAGTGGTAGAGGAGCAACTGACTGACCGTGTCCGGGTGTGTGGCCCGGACGGTTGAGCAAGGTTGGCAGATGGTGGTGGCCGTCTGCAGGAGAGGCTAATTGGAGCGAACCGTAAGGACCGTGGACGGGCGGTGGCCCGACGGTACCGGATCGGAGAGCAAAGAGAAGCCAGCACCATTCTGCACAGCTTACGGACCCCGACCAGGCTTGGAGTCGCCATAAAACCGGTCAAATCCGTTAGCGAAGGGAACCTCCGGGGTTTCCTAGCAGTCAAGACCCGATTGAAGGCAACAGCTCAAACCGTGAAGGGAAACAGTCACCGCCAAGGCTACAGTTCCCAGGGCCAGAGCCTGCGGGCAAAAGGGGCTCCCTCAGCATCCATCCAAGCTGGGGAGCGGGTTACCGGTGGGAATCCAACAGTACCACAAACAAACCAAAGGTGCAGGGAAAGGCAGTCACCATCAACCTACCGGGAGCAGAAACCACCGCAGCTGTCAGTGGGCCCCGTCGATCCAGCCCTGTGTTTTACCAAGGACTTTGCCTCCGTCATTGGCTGAGTGAGTACTACCGTGCCGTGCGGCACAGCGCTGCCCCCGCGACCCTGCACCTTACCAGGCCCCATAACCCGCCTGCAATCCCTAACCCTCACCGGGCCCCGGGACAACCAACCCCCTACCCATGGAGGGGAGAACCAACATCCAAGCTGCTCCCAGTCATCGCTCCCGGGATCCCCGTCCAGAGCAGCGGTGGTGTCACAACCTCACCACAACCGTGGGTGGCGTCACGGACAATCAAATCCCCAAAACCAACCCCCTTTTCACTCACGGGCAAGGAGCGCCGCTCGAGGCCCCGGATCCGGCCCGCCGCTCGAGCCACCGAGCAGCGAGCAAGCAGGCCGCAGCAGAGTCGGACCCAAGCAGTGGCTGAGCGCAGCGCCCTCCCCGCCCGCGACAACTTGGCGTCACCAACAGGATCTTACCGCTCTGCCGTCTGGTAGAGGTGCGCCTTGTGACCGCCGGAGGTGTCCGGCCGAAAATTTTGAAAAGCCGCCATCTTGGGCGCGAAAAATTCCCGCTCGAGCGTCTCCTCGAGCAGTGGAGGCGCGAAAGCCGAAACCCCGCCCCGGTAGAGGAGGAGCCGGAAAAAGACTAAGGGGGACGGATGGCGTCTGGCCGCGTGTAGCTGAGGCTGCGGAGGAACGGGATGGAAGATGTCGGCTCCCGAGTTTGATGCCAGCCCCAAACCGCCTGATGGAGTGGCGGCGCCCGCGGGGGCAGATCATAGTGAGATGGCTGCAGCCCTTGCTCCGGTCGCAGGAGCAGCGGGCCCCGAGAATGCGGCAGTAATTCCCCACACGGCAGCTGACAGCGGCCCGCCTGCCACGGGGAGGATGTCTGCCCCGGCAACCCTCCCTACCATGACAGGAATGGTGGGCGGCGCAGAAGACCCATGGGGAGCCAGCTTGGGACAGGAGACGACAGATGGAAGTAGCTCAGGGGAAGATACGGAGTCCCTGTCGGGAGATGAGGCCCCGCTCGTCATTCGCGCCTTTGGAGACACGTGGATGGCGCGCTGCAGGTACTGTCGGCAGTGGGGGCATTTTGCAGGTCAGTGCCCTGCAAATGGCCGGCCTTGAAGTAAGAAAAGTTAAAGCATGGTAGCGGTTCCCGGTTACCTTGCTGTCGGTCCTCATTGGGACTCTACTGACGTTCCAGACGACCCTCAAGGCTAAGGAGTCCGGTTGGAGGAGCAGTCGTACCCGCATCATCGGCAGCTAAAAATGGAGTCCTGTGGGACAGTGTCACCCCTGTGTGCGGGTGGCGTTGGGGGCTCGTGCTGTTCGGTGGTGGACTGTGGGAAAGCTGCAGAGGAAGTTGTACTGGAGCCAAGTGTTGTGGATGGCCCCTGGGACCCAGCTGACAGTCCCCGTCGGGACCCTACGGCAAGTCTCCGTTGGGATCCTACAGTTTTGTTTGTGGTAGCCCATTGGCTACGAAGCACTGTTGTTCATCTGATTTGCAACATTGATTGAACCGGCCGTTGCCGGCAACTGGTCCCCGGAGGGACCTCTTGTAAGCATTGCGTAGAAACTGCTACGGAAAGGCCCGAGAACTAGCAGGGCAACCACAAACTAGTGGCATATAAATATTTGTTGGCTTGAAACCGTGACCGCCTCCGGAGAGGCAGGTTGGAGGAAGGGCCCGCAGTGGAGTAGGCTGGGGCCCAGCCACCACCGGAACCGGTGGCGATCCTCCGGGGGTTCAGGGGTCCCCAAGGACGCGGGTCCCCTGAAAGAGACCGTACCCGCTCGGGCAATCTGGTGCTGGACTGGGGTCAAGGGGTGTTGCCCGTTTGCTTAGGGGCAGCATCAGGGCCAGGTTGTTTGGGTGGAAGAAGAGCGTAAGCCGTAACCGTTTTATTAAAAATGTTTAGTAATGTTAAAGAATGTATCTCCCGTTGTGGGAAGATTGAAAAATGCATAATTTACTGTTTTTATCTTTTTCAGTTAAACAAAAATAAAACCGGTGATGGACGGGCAGCCCGCGGACGGTCTGAATTTTACTAAGGGGGAATGTGGCGCCCTGGGCAAGCCAGGTCGTCAAAGATACTACACCAACACACCCCACACCCCGGCTAGGTACACCAAAGTCAAACAAAATCCTTGTTGCCTCCCTCCAGGGGCTGATGTCCACACCAGGGGGTGGGCCAGGTGGTTGGCCCCACCCACCGAGGAGTTCACAGTCCTGGAGGCAGGAAAAGGAAGAGCAGTTGGTGGGGAGTTGAGTTTCGGAGTTGGAGAGTGAAGTGGTAGAGGAGCAACTGACTGACTGTGTCCGGGTGTGTGGCCCGGACGGTACAGCAAGGTTGGCAGACGGTGGTGACCGTCTGCAGGAGAGGCTAATTGGAGTGAACCGTAAGGACCGTGGACGGGCGGTGGCCCGACGGTACCGGATCGGAGAGTAAAGAGAAGCCAGCACCATTCGGCACGGCTTACGGATCCCAACCAGGCTTGGAGTCGCCATAAAACCGGTCAAATCCGTTAGCGAAGGGAACCTTCGGGGTTTCCCAGCAGTCAAGACCCGATTGAAGGCAACAGCTCAAACCGTGAAGGGAAACACAGTCACTGCCAAGGCTACAGTTCCCAGGGCCAGAGCCTGCGGGCAAAAGGGGCTCCCTCAGCATCCATCCAAGCTGGGGAGCGGGTTACCGGTGGGAATCCATCAGTACCACAAACAAACCAAAGGTGCAGGGAAAGGCAGTCACCATCAATCTACCGGGAGCAGAAACCACCGCAGCTGTCAGTGGGCCCCGTCGATCCAGCAGTGTGTTTTACCAAGGACTTTGCCTCCATCATTGGCTGAGTGAGTACTACCGTGCCGTGTGGCCCAGCGCTGCCCCCGCGACCCTGCACCTCACCAGGCCCCGTAACCCGCCTGCCATCCCTAACCCTCACCGGGCCCCGGGACATCCAACCTCCTACCCACGGAGGGGAGAACCAACATCCAAGCTGCTCCCAGTCATCGCTCCCGGGATCCCCGTCCAGAGCAGCGGTGGTGTCACAACCTCACCACAACCGTGGGTGGCGTCATGGACAATCAAATCCCCAAAACCAACCCCCTTTTCACTCACGGTCGAGGAGCACCGCTTGAGGCCCCGGATCCGGCCCGCCGCTCGAGCCACCGAGTAGCGAGCAAGCAGGCCGCAGCAGAGCCGGACCCAAGCAGTGGGTGAGCGCAGCGCCCTCCCCACCCGCGACAAACCCAGCTACTACGGCACTGTATAATACACAGCTCAGGTGCTGCAGAACCTCATAATACACACCTCAGGGGCTGAAGAACCGCATAATACTCAACCTAGCTGCTGCAGCACTATGTAATATACAGCTCACCTGCTACAGAACCTCATCCTACACAACCCAGCTGGTGCATGTGTGGCGCCCCTGACCTGGTCAGGCACCACAGAGTATTGCACCCATGCGGGGACAATGCTTCCAGGTAATTTCCAAAAGCCAGGATGAGGTGCACACACAAACAGATAGTGACCAGGTCTCCCACACCACAAGAAGGGACCCTTGGGTAGCCAGTAAGGGGTTAACTTTCAATTCCCGGCTGGGGGTGTGTTCAGAGGCTGGTTGTTAGGAAGCAGAGAGAGAGGAAGAGGGGAGTCTGGAGGAAGAAGTTGAAGTGTGAGGAAGCAGGGCAGAGGAGCTCTAGAGTGTGAGACAGGTCCTGAGGAGTGCAGTAGCTGAAAGCGGGGGAGAAAGGAGTACCGTGGGTCGGCCTGAAAATCATCCAGAGAGAGAAGGGTGGCTGAGTACGGAGATCCCGGTATCCGAGCACACAAGGGGAACTAGGTCCCCAGTACAGGCAGCAGATCATCCAGAGCTGCTTAACCTACAGGTGGGGGGGGGTACTTCATGCCCTCACCACGACTACACAGAGCTTGAGCCAAGCAGCAATCACCAGGCCCATAAGGGGACAGGGCCAGAAGCCATCCCACCAAGGCCACGCTGCCGGCAGACGAGCCAGAGAGAGGGGAGCAGGGTTGTAACAGCTTCCCTGGAGGGGTCCTACCACGCTTCAAGCAAAGGATCCTCCTAAAACAGAAAGAGTGCAATGAAGGCGAGTGGACAGCTACCCTCAGAACGGCCTCCTGGAATTCCTGGCTCAACCTGGTTATCACAGTGTCGCCCGGGCATCTCACCATGACCTCCAAACAGTGAGTAAACACGTTGAAAGACTTCTTGGACTGTGTTTGAGTCATTCTGCGACCTGTGGTCCCACACACATACACCGGGGCCTGGGGCTTGCCTCACTCTCAGGGGGCTAATATACTGACTGCACCCACCATCAGCCCCAGGCATCCCTTAATCTGCAGTGGCGGTCCCCGCTGACCGCAATACTGAGAGTGGCGTCACGACAATCCTAAAAGAAGGTTCCCTACCTGTGACCAGACTGTTCCATCCACGTGGAGTCCCTGAAGGTACTGCACCGACACATACTAGCGGGGCTTCACACATGACCTTTAATAAGTACCTCGGCTGCTGCAGAATTTTATAATGCACAACTCAGCTGCTGCAGAACCTCATAATACACACATCAGGTTGCTGCAGAACCTCATCACAAACCTTATCTATTGCAGAAACTCAAAATACACACCTCAGCTGCTGCAGAATCTCCTCTTACACAACACAGCTGCTACAGAACATCCTCATAGACACCTTAGCTGCTGCATAACCTCATAAGGCACACTTCAGCGGCTAAAAGAAAACGTCATAATACACATCTCAGCTGCTGCAGAACCTCATAATACTTACCTCAGAGGCTGCAGAACCCCATAATACTAAACCCAGCTGCTGCAGCACGAAATGATGCACAGCTGAGCTGCTGCAGAACCTCATAGTACACACCTCAGAGGCTGCAGAACCCCATAATACTCAACCCAGCTACTGCTGCACTTTACAATACACCGCTCAGTTGCTGCAGAACCTCATCCTACACAACACAGCTCGTGCAAGACCTTAAATATGTACCTCGGCTGCTGCAGCATTTTATAATACGCAACTCAGCTGCTGCAGAACCTTATAATACAGACCTCAGCTGATGCAGAACCTCAATAATACACACCTAATCTGCTGCAGAACCTCATAATACACACCACAGCTGCTGCGGAACCTCATAATACACACCACAGCTGCTGCAGAAATTCAATGCACATGTCAGCTGCTTCACAAACTCAAAATACACACCTCAGCTGCTTTAAAATCTCATCGTACAGAACACAGCTGCTACAGAACATCCTCATACACACTTTAGCTGTTGCAGAACCTCATAAGACACACCTCAGCAGCTAAAAAGCATCATATTACAAATCTCAGCTGATGCAGAACCTCATAAAACACACCTCAGAGGCTGCAGAACCCCATAATATTCAATCCAGCTGGTGCAGCACTGTATAACACACAGCTCAGCTGCTGCAGAACCTCACCCTACACAACTCAGCTGGTGCATGGCCTTAAATATGTGCCTCAGCTGCTGCAGAATTTTACAATACACAACTCAGCTGCTACAGAACGTCATAATACGCACCTAATCTGCTGCAGAACCTCAAAATACATATCTCAGCTTCTGCAAAAACTCAAAATACACACCTTAGCTGCTTTAGATTCTCATCATACACAACACAGCTTTTACAGAACATCCTCATACACAGCTTAACTGCTGCAGAACCTCATAAGACACACTCAGAGGCTGCAGAACCACATAATACTTAACCCACCTGGTGCAGCACTGTATAATACACAGCACAGCTACTGCAGAACCTCAATACACCTCCCAGATGCTGCAGAAACTCAAAATACACACCTCAGCTGCTGTAGAACCTCATCAAACACAACACAGCTGCTACAATGCATCCTCATACACACCTTAGCTGCTGCAGAACCTCATAAGACACACCTCAGAGGCTGCAGAACCCCATAAAACTCAACCCAGCTGGTGCAGCACTGTATAATACACAGCACAGCTGCTGCAGAACCTCAATACACATCTCAGCTGCTGCACAAACTCAAAATACCCACCTCAGTTGCCGTAGAACCTCATCAGACACAACACAGCTGCTACAATGCATCCTCATACACACCTTAGCTGCTGCAGAACCTCATAAGACACACCTCAGAGGCTGCAGAACCCCATAAAACTCAACCCAGCTGGTGCAGAACATCATAAGAAACACTTCAGCGGCCAGAAGAAAACAACATAATACACATCTCAGCTGTTGCAGAACCTCATACACACTTCAGAGGCTGCAGAGCCCCATAGTAATCCACCCAGCTGCTGCAGCACAGCATAATACACAGCTCAGCTGCTGTAGAACTTCATCCTACACAACCCAGCTGGTGAAAGACCTTAACTATGTACCTCGGCTGCTGCAGAATTTTACAATTCACAACTCAGCTGCTGTAGAACCTCACAATACACAGCTCAGCTGCTGCTGCAGAACGAAACAATACATACCTAATCTGCTGCAGAACCTTATAATACACATCTCAGTTGCTGCAGAAACTCAAAATACACACCTCAGCTGCTGTAGAAACTCATCAAACAAAACACAGCTGCTGCAGAACCTCATAAGACACACTTCAGAGGCTGAAAAATGTCATACTACACATGTCATCTGCTGCAGAACCCCATAATGCTCAACCCAGCTGCTGCAGCACGGTATAATACACAGCTCAGCTGCTGCAGAACCTCATCCTACACAACCCAGCTGTCGCATGACCTTAAATATGTACCTCAGCTGCTGCAGAACCTCATAATACTCACCTTCACAAAATACACACCTACTCTGCTAGAGAACGTCATAATACACACCTAATCTGCGGCAGAACCTCATAATTCACATCTCAGCTGCTGCAGAAAATCAATACACATCTCAGCTGCTGTAGAAACTCAAACAAAACACAGCTGTTACAGAACATCCTCATACACACCTTAGCTGCTGCAGAACTGACTCGCCCACCCCAGGGCTATGGGACACCCGGTGCCGGGCCGGACTAGTCCGGTGGTAGTCAGTGGTGGCTGGGCCCGGCTCCGTGGCCCTGGTGGGTGTCAGTAGAATATGTGGCTTGATGAATAAAGTTTGTGTTCGTGACGCCACCTGTGGTCTGCGGCTATTAAGCCGCTGTGGCGCCCCTGACCTGGTCAGGCACCACAGAGTATTGCACCCATGCGGGAGCAATGCTTCCAGGTAATCTCCAAAGGCCAGGATGAGGTGCACACACAAACATATAGTGACCAGGCCTCCCACATCACCAGAGGGGACCCTTGGGTAGCCAGAAGGAGTTAACTTTCAATTCCCAGCTAGGGGTGTGTTCAGGGGCTGGTTGCTAGGAAGCAGGGCAGAGAGAGAGGAAGGAGGGAAGTCGAGAGGAAGAAGTTGAAGTGTATGGAGGGGGAGCAGAGAAGCTCCCGTGCAGACAGGTCCTGAGGAGTGCTGTAGCTGAAAGCGGAGGAGAACGGAGTACTGTGGGTCGGCCTGAAGAGCATCCAGAGAAAGAGGGGTGGCTGAGTACGGAGATCCCGGTATCCGAGCACACAAGGGGAACTAGGTCCCCAGAACAGGCAGCAGATCATCCAGAGCTGCTTAACCTACAGGTGGGGGGGGTACTTCATGCCCTCACCACGACTACACAGAGCTTGAGCCAAGCAGCACACCAGGCCCATAAGGGGACAGGGCCAGAAGCCATCCCACCAAGGCCACGCTGCCGGCAGACGAGCCAGAGAGAGGGGAGCAGGGTGGTAACAGCTTCCCTGGAGGGGTCCTACTACGCTTCAAGCAAAGGATCCTCCTAAAACAGAAAGAGTGCAAGGAAGGCGAGTGGACAGCTACCCTCAGAACGGCCTCCTGGAATTCCTGGTTCCACCTGGTTATCACAGTGTCGCCCGGGCATCTCACCGTGACCTCCAAACAGTGAGTAAACACGTTAAAAGACTTCTTGGACTGTGTTTGAGTCATTCTGCGACCTGTGGTACTACAAACCCACACCGGGCCCTGGGGCTTGCCTCACTCTCAGGAGGCTACTATATCCGACTGCACCCACCATCAGCCCCAGGCGTCCCCTAACCTGCAGTGGCGGTCCCCACTGACCGCAATACTGAGAGTGGCGTCACGATCAAAACTGAAGACTCCCTACCTGTGACCAGCACCAGCTACGTGGAGTCCCTGAAGGTATGCACCGATACAACACCTGTGGGGCTTCACATCTTCTTGCGTCACGAACAGGATAAGGACTAGACCTGTTCAGACAGGTGACCGTGTGCCTCAGAGGTCCGACCGCAAAAATTGAACCGCCGCCATATTGCCATCTTCAAAAGCGCGCGCTGCAGCCCGCGCGAGGGAGAAGAGCACCGCCCACGAAGAGGTGTGGCCGCCCCAGAATCCCCACAATTCAGAGAGCGTTCTGACCCAGGAAGTGAAAAGGGAGCGCGCGGATTTCTGAAGAAAAATGGACGCTGCAGGAGGTAATGCCCCTGGTCAGGGCGACGCAGCCCAAGCGATGCCAGCCCCTGTCGCGCTGGACGCCGCAGCGCCTGGTGCCGGTGCCGCGGTCGCAGCTGCGCCGGCCGAGGTCGCCCCCATAATGCCAGTGTCCTTGTTGTATGCCCCAGGGGCGCAATGGCTGCCTCAATACGCCGGTAAAATAGACACGCTGACCGGGTTTAAGAAAAAGATCAACACCCTGCTAGACATGCACGCGATGACCGGTAAACAGAGGGCCGCTGTGGTGCTGGGACAATTGACTGGAGCAGCAGAATTGGAAGCTGAGTCCTGGGCCAATGATGACCGGAGCTCTGTTGAGACCATCTTTGCCAAACTAGCAGCTGCTTTTGAACACCGCACGGAGGGAGAGCTGAGAACGGACTTCTATCACTGCCGTCAGAAGCCCCAAGATAGTATAAGAGACTATGCCCTCAGGCTGCAGGCGGCACTACGGGCTCTCAAGCTGGTGGACCCTGTCAGTGACCAGGAAGGAAACCGGATGATGAAGGAACAATTCCTGCGGGGCCTGCGCTCTCCTGAGGATGGGAAGCAGATGAAGCTGTGGTCCCTAGAACACCCCGACGTGGACTTTGCCATTCTGAAAGACCGGGCAGTGAAAGCACTCCAACCCCCTGTGGACACAGACCCTGCCAGTTCCACGGCTGCAGGAGCGGAATCCTCCACGCAGGCCCTGATGACTGCAAAAGGACTCAACGCGCCAGCAGAGACCATAAGTACGCTATCCTCCCAAGTGCAGCAGCTCACTAAGGACGTCGCACAAATCCTGAAAGCAATGCAGTTGCCCTCAGAGACCAAAGTCCCTCATCAGATCCTGCTAGCCGACAACCCAGAGGACGTCCCTTGGATGCGGAGGAGAGGGGGTCCCCCAACTCGAGGCAGGAGCAGTGATCGCTATGACTCAGCTGGACAACCCATCTGTCGTCGTTGCCAGAAGGCAGGTCACTATGCAAGGGCCTGTCCTTTAAACGAGTCAAACCTGGGGCCGAGGGCCAGTCCTCAGGATTAAGAAGATCAGGCCCAAGTCGCTGCTGTGATCAGTACGTGGGTGGACGTCCTGTCCTGTCCATCGTCCTGGACGGGATCCCTACCCCGGCGTTATTGGACACCGGCTCTCAGGTAACCACGATCCCGTATGTCCTGTATCGTAGGTTTTGGTCGGACGACGATCTCCGACCACCGGACCCCTCCCTCACCATCTATGCTGCCAACGGACAACCTATAGACCAGATCGGGGTCAAAGAGGTAACCATAAAGGTGGGAAGGCAGGAAATGAAGGGACAAGGACTGATTGTTGTGGACACTGATATTAGAGAAAGGAACCCGCAAATGATTTTAGGCACTAATGTCATAGAAAATTGCCTAGGGGAAGTGTTGTTGTTGCTTCACCAGATTGTTGAAGGTGCTGACGGCAGGTCGCAAAGAGCCTTGCAAAAGGAGATCCGAATCATTCTGAGGAAGCAACAGGTAAAACAGACTGGCGGTGAGATTGGTAGTGTACGGGTGATGGATGCAAACCCCATTGTGATACCCCCACGGAGTGAAATGATGATGTGGTGTAGAGCAGCGGTAGGTCTCAGAGGACAAGATTACCAGGCTGTACTAGAGCCCACTCATTCAGACCACTGGCCCACGATTCTGACAGCCAGGGGGGTAGTTGATGTACACAAGGGACGAGTGCCTGTACGAGTGTTGAACTGTGGGGAGGAGGAAGCCAGACTACCAAGGTACGCTACCATAGCCAAACTGTTTACATGCTCAGATGACGCCATAACACCTGTAGGTCCCCTGACACAAGCTGACTCAAAAGAGGGCGAGACCTCCCAAAAGCAGTTAGAGGATTGGTGCCAGAAACTACACGTGGGGACTGACTCTACACCCGACTATCAGAAACATGGGGTTTACAGGGTCGTGCAGGAATACGAGCAGGTCTTTAGTAAGAACCCACTAGACTTTGGTAGGATCAAAGGGGTGCAACACCACATACCCACAGGCAGTCATCCTCCCATTAAGGAAAGACATAGGCCTATTCCACCAGCCCATTACCAGCGCACAAAGGACATGCTGAAGGACATGAAGGAGGCAGGAGTCATAAGGGACAGTTGCAGCCCCTGGGCAGCTCCCCTGGTCCTGGTAAGAAAGAAGGATGGCACGATGAGGATGTGTGTGGATTACAGACGGATAAATCAGATAACACACAAGGATGCCTACCCTTTGCCAAGGATAGAGGAATCCCTCGCTGCCTTGAAAGCCTCTAACTACTTTTCTACCCTAGATCTTACTAGTGGCTACTGGCAAGTATCTGTAGCAGAAGAAGATCGGGAGAAGACGGCCTTCACCACCCCAATGGGCCTCTGTGAGTTCAACAGCATGCCATTTGGACTCTGCAATGCCCCCGGGACCTTCCAGAGGCTTATGGAATGCTGCCTAGGGCACCTCAACTTTGAAACCGTCCTGCTCTACCTGGATGATGTCATCGTGTACTCCAAGACCTACGAGGACCACCTGAAACACCTGGCTGAAGTCTTTGAAGCACTATCCCGATATGGAATGAAGCTGAAACCATCCAAGTGCCATTTACTGAAGCCAAAGGTCCAGTACCTAGGTCACGTGGTCAGTGCAGAAGGAGTAGCACCGGACCCAGAGAAGGTCACAGTCATCCAGGAATGGCCCACACCTACTACCGTCCGGGAGGTACGTCAGTTCCTTGGCTTGGTAGGCTACTACAGAAGGTTCATCAAGGGCTACACGAAAATGGCAGCGCCTTTGCAAGAGCTCCTGGTAGGCCACCCAAAGAAGAAAGGAAAGATCTCCGGCCCGCCATTTCACTGGGGAGAAGCAGAAGAACACTCCTTCAGACAAATGAAAGGGGCCTTGACGGGTGAAGAGATCCTAGCCTACCCTGACTACGGTCTGCCATTCGTACTGTACACAGATGCCAGTAATGTGGGACTGGGAGCAGTGCTTTCACAGGTGCAGGGAGGCAAAGAGCGTGTGATTGCTTACGCCAGCAGGAAGCTCAGGCCTACTGAAAGAAACCCGGAGAATTATAGCTCATTCAAGCTAGAGTTCCTGGCCATGGTATGGGCTATCACAGAGCGGTTCAAGCACTACCTGGCAGCCACCAAATTCACTGTCTTCACGGACAACAACCCCCTGACCCACTTGGACACTGCTAAATTGGGTGCCATGGAGCAGCGTTGGGTAGCCCGACTGGCGAATTATGACTTTACTGTCAAGTATCGAGCTGGCCGCAAGAACGGCAACGCAGATGCTCTGTCCAGGATGCCTCACCTAGCAGACGAGGGTGAAGATGTAGATGATCTTGAAGAGATTGAGCTGCCAGCGTTCCATCGCCATGGAGCAAAACAGTGTCGGCAGTCGCGTGCCAACCGCCAAGAGGTGACCCTGAACCCACTCCCTCACTACAACTGGAAGGAGACCCAGGAAAATGATCCAGCGGTGGGCTTGGTAAAGAAACTGATCAGCCAGCCTGGCGCCAGCCTTGACAAAGGAGCCCCACCTGAGGCACAGTACCTATGGAAGGAGAGGGGTCGATTATTCATCTATCAAGACAAACTTTACAGGAGCATCATTGACCCGAGGACGCATGAGAAGGTGTGGCAAGTGATTGTACCACAGAAGGATACGAGGATGGTGCTAGAAGCCTATCACAATGGTGCAGGCCACTTTGGTTGGAAGAAACTGGAGGCCCTACTTAAAGTAAGATTCTACTGGGTGGGCATGAGATCTGCCCTAGAGAAGTGGTGTCGAAACTGCGGGCCTTGCAATCTTAGAAGAAAAGACCAGCACCGCCAGAGAGCACCACTCCAGCCCATCCAAACTAAACGGCCCCTGGAGATCGTGGCCCTGGACCATGTAAAGTTGGCACCCAGCAGACAAGGCTACAACTACGCTCTCACTATGGTTGACCACTACTCCAGATTCCTGGTGGTAGTACCAGTCAAGGACTTGACAGGTCAAACTGCAGCCAAAGCTTTCCAGACACACTTCTGTCGACCACATGGCTATCCAGATCAAGTGCTCACTGACCAAGGACCAGCCTTTGAAGCTGAAGTGTTTAAGGAGTTTTGTAACCTATACGGCTGCCAGAAGATCCGTACTACGCCTTACCATCCTCAGACCAATGGCATGTGTGAGAAGATGAACCACATCATTCTCGATCTTCTGAAGACGCTCCCACTAGAAGAACGAAGTCAGTGGCCGGAAAAGCTGCCCGATCTAGTGGACATGTATAACAACATCCCTGTGAGTTCCACGAACTGCACACCGGCATACCTGATGAGGGCCAGACCAGGGAGATTGCCAGTAGATCTGGAAATGGGAGTTGAGACCCCTGAAGACCATCAACAAGGTGCTGATTGGGATTCCAACCGCCAAGCCCAATACAAGAAAGTACAAGAGTGTGTGGAGCGAAGCCTGACTCAGCAGCGTGAGAAACAAGAAAAGGCCTACAATCGAAAAGCACCTGCTGTTCCTTTGATGCCAGGAGATATAGTTCTCAAGGGAAAGAGAAGGTGTCATAAACTTGACAATCACTGGGAAGAAGAACCCTATACTGTGTTACCATCAACGCTTAGCAATGAAAAGACATGCCTTATCAGCAAAGATGGAGGAAAAACAACAGCTGTCGTTTCTAGAGATCGCCTAAAGAAATGTCCTGAACAACTAAGAATCCCTGAAGAAATTCCCAACCCTTTGCCAGTTCAAGAACCAAAAGAAAGGATGATCCATACTGCGCTTGGAGATTTTCCAGCAAGTTGGCCTCAATACAATGGAGCAGTTGTTATTCCAGTCATTACATTCACTCAATCTAGAGAAGTAGGAGACCTAGAAGCACCTGTTCAGAACCTAGAAGTGCCAAATGTAGCTGAAGCAGAAAACCACGCATTGGTATCAGTACCCAGTACACCCAGAATTCACATTGAGACACATACATCGGGTGGGAGGACACAACCTCAGACAGATGACAGTATAGTACTGCGTAGATCAACCCGCAGCAACTTTGGTCAGCTCCCATTACGCTATAGACAAAGTACAGTTTAGTTGAAAGTGACGGTATAAAGTGTAATGTTTAACCTGTTATAGTTAAGCAACGTTTAAGCGAAATGTGCCCACAAGGACTATTGTGAGACTTCCTTAAAATGTTAGACCACTGGTTATGAACTGGCTTTAACCACAAACTTTGCATTGTAAAAAGTTGCCTTCTTGGTACCAACCACAGGGTCTGCCTGTTGAGGGGCATGGCTCTGCACCAACAAGGGGGCCCGCCTGTTTATGGGGCCTGCCCTCCAACACTCGGAAGCGGGTACGCCTGTTTATGGGGCCTACCTTACACCACTCCCCTCAGGAGAGGAAGATTGGAGGAAAGGTCTGGGGAATGTGATGGCCCAGACCTGGTTACCAAAAGGACCGGTGACCTACCTCCTGGAGGTTTTTGGGTGGGTTTCGGACATGTGGGTGGTTGGTGGTGGAATGGTACCTGGCATGTTTAAATGTAAATAATTGCCCCTGTGTGGGAAAAGTTTGTAATTACCTTTTTTCTTTCTCTTGTCTTTGCAGCCCGAGGACGTGCTGATGATAACTAAGGGGGAATGTGGCGCCCCTGACCTGGTCAGGCACCACAGAGTATTGCACCCATGCGGGAGCAATGCTTCCAGGTAATCTCCAAAGGCCAGGATGAGGTGCACACACAAACATATAGTGACCAGGCCTCCCACATCACCAGAGGGGACCCTTGGGTAGCCAGAAGGAGTTAACTTTCAATTCCCAGCTAGGGGTGTGTTCAGGGGCTGGTTGCTAGGAAGCAGGGCAGAGAGAGAGGAAGGAGGGAAGTCGAGAGGAAGAAGTTGAAGTGTATGGAGGGGGAGCAGAGAAGCTCCCGTGCAGACAGGTCCTGAGGAGTGCTGTAGCTGAAAGCGGAGGAGAACGGAGTACTGTGGGTCGGCCTGAAGAGCATCCAGAGAAAGAGGGGTGGCTGAGTACGGAGATCCCGGTATCCGAGCACACAAGGGGAACTAGGTCCCCAGAACAGGCAGCAGATCATCCAGAGCTGCTTAACCTACAGGTGGGGGGGGTACTTCATGCCCTCACCACGACTACACAGAGCTTGAGCCAAGCAGCACACCAGGCCCATAAGGGGACAGGGCCAGAAGCCATCCCACCAAGGCCACGCTGCCGGCAGACGAGCCAGAGAGAGGGGAGCAGGGTGGTAACAGCTTCCCTGGAGGGGTCCTACTACGCTTCAAGCAAAGGATCCTCCTAAAACAGAAAGAGTGCAAGGAAGGCGAGTGGACAGCTACCCTCAGAACGGCCTCCTGGAATTCCTGGTTCCACCTGGTTATCACAGTGTCGCCCGGGCATCTCACCGTGACCTCCAAACAGTGAGTAAACACGTTAAAAGACTTCTTGGACTGTGTTTGAGTCATTCTGCGACCTGTGGTACTACAAACCCACACCGGGCCCTGGGGCTTGCCTCACTCTCAGGAGGCTACTATATCCGACTGCACCCACCATCAGCCCCAGGCGTCCCCTAACCTGCAGTGGCGGTCCCCACTGACCGCAATACTGAGAGTGGCGTCACGATCAAAACTGAAGACTCCCTACCTGTGACCAGCACCAGCTACGTGGAGTCCCTGAAGGTATGCACCGATACAACACCTGTGGGGCTTCACACCGCCGCTGCTGTGTGAGGCCTCCGGGGTGATGATATAGCAGCAATGGTGGTACTGCTCCCCACAGGTGGAGCGGAGCCCCGGGGACACTGTTAGTGCTCGTGAAAGTCTATGGTGTTGTGTGGCTAACGCGGTGCAGGGCCGACAGGCAATGAAAGAACCAGGCACAAACAACAGTCTCTTTACCTTTTCCTCTTTTACTTTGGGAACAGTCCAGTCCTGGGAGATCGTTACAGGTGGTGATGGGGATCCGGTCGGCCTGGAAGTACTTGGGGTGATCTTTCTGGCCAGCTGAGTATGAGGCCTACTCTTGTGCTTTTCTTTGTTATGATAGGACCCTGCTTCTCTGAATCCAGCAATGGCCCTCTTTGCTGCTGGGACCGATGGTACGTCCCTTTTCCTCTGTAGCAGGCTGCGCAGGCCCTCTCTGGTGCTTCTCTGCTGGAGTCCACACCGGGCCCTGATGCTGCAGCTGTACCTTCGGGATGTTTATGGGCCAGGTGCTTGCAGCTCTCCTGCCCTTCGGATTCGGCTACCAGGGAGTATTTTAAGCCCTGGTGGCCACAGACTCCGATTTCCGAGTCTCTCCGCTGCCTCTTTGCTACTCCTGCTTCCCTGGGCCAAGCTACTCTAGCTCTAGGCCCCAGATCCACAGGACAGCACACTCTGCGTCTGCTCACTATCACTTCTCTCTACAGACTGAGCCTACTTCCTCCCTCAGGTCAGACTTGAGGAAGGCTCCCTGGAATTCCAGGTTCAGAGCTCCCCCTGCTGGCCGGAGGGAGAACTGCGGTGGATGTTAAACTTGCTGGCCAATGGACCTCCCCATTACCTCCAGGCACAGCATTAACCCTTTGGGAGGGCAATGATGTTGTGGCGACCAGGTCCTGGGGCGCCAAACTCCCCCTTAGTTAAATTCAGTACTCCCGGACTGTAGAAAACAAAACAAGACATACATGTTACAACCTTAAACAACTATAAGAGTCCAGTGTGGCTCCCTGCCGGGTGTCCATTACACTGCTCCATGGGGGACCCGCCGCGATAAAACCCCCAACGTAGGCTCTGGGCGTGCGTCAGAGCATTGATGACCCCACTCTATGCACGCCGGACGGGTTTTTCTTCAAGGGTGCTGAGCACACTGGTGCTAACTATGTACAGCTAGGTGTTGGCCACCCATAGTCCAGTGGCCCAATTGTCTATTTTCTCAATCAAAAAAGAAAAACATTTTGTACACAACATTACAGACATTTCACATAACTATTTACAGTACATTCTAATAAGTACTCTTTCTTTTTACTCTCTATACCTTGGAAGGGGCTGTCCCCGAGTGCTGCGTTGAGACCTGCGTAGCTCTGGTGTTTGTCCCTGACTACTTGGTGTGTCTTCTACCTCAGCACTACAGGTAGGCCTAACCCTGATAGGTAAGCGTGATAATTGCCTATGTGGTCTAAGAGTCGCCAAGGGTATGACAGGTTCACCACTGACAGGGGGTTGATTCTCCTGTTCCACTGCTGGCGTGTCATCTCGTGTTGGAGCGGACGGTTCTTTAGGTGGATCTGGAACCCCTTCTGTTTCTGGCTCGACCAACTGCGGGAACGTCAACACTGGTACCACTATGGCATTGTTTATTCGGGTCCAAGTTTTGTTGAATTTTCCAAGGATTGTTTGGATCATCTCTTCTTCTTTTTCTGGACTTTGGGGACTTTCTTGTACTTCTTCTACTTCTTTTTGGATTCTGCACCGTTCGGGGCATGCTTTCAGGCGGTCTCGAGAAACTGCTTGATAGGTCTTGCCTTCATCTTTGCTTATGAGGCATACCTTACTATTGTCAAAGTTGGAGGGGATAATGGTGTAGGGTTCATTCTCCCACTGATCATCTAATTTATGCGCCCTCCACTTTTTCTTGAGGACCTGTTCTCCAGGTCCTAAGGGAGTTGCTGGAGCTGTTTGATTGTAATGCTGCTCTTGTCTCGTTCTTGCTTGAGACAGGCTCCTTTCTACGCATTCCTGGACCTTGCGGTACTGCTGTTGTCGCTCCTGTATCCCAATCTTCTATCTCCTAAACCGCTTCAGGTGACACAGTCCCCATCTCAAAGTCTACAGGTAACTTGCCAGGTCTTGCTCGCATCAGGTAAGCAGGGCTGCAGTTGGTCGAATTTACCGGGATATGGTTGTACAGGTCTACCAGATCTGGTAACTTCTCTGGCCATTGGTTTCTTTCTTCCAGAGGTAGAGTCTTGAGCATATCAATAACCACATGGTTCATCTTCTCGCACAATCCATTGGTTTGGGGGTGGTACGGTGTGGTTCTGATTTTCTTACAACCGTACATGTTACAGAACTCTTGGAACACTTCTGCCTCGAATGCAGGACCTTGATCAGTCAGTACCATTTCAGGGTAACCGTGAGGTCGACAAAAGTATGCCTGAAATGCTCTAGCTGCTGTTCTGGCTGTCTGGTCCTTCACGGGCACTACTACCAGGAAACGAGAGTAATGGTCCACAATGGTGAGGGCGTGCACATAGCCTGACCGGCTTGATGTTAACTTCACGTGGTCCAGGGCCACCAACTCCAGGGGCTGCTTCGTGACAATTGGCTGTAGGGGAGACCTCTGGCTGGCATCATCTTTCCGCCTCAGGTTACACGGACCACAGTCTCGGCACAACTTCTCGACTGTCTTTCTCATGTGCACCCAGTAGAACCGATCACGGAGTAGGGTCTCCAACTTCTTCCACCCGAAGTGTCCTGCGATATCATGATAAGCTGCTAGGACCATTGGAGCATCCCTCTGTGGGACCACTATCTGCCAGACGAGTTCATTCGTTCGCCAGTTGACATATCTCTTGCAGAGCTTGCCTTGGTATGTGAACAGTCGTCCCCTCTCCTTCCACAGCTGCTGGGCTTCTTCTGGAGCATCTGGGCCGAGATGGGTCTCAGCTTGTGCTAGCTTTTCTTTGACCAATCGCACGGCCGGGTCACCGTTCTGTGTCTCTTCCCAATTTTGGTGGAGTAATGGGTTGACCGAGACCTCGTGCTGGCTCGAGCGCTTCACTCCTACAGCATGCTCACACTGGGAAACACCTTGGTGATGGAAAGCCGGTGACTCTATCTCTTCGAGTTCATCCAGGTCTTCTCCAGACTCGGGTAAGAGGCATTCTGGATAGCGCATCAGCATTGTTATTCTTCTTGCCAGCCCGGTACTTGATGGTAAAGTCAAAGTTAGACAGCCGGGTCATCCATCGCTGTTCCAATGTACCTAACTTGGCTGTTGCCAGATGTGTCAACGGATTGTTGTCCATGAAGATGGTGAACTTGGCCGATGCCAGATAGTGCTTGAAGCGTTCAGTCACTGCCCAAACAATAGCGAGGAACTCCAGCTTGAAGGAACTGTAGTTTTCTGGATTCCTTTCTGTGGGCCGAAGCTTCCTACTGGCATAAGCTATCACCCTCTCTCTGCCTCCCTGCACCTGGGACAGAACTGCTCCCAGTCCCACGTTGCTGGCGTCTGTATACAGTACAAATGGCTGGCTGTAGTCAGGGTAGGCCAGAATTTCTTCTCCCGTGAGAGCCCCTTTCAGTCGGACAAAGGATGTTTCTATTTGGCTGCTCCATTCAAATGGAGGGCTCTGCTTCTTAGCTTGCTTTGGCTGGCCCACCAGGAGATCTTAAAGTTGCGCTGCTATCTTTGTGAAACCATCAATGAACCTTCGGTAGTAGCCCACCAGCCCAAGGAACTGCCGCACCTCCTTTACCGTGGTGGGTCTTGGCCAGTCCTTGATTATGGTGACTTTCTCCGGATCAGGTGCCACACCTTCTGCGCTGACCACATGACCCAGGTACTGTACCTTTGGTTTCAAGAGGTGACATTTGGACGGCTTTATCTTCAGGCCATATTTCGACAAGGACTCAAACACTTCTGCTAAGTGCCTCAGGTGGTCTTCATAAGTCTTGGAGTAGACTATGACATCATCCAGGTACAACAGCACGGTTTCAAAGTTGTGGTGGCCCAAGCAGCACTCCATCAACCTTTGGAATGTCCCTGGGGCGTTGCAGAGCCCGAATGGCATACAGTTGAACTCGCAGAGGCCCATTGGTGTCGTGAATGCAGTCTTCTCCTTGTCCGCCTCTGCCACGGGAACCTGCCAATACCCACTGGTGAGATCCAAGGTGGAGAAATAGTTAGCTGACTTTAAGGCTGTTAGTGACTCCTCTATTCTGGGTAGTGGATAAGCATCTTTATGTGTAATGCGATTAATTTGCCTGTAATCTACGCACATTCTCATTGTACCATCTTTTTTCTTTACGAGCACTAGTGGAGCTGCCCAGGGGCTACAACTATCTCTGATAACCCCAGCCTCCTTCATTTCCCGTAACATCTCTTTGGCACGCTGATACTGTGTGGGGGGTACAGGGCGGTATCTCTCTTTAATGGGATGATGATCACCTGTGGGGATTTGATGTTTAACCCCTTTTACCTGCCCAAAATCTAGGGGGTGTTTGCTGAAGACCCGTTCGTACTCCTGTACCACCCGGTAAACCCCATGCTTTTGGTGTGAGGGGGTGGAGTCGGTGCCCATATGTAATTTTTGGCACCAGTCTTCCAGCTGCCCCTTGGAGCCATTGTCTTGGTCGGACGGGATCAAGGGTTCCACTGCTTTGATGGTATTGTTGCTGACAGTGTACAGTTTTGCTACAGTGGCGTACCGGGGCAATTTGGCTTCCTCCTCCCCACAATTCAGGACACGGACGGCCACTCTCCCCTTGCGAACGTCTGCTACCCCTCTGGCTATCAGAACTCCAGGCCTACTGTCTGAATACACCGGTTCTACCAAGGCATGGTAATCCTGACCCTTGAGGCCTATTGCTGCCAGACACCATATCAACATTTCACTTCTTGGGGGTATTGCAATGGGGAGGGGGTCACTTACCCTCACACTGCCAATTTCTCCTCCGGCCAGCTCTACCTACTGCCTCCTCATCAGGGCTCTGATCTCCCTCTGTAGGGCACGCTGCTGCCCGGAGCTGGCAGTTTCAGACGCCTGTTGCAACAAAATTATCACTTCGGCAATACAATTTTCTATCACATTTGTACCAATGGTTAGCAGTGGGTCAGATTCTTTGCGATCAATATCTACAATTATCATCCTCTGACATGGCAATTCTACCCGCCCCACTTTAATGGTTACTTCTTTATATCCAATTTTAGGTAAGGGCTGACCATTACTGGCCACAATTGTTAAATCATCATCTGGGCCATGGTCAATGTCTGGATCAGCCCAATATCTTTTGTACAGTTTATAAGGGATGGTTGTTACCTGGGACCCCGTATCCAGGAGGGCATTCAAAGGGATCCCATCCAGCACAATAGGAAGGACCGGTCGTCCTCCCACATACTTGCTGCGGCTGGGGGTTGAGCCGGGCTTCCTTACACCTGGGGGTTGGCTCCTGGCCCCAGGCTCGGCCCATTTAAAGGACAGTGTCGTGCAATGTGGCCCGCCTGGTTGCAGCGGCGGCAGATCGGTTGTCCCGTTGAATCATACCTGTCTGTATCTTTTCCTCGGGTCGGCGGAATCCTCCTCTGTCGCATCCATGGGACGTCATCTGGGCTGGAGGCCAACTCGATTCTTGCAGGCGATGGGGTCACTTGTAGAGACTGCACGGTCTTGGCAAGGGCAGCTACAGTCTTGGTCAGCTCCTGGACCTGCTGTCTGAGCTCTGCAGTGGGGTCCTTATCCAGGGACTGCGCCTCAGCCCCTGCAGCGGCTCGTGTTGCAGGCACCACCCCGGGGTACGTGATAGCAAGAGGCCGGAGGGGTACTGGGTCATTCGGTCTAGATTCTCTCAGTACCCGGATGGCCTGGTCCTTAAACTTTGCAAAGTCCAAAGCAGGGTTCTGCAGGACCATGATACGCAGCTGGGTCCTGTGGGCATCTGACAGGAGCCCCTCTATGAACTGCTCAGTTAGGAGTTTGTCTTCTTCACGTACACTCTCTGGGTCCACCTGTTTAACTGCTTTCAGGGCCTCCTGCAAGTTTAAGGCATAGTCCCGTATGCTGTCTGTGGCCCGTTGTTTGCACCCAAAGAATCTCATCTTTATTTCTGCTGCGGTGTGGGTGTCAAAAGTACTCTTTAGCTTGGCCAGTATCTGGGTTGCTGTCCCTTTATCTGTATCAGGCCAGGACTTCACTTCACGCTGGGCCGCGCCGGCTAGCTGCCCCATTAATATGCCCACCTTTTGGCTCTCAGTCAGCAGATACACCCGGAACAAGCTGTGCAAACTTTCTCTGAAGTCGCTCAAGGTATGGGACTCCCCGGAGTACTGCGGCAGCCATTCCGCTCCCGGGATGTACGGCATTGTGATCGGCATTACCGGCGCTACAGCGGGGGCTGGGGCGACGGCGACTGGGATTGCTTCGGCTGGGGCCGCGGCGTCTCGGGCTATGGCAGCCACCTGCCCTTCCTCCGAGTCGGACATCTTCCTCCCCCTTAGTGAACCTTACCAGGCTCCGTTCACTTTTCAAATTCCCTTCTGGGTCGCGCGGGGTTAACAGCGCTCTGCTCTGATGGCGCACTCCCTTCGCGCTCTTTGTCAGGCACGCCCCCCTTCTTCCTGCGCTCGGCGAGGCTAATGGCGGCGGCAGTTTGCAAACAGTAACACAGTCTTTTAAGCACAGTTTCTGCAGTCGCACAGTACCCGGTGGGACCGGGCACGAAATCCTGTTCGTGACGCCAAAGTTGACTCGCCCACCCCAGGGCTATGGGACACCCGGTGCCGGGCCGGACTAGTCCGGTGGTAGTCAGTGGTGGCTGGGCCCGGCTCCGTGGCCCTGGTGGGTGTCAGTAGAATATGTGGCTTGATGAATAAAGTTTGTGTTCGTGACGCCACCTGTGGTCTGCGGCTATTAAGCCGCCGCTGCTGTGTGAGGCCTCCGGGGTGATGATATAGCAGCAATGGTGGTACTGCTCCCCACAGGTGGAGCGGAGCCCCGGGGACACTGTTAGTGCTTGTGGGGCAGCTTGGGGCGGCACGGTGGCTCAGTGGTTAGCACTGCAGTCTTGCAGCGCTGGGGTCCTGGGTTCAAATCCCACCAAGGACACCATCTGCAAGGAGTTTGTATGTTCTCCCCGTGTTTGCGTGGGTTTCCTCCGGGTTCTCCGGTTTCCTCCCACACTCCAAAGACATACAGATAGGGACTCTAGATTGTGAGCCCCAATGGGGACAGTGTTGCAAATGTATGTAAAGCGCTGTGGAACTAATAGCGCTATATAAATGAATAAAATTAATTATTAAAATTAATTAATTAAAAGTCTATGGTGTTGTGTGGCTAACACGGTGAAGGGCCGACAGGCAATGAAAGAACCAGGCACAAACAACAGTCTCTTTACCTTTTCCTCTTTTACTTTGGGAACAGTCCAGTCCTGGGAGACCGTTACAGGTGGTGATGGGGATCCGGTCGGCCTGGAAGTACTTGGGGAGATCTTTCTGGCCAGCTGAGTATGAGGCCTACTCCTGTGATTTTCTTTGTTATGATAGGACCCTGCTTCTCTGAATCCAGCAATGGCCCTCTTTGCTGCTGGGACCGATGGTACGTCCCTTTCCCTCTGTAGCAGGCTGCGCAGGCCCTCTCTGGTGCTTCTCTGCTGGAGTCCACACCGGGCCCTGATGCTGCAGCTGTACCTTCGGGATGTTTATGGGCCAGGTGCTTGCAGCTCTCCTGCCCTTCGGATTCGGCTACCAGGGAGTATTTTAAGCCCTGGTGGCCACAGACTCCGATGTCCGAGTCTCTCCGCTGCCTCTCTGCTACTCCTGCTTCCCTGGGCCAAGCTACTCTAGCTCTAGGCCCCAGATCCACAGGACAACACACTCTGCGTCTGCTCACTATCACTTCTCGCTACAGACTGAGCCTACTTCCTCCCTCAGGTCAGACTTGAGGAAGGCTCCCTGGAATTCCAGGTTCAGAGCTCCCCCTGCTGGCCGGAGGGAGAACTGCGGTGGATGTTAAACTTGCTGGCCAATGGACCTCCCCATTACCTCCAGGCACAGCATTAACCCTTTGGGAGGGCAATGCTGTTGTGGCGACCAGGTCCTGGGGCGCCACAGAACCTCTTAAGACACACCTCAGAAGCTGCAGAACTTCATAATACTTAACCCAGCTGATGCAGCACTGTATAATACACATCACAGCTGCTGCAGAACCTCATACTACACAACCCAGCTGGTGCATGACCTTAAATACTTACCTCGGCTCATGCAGAATTTTATGATGCACAACTCAGCTGCTGCAGAACCTCATAATACAGACCTCAGCTGCTGCAGAACTTCATAATACACACCACAGCTGCTGCAGAAACTCAATACACATCTCAGCTGCTGCACAAACTTAAAATACACCCCTCAGCTGCTGTAGAACCTCATCAAACAAAACACAGCTGCTAGAGAACATCCTCCTACACACCTTAGCTGCTGCAGAACCTCATAAGACACACGTCAGCGGCTGAAAAACATCATAGTACACGTCAGCTGCTGCAGAATCCGATAATGCTCATCCCAGCTGCAGCATCACTATATAATACACAGCTCAGGTGCTGCAGAACCTCGTAATACTCAACCTAGCTACTGCAGCACTGTATAATACACTAGACAGCTGCTGCAGAACCTCATCCTACACAACCCAGCTGGTGCATGACCTTAAATATGTACCTCGGCTGCTGCAGAATTTTATTATACACAACTCAGCTGCTGCAGAACCTCATCACAAACCTAATCTACTGCAAAAAAATCAAAATACACACCTGAGCTGCTGCAGAATCTCATCATACACAACACAGCTGCTTCAGAACATCCTCATAGACACCTTAGCTGCTGCATAACCTCATAAGGCACACTTCAGCGGCTAAAAGAAAACGTCATAATACACATCTCAGCTGCTGCAGAACCTCATAATACTCTCCTCAGAGGCTGCAGAACCCCATAATACTAAACCCAGCTGCTGCAGCACGAAATGATGCACAGCTGAGCAGCTGCAGAACCTCATAATACACACCTCAGAATCTGCAGAACCCCATAATGCTCAACCTAGCTGCTGTAGCACTGTATAATACACAGCTCAGCTGCTGCAGAACCTCATCCTACACAACCCAGCTATCGCATGACCTTAAATATGTACCTCGGCTGCTGCAGAATTTTACAATACACAACTCAACTGCTGCAGAACCTCATAATACACACCTCAGCTGTTGTAGAACCTCATCATACACAACATAACTGCTACAGAACATCCGCATACACACCTTAGCTGCTGCAGAACCTCATAAGCCACACTTAAGCGGCTAAAAGAAAATGTCATAATACACATCGCAGGTGTTGCAGACCCCCATAATACTTAACCCAGCTGCTGCAGCACTTTAAAATACACAGCTCAGCTGCTGCAGATCCTCATCCTACACAACCCAGCTGGTGCATGACCTTAAATCTGTACCTCAGCTGCTGCAGAATTTTATAATACAAAACTCAGCTGCTGCAGAACCTCATAATACACACCTCAGTTGCTGCAGAACTTCATAATACACACCACAGCTGCTGCAAAATCTCAAAATACACACCTCAGCTGCTGTAGAACCTCATCATACACAACACAGTTGCTACAATGCATCCTCATACACACCTTAGCTGCTGCAGAGCCTCATAAGACACACCTCAGCGGCTGAAAAACGTCATAATACACATGTCAGCTGCTGCAGAACAGATAATGGTCAACCCAGCTGCTGCAGCACTGTATAATACACAGCTCAGCTGCTCCAGAACCTCATCCTACACAACGCAGCTGCTGCATGACCTTTAATACGTACCTCGGCTGTTGCAGAATTTTATACTACACAACTCAGCTGCTGCAGAACCTCATAATACACACCTCGGGTGCTGTAGAACCTAATCACAAACCTAATCTACTGCAGAAACTCAAAATCCACACCTCAGCTGCTGCAGAACGTCATCATACACAACACAGCTGCTGCAGAACCTCATAAGACACTTCAGCGGCTAAAAGAAAACGACATAATACACATCTCAGCTGCTGCAGAACCTCACAATACTCACCTTAGAGGCTGCAGAACCCCAGAATTCTCAACCCAGCTGCTGCAGCACGTTATAAAACACAGTTTAGCTGCTGCAGAGCCTCATAATATACACCTCAGAGGCTGCAGAGCCCAATAATACTCCACCCAGCTGCTGCAGCACAGCATAATACACAGCTCAGCTGCTGCAGAACCTCATCCTACACAACCCAGCTGGTGCAAGACCTTAAATATGTACCTCGGCTACAGCAGAATTTTATAACACACAACTGAGCTGCTGCAGAAGCTCATCATACTCAACACAGCTGCTACAAACATCCTCTTACACACCTTAGATGCAGCAGAACCTCATAAGACACACCTCAGCAGCTGAAAAACGTCATAACACACTTCTCAACTGCTGCGGAACCTCATAATTAGAGATGAGCGAACCGGTCGTGGTTCGGCTCGAGTTCGGTTCGCCGAACGGAGGTCTCGTTCGAGTTCGGTTCGGCAAACCACTCGAACCCATAGAAAACAATGGGAGGCAATCACAAACACATAAAAACACCTAGAAAACACCCTCAAAGGTGTCCAAAAGGTGACAAACAACACAACACAAACACATGGGAAAGGGACAAGAACAAATTCTCATGCGAAAACAAAACAGCGTTACGAGGAAAAAGAGGAGGCGACACAGATATGAGTATATGCAAGGGAACATCGATGCCATTACTGTGCAACTTGAGCCTTGCTCATTTTAGGCTTCCAATCTGGATAAATTGCCTGAGCTCGCCACGTACGCCTTGGGGATCTTGTCGTGTCCTGCAGCCAACGTTCTCTCGGAACCTGTCTTCAGTGCTGCTGAGGTTTGGTGACAGATAAGCACAAGCGTCTGTCCACTGACAATGTGGACATGGCTCTCAGAGGACTTTTCTTCCCCTGGGTCATCCAGGGGAGGCGAAAGGCACGCGTATTTTTGAGAGTGCTTCATGAAAAGCATCTTTTTCATTTTGAAAAGGGGGGTCAACTGATGCCAGTCAAGTGGGGTGTGTGTGGCCCAATTAGTGGCAACGAGGGAGACTGTGGTTGGAGTCCCCTCGCGGTGTTTCTAAAAGAACCAAAATGAACAAGTCATGACTCTCAGAGGACTTTTCTTCCCCTGGGTCATCTAGGGGGCGAAAGGCACGCGTATTTTTGAGAGTGCTTCATGAAAAGCATATTTTTCATTTTGAAAAGGGGGGTCAACTGATGACAGTCAAGTGGGGTGTGTGTGGCCCAATTAGTGGCAACAAGGGAGACTGTGGTTGGAGTCCCCTCGCTGTGTTTTTTGCATGATTTTCGAAGTGCATGACATGCCTAAGAGGTTTAGTTTCAGCATCTCAAACTTGTTGGCTACAGAAAGGCTGCCTTTACACCCTTTTGTCATTGAGGATTTTCGAGACCTTATGCCCATTGCAGTGCCCCAAGAGCCGATGGCCATTTGCCACTCCTTCTCCAAGAAAGGGGTGCCCGCGTTAACACAGCAGGTCGCACACAACATCACCGCTTCCTTGAGAAACTCTGTGTGTGACAGGGTGTATTTCACCACAGATACTTGGAACAGTAAGCATGGACTGGGGCGTTACATGTCGCTGACTGGGCACTGGGTAACTATGAACCAAAAAAGACTAAATTACCTAAAAAACCATTTTTATTCACATATATGCCACAAACAAGGTACACATATTAAAATAAGTAATGAAAAGAAAGGTGGGAATCAATACACTCTACTCCTCACCCTTCCTGTCATACAGGGGTCGGCGTCCTAAAGTTTACTGACGCCCCCGTTCCTCGTCGGCTTGAGTCCTATAACAGCCCTCCACTCACACTAGGAGAATACCATGTGTCCTAATTTAGAAGTGGGTAAGGTGAAACACCCAAAAACAGACCCATAAGGACAGTATGTGACATTAGTTTAGTCAAGATAGTAAATTTCTGTCAATAGATGTCATAAATTATGGGGGAGGTTCTCAGTCGACTAACAGTCAAGAGGAAAAGAGATTCATAAAAAACTGTTGTTGCATTTGTCCAGGATGCACCCTACGCATTTCGCCCTCTTATCAAGTCAATAGGGCTCATCAGGGGTATGGCAGCATAGATCCTTGACATTTAAATCACAGCTACAACCTAGAACATATAAAATAAACATACTGTTACCAACTCTAGAGGTCCGTAATTATATCAAAGTATGGATAGAGAACAAAGGACAGTACTGACCAGTAATAATGGATAAATACCAAGGAATTTTACTGTTAATAAATTCTTCCTCCAGGGATTAGACCAGGGCAATGCATCTAATAAACAATACAAAATATATAAACACATATATATATACGAACAAAGTATCTGTAGCTCCATCCCTCCAGGACATAAAAAGGCCCACACATCTAAGAAGACATATATACCTGATAGAGGAGACCCAGGGTATATATATATCCCTCAACACAACTGAGAGCTATCCAGAAGTCCAAGCACAGCCATATGTGCAACTGAGGTCTGGTCTAGGTAGATGTCAGCACATCTGAGGACACATCCCGCAGTGCAGGCTCATTCACATGTGTAATAGTAAAAATGTCCACAGGAACCAGTATCCCTTTGAAAAAAATGTACACATATATATACATGGTGTGTGAACACCAGCGCCCCAAAACAGGGGCCATCAATATAGTAAGGAGGACAACCTTACAGACCATCAGAGGTGCCACACATACCTCAAAAAATCCTGATCCTGGAAGAATTTGCCATTTGCCACTCCTTCTCCAAGAAAGGGGTGCCCGCGTTAACACAGCAGGTCGCACACAACATCACCGCTTCCTTGAGAAACTCTGTGTGTGACAGGGTGCATTTCACCACAGATACTTGGAACAGTAAGCATGGACAGGGGCGTTACATGTCACTGACTGGGCACTGGGTAACTATGGTGATAGATGGAGAAGTGTCTGCTGTACAAGTCTTTCCGTCCTCACAAGTTGTGTGTTTCAATCCTTCCTCTGTATGTACAAGTTCCTCCACTGCTTCTGCCTCATCAACCTCGTGTTGTTCATGCACCTCAGCCCAAACCCTGTGTGGTGAGGCCACCCTTCCTTGTAACTGCGCCCAAAGAATCCCACACACCTCCTTACTATGCTGGCAGCAGAGCTCAAGGCCATCAGGCGATCAAATGTTTACTTTGAAATGTAGGGGACATGTGAGACACCGCTGAGGAGTTGTGGATGGTTAGCTCTGTAGAGTGAGACTGAGTTTCATCAATGGTTGTCTCCGCTCAACCAGCAGCCAGGGAATGCCGGGTGCGACAATGATGCTAAACAGTCTGCGGCCCTTCTTCAGGGCAATGTGACACACGTGCCTTGTATGGCTCACGTGTTGAATCCGAATCTCCAGCAAGTTTTAAAACACTATCCCGGCCTACATGTCCTGTCGAGGGCACGGTGTAACGCCTGCCTGGATCGACACACTCAGACGGGCTGTAAAGGATAGGCTAGAGGGAACCCACTCACCAAGCTGGACCCCCAGAACTCTGAAACCCTTTAACCCCTATACAGTGATTTTGAATGACACAGGGCCCAAGTTGATCAATACCTGTGGAAGGCTGCAGTTCCAGAGAATAGTAGTCATGCAGGGTCAAAACATTAATTGAGGAAGAGGAACAGAATAGGAGGGACAGGACTTAATCAGAAAACAAGCAGAGGTTAAATGCAAATCGGCCAACGAGGTACATAAACAGCAAGCAGGAAAAGTAGTCAGGTAACAAGCACACAAACTCATAAAACTAAACTGGGGGTAACAGTAACCAGAGGTTCATAGCTTTGTTTGGCAGTGGTCTTCAGACAGGAGGGGCCTAAAAAAGGGTGTTGTGTCTTCCCATTGGTTGTAGCTGAATGATGGTACTTCATCTGTGAGATAACCACCACCTGCATTCAGCCATTGGTTCAGTATATGTCAAGGTAACGCAGCCCAGTGGGTGACCATAACCTACGTCCACCTGCGCCGCTGGGGTCAACTCCTCTCCCATCCTCAGCACTATGCATGAAAGGAACACGTTGTCACCTTGCGACAGGAGTACAAATTGACGTAGCGGACTACGGTGGTGACTTAACCGCAGTGTGCGGCACTGATGCAAACATGGCAGCGTGCCTTCGTCAGGCCAATGTGACACACATGACTTGTATGGCTCACGTGTTTAATCTGATTCTCCAGAAATGTTTAAAACAACATCCCGGCCTACATGGCCTTGTACAGCGGGCACGCTCCCTATGTGCTCACTTCCATCGTTCGAACCCAGTAGCTCAAAACAACTTTCATCGCTCCTGAAGTCTTAAGGTCTGGCGGTTAAACGTCTGAAATGCGATGTTCCAACACGCAGGAATTTGAATCTGCACATGTTGCAGCGTCTGTGGCAGCACCGCAGAGCCCAGCTGAAATACGCTATGATGTATACCCTGGGCTAACTTGATCCAGAGGTGGTGCAGATCACGCTGCTGGAGTGGTGTCAGATCAAGGACATATGCACCGTTCTACACAGTTTACAAATGTCGACGCAGATGTTTAACACTGGCGATGACATTCTCAGCGTGACAATTTTGGTCATCTACATGATGGAGCACACTGTAAGCATTATTCGGAGTCAGATGTTGGTGTGGTGCCCTGGACAAGCCAGTACGTCACAGGTACTGCAACAACACACCCCACACCCCGGCTAGGCACATCTAGGTCAAACACAAATCCTTGTTGCCTTGTTCCAGGGGCTGATGTCCACACCAGGGGGTGGGCCAGGCGGTTGGACCCGCCCACCGAGGAGTTCACAGTCCTGGAGGCAGGAAAAAGTAAGTCAGATAGAGATGAGTTTAGGAGAGTGAAGTGGTAGTAGAGGAGACTGACCGTGTCCAAGTGCGTGGCCCGGGCACATACAGCAAGGTTGGCAGACGGTGGTGACAGTCTGCAGGAGAGGCTGATTGAAGTGAACCGTAAGGACCGGGGATGGGCGGTGGCCCACCAGTACTGGATCGGGGAGCGAAGAGAAGCCAGCACCATTCGGCAGGGCCTACGGACCCCGACCAGGCTAGGAGTCGCCGTAAAACCGGTCAAATCCGTTAGCGAAGGGAACCCCCGGAATTTCCCAGCAGTCAAGACCCGAATGAAGGCAACCGCTCAAACCGTGAAGGGAAATACAGTCACCGCCAAGGCTACAGTTCCCAGGGCCAGAGCCTGCAGGCAAAAGGGGCTCCCTCAGCATCCATCCAAGCTGGGGAGTGGGTTACCGGTGGGAAGCCATTGGAACCGGGAACACAACACAGGTGCAGGGAAAGGCAGTCACCACCAACCTACCGGGAGAGCTACCGCAGCCGTCTGTGGGACCCGTCCATCCAGCCGTTTGTTTAACCGGAGACTTTTCATTCATAATTGGCTGTGATGTACCACCGTGCCGTGCGGCACCGCGCTGCCCCCGCGACCCTGCACCTCACCAGGCCCTGTAATTTGCCTGCCATCCCTAACACTCACCGGGCCCCGGGACAACCAACCCCCTACCCACGGAGGGGAGAAACAACATACAAGCTGCTCCCTGTCACCTCTCCCGGGATCCCCGTCCAGAGCAGCGGTGGTGTCACAACCTCACCACAACCGTGGGTGGCGTCACGGACAATATCCCTAAACCAAACAACCCCCCCTTTCACTCACGGGCGAGGAGCGCCGCTCAAGTCCCCGGGATCCGGCCCACTGCTCGAGCCACCGACCGAGCAACAGCAGCAGCAGCCGGACCCGAGCAGTGGGTGAGCGCAGCGTCCCCTCCTCCGCCCGCGCCATTGGTCCAAGAGGAAGGGAGGAAGTACTGGAGGAGTCATATGTGGAAGGGATAACAAGATCTACAAGGTCCAGATGGTCAGCGGCACCTTGGCGGCAGTCATGGTACGGTGGGGGAGAGGGATTATCAAGGGCGCATAGTATCAGCAAAACAGTTGAGGATGGTGCAGGAGCCCAGGAAAAAATGGAGGACAAACTGGCGATGGGCATGGAAGACTCAGCAGATTAGTGAGAGCTTGCTCACATTGCGGTTGTGCGAGGTTGTGGGGAGAGGGCAGAGGAAGGAGGCACGATTCTCACCTCTCCGCCACCAACACACCAAGGACTTGGTCCTCCTGGATGCTCAAGACACATGAGCGCCTTCTTGCTGCACTACCTACAACATGACCCTCGGATTGTATGAATTCGAAGTCATGCTGACTACTGGGTTGCCACACTGTTAGATCCCCGGTACAACACAAAATTTTGCGAAATAACTCCTGCCATAGAAAGGGACGCACGTATACAGGAGTATCAGCAGAAGGTGTTACGCAATCTTACATCTGCTTTTCCACTAAACACCAGTGGTGCACAGAGTGAATCTCAACGCTTTTTCATCGATAGGAGGAAATGGTCTTACTTGTCCACATCTGAGGGACCGAGAGCTGGCTGCTGTGCTGAGACGGCGTTGAGTACGGTGTCTCTGCAGAGTTACATTTTTGGTCATATACAAACTGAGTTGAAAAAGGACAGATGCTGGTGGAAAGGGGAACAGGTGTGTTGGAAAGGGTAAAAAAGTTTGTGTCCGTGGGTTTGTTGGTTAAGCAACATTAACATTTCCTGAAGAAACATCTGATATGGTGGAACTGGCAGATTTGGATAAGGTGGTATATACTATGTTACCGCTATATAAAAAATATTAAGAAGAAAAGAAAGAGAAAGGTAGATATCCCAATCGCCATTCGGTGTCCACCGTGCTCACAGATGGAAAAGGAGAGGTTGGCAACTGGAAGGTTAGGTGGAGGATATAGAGCAGGTTGACTCTCAAACAAATAGTAGCCTGAACCGAGTTAGACGCCACTCTGATCTGGAGACTGGGAGCCCTGTTAGCGTGACAGGGTCCACACGACCACCCAGCCCCGGAACTCCCTGTTAACACAGGGGCCATTGGTTACGCTGTCCGTGTGCGTAGGGGACACACCTGTGGACAGCAGGCGCATCAGCAGCAGCAGGCCTGTTTATGCCACTGGGCTGCATTAGCAGGACTGGTAGGACAGAAGCTGTTCTTAAACGTTCTGCGTTACCAACTGTGGTGGCGGCCTGCATCGATGACCTATCCCTGCCTACCTCTGGCCTAAAGCCGCAATGGGTTCAATACATGGAGGTGTGCTCTTTTGGAGCATAATAGAAGACTGGGCACCTTCTTGTTGGCTCCAGCCCCTTTTATAACCTGGGTCCGCCCTAAACCAGGGTGGACCACAATGCACCTCCTGGAGAGAAAAGCAGAGTGATACGTCATGAGTGGCATAACTAGCGTCCTATTTTGAACCGCCACTTGAATGATGACCTCATGGCTGCCACAACCAAAACACCTCAACAGTTATCGTCTGACCAATAACAATGAGGTGACAAATCATAGGCTCGGGCCTCTGCAAGCCTGTTGGGAGTGGCCTGGCCAAATTGTCAGGACACCTGATGCCCTGTGGTCTATATGGGCCCCCCACATCAGGGGCAGGGCCA
The DNA here is from genome assembly GCF_048569485.1 of Anomaloglossus baeobatrachus. Lineage (NCBI taxonomy): Eukaryota > Metazoa > Chordata > Amphibia > Anura > Aromobatidae > Anomaloglossus > Anomaloglossus baeobatrachus. The sequence goes on from NC_134355.1 coordinate 261,189,642, forward strand.
AAGACTTCATTTACCCGACCTAGCCTCTGATGCAGGAAGTGCCTGAGCATGCTCAGTAGCATGAAATACAGTTTCTGAAAAAAAGACTATCCGCTTCAGCATGCTGTCTAGGCACAACACAGGACTTAGACCCAGCACAGAGTGCAAGTACCTGTGCAAAGAGGCTCTTCTCAGTCAGTGTGAAGCCCCACAGGTGTTGTGTTGGTGCATTACCTTCAGGGACTCCATGTGGAGGAAGAGTCTGGTCACACTTAGGTTGCTTCTTTATATGTATTTTCGTGACGCCACTCTTGAGGTCTTGAGGTCAGTGGGGACCGAAACTGCAGTGTAAGGGGACACCTGGGGCTGATGTTTTAGTGGCCTCCCGAGAGTGAGTCAAGCCCCAGGGCCCTGTGTAAGTGTGTTGAGCCGCAGGTCGCAGAATGACTCATGCAGAGTCCAAACGAGCATGCGCTGTAGCCCAAAATTAAGACTTTGCCTCAGGAATGACACAGTCAGGCAGAGCATACTCAGTTGGCGAAACACTGGAATTAGGCTGCGACTGGGGTAAATCGGCACACAGGAAGGAGCAAACGCGGAAATACTTCGTTCAATTGTGAGGGGAGTCATTTTGGAGTTTGGTGAGGAGTACCGTAACACCAGTGAGCAGCATCCTGTGCCACAGACCAACATTCTTCCGGTGCTGTCTATACTGTAAACCATGATAGGAGCGTAAAGTCTGTATTTATGGCAACTGGACATCACAAGACCTGGGTACGGTAGGCTGTGCCCAGACAGTAATGCGTGCACGCAACACTTTGTATATATAGTCGTCCTACCCAGAACAGATATGTGTTTTCATAATAAAACAATCACACTTGCTGCCTCTGCACTGTCAAATTGTCACATACAGTTTAAATCACAGAGGGACAGCGACACATGTTTGCATTGAATGTTGCTTTTCAAGATTTACATGACTGTGTTGCAGAGCTGTGTGGTTTGCATTCACACTGTTATCATCTGCCTTATCTGTGAGGCTTCAGCTAACAAGGGTATTCAGGGTGGGTGATGTGTTTTGTCTATGTTTAGGTAGATAACTGGGAAGCTCTTGTGATTCGCCACTAGTAAGTTGTCTTCGCACACACACACACACACACACACACACACACACACACAATTACTGCTGCTACGAAGAGGGCTTAGCAAGCAGTAGGCAACTGAATAGATTGTTCTATTATTTCAATTTAATGCATGGTTCTTATTGTTTGTTTTGGGAAAGTGAAACAATCATTTATGAACCCAACTGCAAACAGTACTTTTCATGTTGCTTGGTTTTGCTGCATACTGTGGATCCCACCAAATACAAGAGTTAAAATGAAGCATAAGTCGCAAAGGGAATTTCACTGTGCTACAATGCGGCCTAGCGGGGCTGTGCAACCATCGCCTGCCCCATCACGTGCATCTGCGTGCTCTTCCTCCTCTGTGACTGTGGGGACAGCAGTCACACATGCTTTTTCACACTGAACTTCCATCCCGTTACCCGTAAGCGGGAGTGTGATTGGCAGGTCGTCACTTGTTTTTTAAGTGCAAACAGATGGTATTGTTGAGCTGTCAGACATTGAGAGAACCACCATTGGATGAAGGAAACATTATATCCACACCTGCACCTTCGTGAAAGATTGGCTGGACTACCTGCAGTTAATTATTGCGTTCCACAAATGGAAAGGAGTGTAGAATGCACATGTGTTGCACCTTGCTTGGCAGCAAAGGAACAATAACTTAGTATTCCAGACAATTTTAGGATGGCAGAAAAAGAGTCAGCTCTTTGGGCAAATTAAATAGCGTGGAAAAAGTGGGCAGGAGGGTACAGTGGCCGTGTTCTGTGTGTACCAGGACAGTAAAGGAAGCCTCACTTTCTATCCCTCCTAATGATGAAATGCAGCAAGGAGTTCCCTGAGTTTGCTATAAAAATAGCATAGCAAAATGTGCATGAGGGTGTCATGCAGAGGTGCTAGAAATAGCTTGGCACCAGTGGGGCACAAATGGAGTACAACAGCCACTTTTTGGATGCCACTAACTGGCAGCATTTTTTGCTATTATAGCTTATTAAAAACAGAGCAGGAGGGTGTAATGCAGAGGTGCTAGAAATAGCTTGGCAATAGTGGGACACTAATGGAAGTCCAATAGCCACTTTTAGGATGCCACTAAGTTTTCTCAGTGTTTGCTAGTATAATGGCTTAGTAACAATGAGCTTGAGTGTGCAAAGGGCAGGAGGGTACAGTGGACGGGTTGTGGGTCAGTGTAGAGGAAAGGAAGCCTCACTTTCTATCCCTCCTAATGGTGAAATGCAGCAAGGAACTCCCTAACCTTAGCACACAGACGCTCTTATCTGTAGCTGTTAAAACCTCTTTCCACAGACCTGACTGTCACCTATGGCTCTGAGCCTGCTGTTATTAGCCCTTACAAGGGCTGAAAGAAACTTCTATCCCTATTCTGTATAGCGCTGTGTGTATGACCTTAAATATTTACCTCGGCTGCTGCAGAATTTTATAATACACAACTCAGCTGCTGCAGAACCTGATAATACTCAACCCAGCTGCTGCTGCACTGTATAATACACAGCTCAACTGCTGCAGAACATCACCCTACACAACCCAGCTGGTGCATGATCTTAAATATGTATCTCGGCTACTGCATAATTTTATAATACACAATTCAGCTGCTGCAGAACTTCATAATACTCAACCCAGCTGCTGTATAACTGTATAATACACAGCTCAGCTACTGCAGATCCTCATCCTACACAACCCAGCTGGTGCATGACCTTAAATATGTACCTCGGCTGCTGCAGAATTTTATAATACACAACTCAGCTGCTGCAGAGGCTGATAATACATACCTCAGCTGCTGCAGAACCTCATAATACACACCTCAGCTGCTGCAAAACCTCATAATATACACCTAATTTGCAGCAGAACCTCATAATACACACCTCAGCTGCTGCAGAAACTCAATATACATCTCAGCTGCTGCAGAAGCTCAAAATACACACCACAGCTGCTGTAGAACCTCATCATACACAACACAGCTGCTACAGACCATCATCATACACACCTTAGCTGCTGCAGAACCTCATAAGACACACCTCAGCAACTAAAAAGCGTCATATTACACATCTCAGCTGCTGCAGAACCTCATAATACTCACCTCAGAGGCTGCAGAACCCCATAATACTCAATCCAGCTGCTGCAGCACTGTATAATACACAGCTCAGCTGCTCCAGAACCTTATCCTACACAACCCAGTTGGTACATGACCTTAAATATGTACCTCGGTTGCTGCAGAATTTTATAATACACAACTCAGCTGCTGCAGAACCTCATAATACACACCTAAGCTGCTGCAGAACCTCATAATAATACACACCTCAGCTGCTGCAGAAACTCATCATACACAACACCGCTGCAACAGAACATCCTCATGCACACCCTATCTGCTGCAGAACCTCATAAGACACATCTCAGTGGCTGAAAAAGTCATAATGCACATCTCAGCTGCTGCAAAATCTCATCATACAAAACACAGCTGCTACAGAACATCCTCATACACACCACAGCTGCTGTACAGTCATGGCCAAAAGTTTTGAGAATGCTACAAATATTAATTTTTACAAAGTCTACTGCTTACGTTTTTCTAATGGCAATTTGCATATACTCCAGAATGTCATAAAGAGTGATCAGCTTAACAGCAATTACTTGCAAAGTCAAAATTGGCTAAGAAAATGAACTTTAACCCCCAAAACACATTTCAACAGCATTGCATTCCTGCCTTAAAAGGAGCAGCTAACATTGTTTTTGTAATTGTTCCATTAACACAGGTGTGGGTGTTGATGAGGACAGGGCTGGCGATCAATCAGTCATGATTAAGTAAGACTGATACCACTGGACACTTTAAAAGGAGGCTGGTGCTTGGTATCATTGTTTCTCTTCAGTTAACCATGGTTATCTCTAAAGAAACACGTGCAGCCATCATTGCTCTGCACAAAAATGGCCTAACAGGGAAGAGTATCGCAGCTACAAAGATTGCACCTCAGTCAACAATCTATCGCATCATCAAGAACTTCAAGGAGAGAGCTTCCATTGTTGCCAAAAAGGCTCCAGGGCGCCCAAGAAGGACCAGCAAACGCCAGGACCGTATCTTAAAACTGTTCAGCTGCGGGATCAGACTACCAGCAGTGCCGAGCTAGCACAGCAATGGCAGCAGGCTGGTGTGAGTGCTTCTGCACACACTGTGAGGCGGAGACTCTTTGAGCAAGGCCTGGTTTCAAGGAGGGCAGCAAAGAAGCCACTTCTCTCCAGAAAAAACATCAGGGACCGACTGATATTCTGCAAAAGGTACAGGGAGTGGACTGCTGAGGACTGGGGTAAAGTCATTTTCTCAGATAAATCCCCTTTTCGATTGTTTGGGACACCTGGAAAACAGCTTATTAGGCGAAGAAGAGGTGAGCGCTACCACCAGTCTTGTCTCATGCTAACTGTTAAGCATCCTGAAACGATTCATGTGTGGGGTTGCTTCTCAGCCAAAGGAATCGGCTCACTCACAGTCTTGCCTAAAAACACAGCCATGAATAAAGAATGGTACCAGAATGTCCTCCAAGAGCAACTTCTCCCAACTGTCCAAGAGCAGTTTGGTGCCCAACAATGCCTTTTCCAGCATGATGGAGCACCTTGCCATAAAGCAAAGGTGATCACTAAATGGCTCATGGAACAAAACATAGAGATTTTGGGTCTATGGCCTGGAAACTCCCCAGATCTTAATCCCATTGAGAACTTGTGGGCAATCATCAAGAGACGGGTGGGCAAACAAAAACCATCAAATTCTGGCAAAATGCAAGCATTGCTTATGCAAGAATGGACAGCTATCAGTCAGGATTTGGTCCAGAAGTTGATTGAGAGCATGCCAAGGAGAATTGCAGAGGTCCTGAAGAAGAAGGGTCAACACTGCAAATATTGACTTGCTGCATTAACTCATTCTAACTGTCAATATAACCTTTTGGTACTCATAATATGATTGCAATTATATTTCTGTATGTGATGTAAACATCAGACAAACACAATTAAAAACCAGAGGGCAACAGATCATGTGAAAAAATCATTTTGGTGTCATTCTCAAAACTTTTGGCCATAACTGTAGAACCCCATCATACACACAGCTGCTGCAGAATCTCATTATACACACCTCAGCTGCTGCAGAAACTCATCATACACAACACAGCTGCTACAGAATATCCTCATACACACCTTAGCTGCTGCAGATCCTCATAAGACACATCTCAGTGGCTGAAAAAGTCATATGACACATCTCAGCTGCTGCAGAACCTCATAATACTCACCTTAGTTTCAGCAGAACCTCATCATACACACCACAGCTGCTGTAGAACCTCATCATACACACAGCTGTTGCACAGCCTCATTATACACATGACCATTGAGGAAGGATTCTCCAGTCGTGCTGTATGTGTGTTACCCACCAATACCATCTGTAAATAATACACGAACTGCATGTGACTTGGTTTAAAATTGGCCACAGCAGCCTTTATTACCTATTATTTACATACTAACACAAGGGGGCGCCGTCCAACGGGCGACCCCAACAAATAACAATAGGTAACACAGTAACCAATGCAGTAAATATACAACCCTGAGTAGGCCCAGTCCAGGAACCACTTCTCACCCCAGTATCCCTGGCCGCAACACACCGACCCAGAGATGAGGTATTAATCACCTACGGATTAACCCTCCAACTTTGCAGAACCCCGTGCCTGCAACATCCCGGAACCTGGAGCCACCATACCAAGATGGTGTCTCTCTGTCCAGTTACCATTGCCTTCAACCGCCTCTGGACCAGACCTACCCCCCGCTGCTGTGACAAAGAAACAACCCAGACAAAATTCCCCTCGGTATTAAACACAAGGGAGGGTGGGCGGGGATCGTTCCATATCCGGAAGTCAAGAGAGAGGGGGTAAGTCAAAGTCCTTTACTTACACCCCTCAACTGTCCCACCTCTTCCTCCAGGGAACTCCTCCTACCCACCAATCCCTTTTATTCTGCCTTATAAACAAACCATTCCTGTTTCCATTAACCCCATCACTCCTTCCCTTCCCTCTAGTCATGTCGCCCCTCCACCCTATGGGTTCCATGGCTTTCTTGACCATTGAGGAAGGATTCTCCAGTCGTGCTGTATGTGTGTTACCCACCAATACCATCTGTAAATAATACACGAACTGCATGTGACTTGGTTTAAAATTGGCCACAGCAGCCTTTATTACCTATTATTTACATACTAACACAAGGGGGCGCCGTCCAACGGGCGACCCCAACAAATAACAATAGGTAACACAGTAACCAATGCAGTAAATATACAACCCTGAGTAGGCCCAGTCCAGGAACCACTTCTCACCCCAGTATCCCTGGCCGCAACACACCGACCCAGAGATGAGGTATTAATCACCTACGGATTAACCCTCCAACTTTGCAGAACCCCGTGCCTGCAACATCCCGGAACCTGGAGCCACCATACCAAGATGGTGTCTCTCTGTCCAGTTACCATTGCCTTCAACCGCCTCTGGACCAGACCTACCCCCCGCCACAGGACAGGGCACGTGACTCCTTACGTGGCCTGGACCCGCCACACACCAAAAGCTTGTACCACACCTCCACGCAATCCCAGCGTCCACAAACAGCACCAAGAACGTTAAGATGCACCCCCATCGCATCACCAAAACCACCAGTTCAGCGCCACCAACTTTAGGCGCCGCCCCCCAATAAAGGCTCGATTGATACTGCCTACCGCACAAGCCACACGCCATTCCAAACCGGTCACACTATCAAAAACTACCCCACGATTAAGCCCGGGTATGTCTTCCACAATGCAACAAACCAACAATTTTTTTTTTTTTTTTTTTAAAACATTCATAAATAACTTCTCGAGATACCTAATCGCTGCCTCCCACTCACTGGACCAGTACCATCGACCCGTCCAGACCCCACTGGCAAAATTTGGGCGAGCCTCAGACCGTCGAGGCCCCGAGAACCAACGAATGCCCAAATATCCAAATGAGGCACACCCTCACCACAAAACCCAGAGGTTATAAACCCACAGATAACACCAACCTGTTACGCCAACCCATTCCACTCCCAAAAGACTCAAACGCCCCCATTGGCCTTAACCCGATAACAACTGAGGCCAACGTAACACCGAAACAAGAGGACTCCCACCTCCCAATACTTCTCACCACCCCTTTTCTGAGACCACCGAGGGGCCTCCGTGGAAGCCCAATCCAGAAGGAAGACGACCCGTAGTATTCCGGGCGCCCACCCCCGCCACCTGCAATCCAGTCTGCAGCGCTGCCACAAAATGGTACCTTAACAAACACGACACAATAATGATCCTGGGCGTCCTCACAACATAAATTCCGCACCCGGGACCGCGTATAACAACACCAACCTTCACCACCCGCCTAATCTGATTCGGTGAGCGACAAAGCCGGCGCTCAACCCACTGCACCACCTCGGACACATCCTCCAACATCCAACCTCCGCTCCTAACCGTAGATGGGCTGACCAACCCCACAATCTCAAAGCCTCCCAAAAGGCTAACACAAACCGTTTTGGACAAGGGAAACAAAACCTGCTCGTGCTCAGATGAACATAGCCACCACAAACCACTCACCAAACGCTGCCACAAAACAACGGAGACGGACCCTTGTATCCCGCTGCCTCACACCCGTACGACCAAACCCTTCAAGGCCTGCCGCGCACTAAGATCCTGCGAAAAAACATCTCTCCACATCTAATCCTCAACAAGACAGCCACAGCCGCCACCCTCTGCTCCACTGCTGACGCCGGCCTAGCAGCCTGAAAACCGTTAATCACCACTGCCAACGCCCCCACCAAATACTCCACCGGGCCTTCCTCACACATTGTCCCAAACAACGTTATCCGCGCCACCCACACTTCTGGATATCAGCCCCAAATAACCTCAGTCACTGGGCACCGAGCCGCTCCCCAACACAGCCACACCAGACTCCACAAGCCCTCAGGACACACCGTGCCCACCTCGTCTGTTACGCGGCCTCAACTCCCGAGACCTGCAGAACTGGAAGGAAACAAAGCAGCTGCTATTCCCTTGGCGAACCCCAGTACTGGTTGCGCCACGCATACCATTTTTTTTTTTTTTTTTTTTTAAACGCATACAATTGCGAAACCAACTGTCGCAAGTACGCCACCCTTGGCCCCAGGATTAGCAAACCAACTATTAATCGAATTCTCCACCAACTGATAGTCAGAATGACAGCACACCTTCCTCTTGGAAAAACTGCCAACCTCCCCAACCCGACTACTACCACCGATTGGAAGCGCTACCCCACAATGCCCAACCAGAAAACCAACTGGACCCGCTGCATCCGAGTACCGCAGCTACGTTCCATCAGACACCACCTTACCCAGCCACAATCCGCGGCCACTAAGTCGCCATAAGAAAAAACCTCCTACACCATCAGATCGTCATTGATCTCCTTCGTGACCACACACAAATGATCCGATGGCTGCACCCTTGGCGCAGCCATCGCCAGCCGTCCAGCAGACACGCCCCCCAGCGGCGTAACTCTGCACCCGTGGTTCGACCGCCCCTGCAAAGACTGCACCGCCTGAAACCGCACCGTCTTAGCTGACCTAACTGCCTCTATCGCAGCCCATAGGACCACACCATTACCTTCGAATCCTACCTCTCTGACCATAACATCAAACTTTATCCCCCACAAACTGTATCACTGGCGTTGGACCCTCAGTCTTCGCCTGCGCCAACAGGCCCAAAAGAGTATCCACCACCATCTGCAATGAAACAAACAACCTCAACGAATCATCAACCCGCCAACCCGATGTAAAGAGAATCAACCTATAATGAATAAGAGGTGTAAGCTGGGACACACCACGCACAAACCACTCCACAAAGAAATAACCGCCCCCAACGGAACATAAAATGGGACAAAACCCATTAGCCCCCACCGATCAGCATAATAATAACTCCCCTCCCCACCGCAGCACCAGAACTGCTAGCTAGCAGGGTGGACCAGTAACAACCTAAATGCCGCCTCCAAATCCACCTTTGCCATCAATGCTCCACGGCTCACCGCCTTTACCAAATCCCACCCTCTGTCCAACGACACATAATAAACCGCCGACAATTCTGGAGCCAAGCAGGCATACACCGATGACTCCTCCAGATAAGATACGTTTTGAACAAGCCGAAATATATACATCTATATACAGCTCATTTCCGGCACTACCCACCAACAGAGAAACCCAATCATGACAAGGAGGGCCCCGAATGGCCCACCCATCCTGCCCAAAGCCACGTCCTGACCCCTCTTTCCACTGACAACCACCAGGTGTCCCCTAGCCCAGCACAAACTTCCAATAAGGAGGCAAAGATCCACCAATATAAATAGAAAGACGCAGAATTACTATGTTCCTTACCACAACCCAACACGTATGCTTAAGACAACCGTCCGCGCCAAATCTGCACCACCCATCATTCTATTCCCCCCAAAAAACCCTCATCGACCGTGTCGCCGGGGTTCCACGCCCCGAACAGCCAACTACCCCCCAAAAGGGGGGGGCTGACTAGGAGCCGCCATCCACTGCAGCCATAAGGATGTGCCCGTATGCTCCTACCGCATACTGGCACGCAACACCTTCCCTTGCTGAAATTACACGGCGTACTGAAGCCAGACTAAACCGACATATGACCTAAACAAGCCACCCCAAATGGATCCATATAACCGAACCATGCCGAACCAATTACCCAATTCCTTCCCCCGATACCCTTGCCAAAAACGCAAATGCCCGCAGCCACGTTGCAAATGTACGAGGGGTGAGCCTCCACCGGCGCTCCCCTCCCTCTACTTATCCTTCCTGGAATCACTTGGCTTAACCTAATCCAGGTGAAACTGTTCCAGGGGGAGCAGCGAAACTATTGCTACACGTTCCCCCATTCAAATCTTATCCCTCACATCCTCCAGCAAGTGAGCCCCCCCCCCAGCGGGCCTTTGAAGCACCCATAGCTCTCACACTTGACCACTGTCAGCCCAATGCACCACCTCATCCCCCTCTTCGCTCCTCACCACTCACTCTGTCACAGCCCTTGCCGCCTCTGCCCGAAAATGCTCCCCTGCCGCCTCATGCGCCCTCACTCTGCCTGCCGCACCTGCGCCTACTAACCACCGATCCCGTCCATGCCGCCGGCGGTGCATGCGCACCCTCCACAACCGTATACACCACTGCAGTAAACCCCATACCTTGTCAAAACACAAACCCACTCGGCGCTGCCGTGTCCGCAGCCGCCCCCCCCCCACCAACTGCGCCCCAACCCTGCCGAATCCACGGCCGTCTCACCCGACCGCGACCCGGCGTATCCTGGAATAAAAGTCACGCCATCCAGACGTCTGATTCTTCCGTCGCTGCTTCCTCCTCCTCCTCGCTGGAGCCGATCGCCTCTGGCTCATGTAATGCAGACGCCGCCGAAGCGCTGCCACCACCACGGCCGTCCTCCTGGTACGCCGCGTGGGCACCATCCTCCAAGCTCCATCTTCTGTCCCGCGGCGACAACCCCGGAAACCGTCCCGACCCACGGGCTGCCACCGCGGGCCTCATCTTCTGGCCCGACCCCCCCCTGCTGCCTGCAAGGACAGGGGGTACCTGTGGCCCGACCCGCTGCCAGCAGACTCCCATCCAGAGCCGCCAGCCTCCTGCCCACCTGGGCCCAGAAGGCATCCGTCCGCCGGGTCCTCGCCCCCCTGGGGGAGACCGCCGCTGCCGGGATCTGCACGCCTGCTCTGGGTGACCAGGCGGGGACCGCAGGGTCCCCGCCGTCACCCCCACGTACCGACGCCTCCCGGGCATCCGTCGCACCAGGCTCGCCTGCCCTGGTGCCGGACCCCTTGCTGGCTGCAGCCCCCCGGCCACCCCCCCCTCCACCCACGGGGGAAGGGGGGTAACGCTGGCCTCCGTCCTCGCCGGGCGCTCTCCTGGCCAGGAGCCGCCGCATCCAGCCCTCCTGGGCCCCATGAAAGCCTCTGTCCGCTGGGCCCTCCCCCTCCTGGGGGAGACCGCCGCGGCCGGGGAGCTGCAACCTGATCTGGGTGACCAAGCAGAAACCGCAGGGCCCCTGCCGTCACCCCCACTCACCGACGCCTCCTGGGCACCCGTCGCCCCAGGCCCGCCTGCCCTGGTGCCGGACCCACCACTGGCTGCAGCTCCGCGGCCCCCCCCCACCGTCCGCGAGGGGTAAAGCTGGCCTCTGTCACCGCCGGGCGCTCTCCCCGTCCGGGAGCCGCCGCATCCAGCAATCCAGGCCTCGGCTCGGACCGGAAATAGGCCGCAGACAAGCCACGCCCCCCTCCCGGCTGCCGCGGCCCGGACGGAGATTCCTCCCGCGGCCGGAGCAGCAGCTGAGTACTGCCCTGCCCACGTCCTACCGCGGAGGGTCCCCGAAGGGGCTCTCACATCTCCTCCTCGCTCCCCCCGCACACGGCAAGTACCTGAGATATGAGGGAGGGGGGACGCCGCCCGCAGCTGACAGGGGAGCGAGGGGAAAGTGCCAACGGGTTAACCCCCAGCAGCCAAGGCGTGGGACCGCGCTGCCAGGGGCCCGTGCACTGCCATGATGAATCCGCTGGTCCCGGGTAGCAGCCATCCTGTCGCACGTCCGGATCGTTCCATATCCGGAAGTCTGGTGATGTGAGGGGCTGGGGAACCTCCATTATGACGTCCTTGTACAGATCTTTGTGTCCTTCTAAATACTCCCACTCCTCCATGGAGAAATAGAAGGTGACGTCCTGACACCTTATAGGAACCTCTCCAGTCAGATCGTTCCATATCCGGAAGTCAAGAGAGAGGGGGTAAGTCAAAGTCCTTTACTTACACCCCTCAACTGTCCCACCTCTTCCTCCAGGGAACTCCTCCTACCCACCAATCCCTTTTATTCTGCCTTATAAACAAACCATTCCTGTTTCCATTAACCCCATCACTCCTTCCCTTCCCTCTAGTCATGTCGCCCCTCCACCCTATGGGTTCCATGGCTTTCTCTTCAACTGCTGCAGAACATCATTAAACACAGCTGTTGAACGTTAATATACTCACCCCAGCTGCTTAAAAATCTCATTATACACACATCAGCTGCTCCAGAACCTCATTATACACACCTCAGCTGCTGTAGAACCTCATTATACAGACCTCAGCTGCTGTAAAACCTCATTATACACATCTGAGCTGCTGCATAATTTCTTAATTTACCTCATCTGCAGCTAATGATGCATTACAGAATGTCTTTCGTACCTGTACTATACTAAATCATACCTATACTAAATATACCTATGCTAAATCATTGCTGGTGATGTGCAGACAGCAGTGAAGCCATGTAACGTATGAGTAGAGATGAGTGGACCTGAACTTTAAACTTCAGTGTTCATATCAAACACTGACTTTACCAAAAAAAAAATCAGTGTTTTTATGCCTGCCCTAAAATCCCCCCTTTTTCCTGACATTGATACCCTTTTTGGGATGTATCTGCTCTTTATAAGGGCTTATACAATATACAGAATGGTTGTTTTTTTTTTTTTTTACCATGATCACGGTAAAATCATACACCTTATTATATTGCAGCGAAAATGGCCATGTTTTACACAACACAATTGTGCTATGTTCTTTGCTGCACGTATTAATCGTTTTTTGTTTATTGCTTTTTTGTGATTTTCTGAATTTATGGTAACATTTTTGAAAGATTGCAGCTCTGTGTGTCTCGCCTGCCCTTTGTGTCTCCCCCGCCCTCTGTGTTTCTCACGCCCTCTGTGTCGCCCCTGCCCTCTGTGTCGCCCCTGCCCTCTGTGTCGCCCCTGCCCTCTGTGTCTCCCCTGCCCTCTGTGTCTCCCCTGCCCTCTGTGTCTCGCCTGCCCTCTGTGTCTCGCCTGCCCTCTGTGTCTCGCCTGCCCTCTGTGTCTTCCCTGCCCTCTGTGTCTCTCACACCCTCTGTGTTTCCCCTGCCCTCTGTGTTTCCCCTGCCCTCTGTGTTTCCCCTGCCCTCTGTGTCCAACCTGCCCTCTGTGTCTCCCCTGCCCTCTGTGTCTCCCCTGCCCTCTGTGTCTCCCCTGCCCTCTGTGTCTCCCCTGCCCTCTGTGTCTCCCCTGCCCTCTGTGTCTCCCACGCCCTCTGTGTCTCCCCTGCCCTCTGTGTTTCCCACGCCCTCTGTGTCTCCCCTGCCCTCTGTGTTTCCCACGCCCTCTTTGTCTAACCTGCCCTCTGTGTCTCCCCTGCCCTGTGTCTCCCCTGCCCTGTGTCTCCCCTGCCCTCTGTGTCTCCCCTGCCCTCTGTGTTTCCCACGCCCTCTTTGTTTAACCTGCCCTCTGTGTCTCCCCTGCCCTCTGTGTCTCCCCTGCCCTCTGTGTCTCCCCTGCCCTCTGTGTCTCCCCTGCCCTCTGTGTTTCCCACGCCCTCTTTGTCTAACCTGCCCTCTGTGTCTCCCCTGCCCTCTGTGTCTCCCCTGCCCTCTGTGTCTCCCCTGCCCTCTGTGTTTCCCACGCCCTCTTTGTCTAACCTGCCCTCTGTGTCTCCCCTGCCCTCTGTGTTTCCCAAGCCCTCTGTGGGTCTCACGCCCTCTGGGTCTCCTTCTAAGTGCGCTTTCCCATCTGCGATTTCCTGGTGCGAATGCGATCTGATAAAAAATCGGATTGCCCTCGAACCAGTGTTAAACAATGAGACAGTTTCCCCTGTCCCGTTTTTTTCTTCACACGAATCAGGCTCTCAGTGCAATCGCAGCATTCTGCGATTTGCACAGAGTCTCGGCTCACGCGTGTGTAAAATCGCACTGCACTCGCATGTTATACCTCTGCAGTGCGGTGCACGCAGAGACAGACAGCGGAGATGGGTAAAAAGTGTTCCCTCCATCTTCTCCGCAGCTGTGATACGATCGCAAGATCACATCACAGCCAGATGACCCTCGGCTGACACCGCAGCAGAGGGTCATTAGCATATCGCTTCTGATGTTCCTGCATCGGAAGCGGTACGCAAGTGGAAAAGAGCCCTAACTCTGTGTCTCCTTCGCACTCTGTGTCTCCCTCGCTCTGTCCCTCTGTGTCCCCACTGTTCTGTCTCTGTGCTTTGTCCCTCCCTGTTCTTTGTTTTAAAAAAGGCAAAAGTGTAATGTAAATTTAATATGTATTATTTGGTCTAATACATGGAGTAGATAGAATACCTGTTTATATCCATTGCAAATAGTTTTGCTAGGCAGCTACTCACAAGCTCGTATGTTGCATAGAAATCAGAGACATATACGGCCATGTGCACACTAGAAAGTGTCTTTTTTTTTTTTTAAGGAAAATCCGGACCCTCTTAAAAAATCCTGCACCTGTGGTAAAAAACCGCACCACAACCGCAACGAATCCGCATGCGGTATTACCGCTTTTTGCCACGACTTACCACGGATATACTTGCAGGAGTGTCCGCAAGTTGGTCCCTGCGAATTTTTACCATTATCTATGGCAAAAAACTTGTGGAAAAGAAATGACATGCTCAATTCCACAGCAGAATATCCGCGGGTATAAAAAAAATGCATTTTTTAAAACCCATAGGATTTGATGGGGAATGACTGCAGCAATGTTAGACACATTTTCTGCAGCAATTCCGCAGCAAATCCGCGGTAAATCTGCAGCGTGCGCACAGGGCCTTAGGCTGTTTTGATGAAATAACCTGTTGGCAACCATTTGTGAATGAGCCAGTGGGTGCTGATTGGGGAAATTCAGTGTTTCACGCTCGATATTTGAAGGTAACATATGTAACATAATTATAGAATTTACTAACAGTAAGGCTATCTGATGACTACCTATTTAATATAAATTAAAATAGAAAATTTGTTAGAAAAGGAACTCTGCATTGGAAGCAGTCTGCCTCCCTTCAACAGCGGAGGAGTCCCCTGTGGTTATGTGCCCATATATTGTCCCCCTGTGGTATTGTGCCCATATATTGTCCCCTTGTAGTATTTGTGCCCATATATTGTCCCGTATTGTGCTCATATATTGTCCCCTTGTAGTATTGTGCCCATATTGTCCCCTTGTAGTATTGTGCCCATATTGTCCCCTGTGGTAATGTACCCATATTGTTCCCGTGTAGTAATGAGCCCATATTGTTCCCTTTTTAGTAATGTACCATCCTGTAGTAACATCACGTTATGATGTTGTCACATACAAAAATATATATATATATATATATTTCTTACCTTTCCTCCGTTCCTTCGGTGTATTGCAGCCCTCAGGCACCTAGACCCCGTGAGGGCCGTGCCAATTGCTGTCTGGCAGACGGGGCCGCTGCCATCAGCGTTTTCCTACTGGGGAGCGATTTGCAGCACTCACATTTTTACTAATGGCAGCCACGCCGGACAATCAGAATACACCCACATTAGCTGCTGGCCTCTGATTGGCCGGCAGCAGCTGCCATTAGTAAAGCTGTGTAGAAACGTGCGCCTCTGTGCAGTGCCGCATATTATATTCAGCAGAAGGAAAGTGCTGATGGTGGCCTCGTGTATGTGCCAGGCCGCAATCGTCATGGGGTCTAGGTGTCTGCGGGCTGCAACAAGCAGCTTCATGGGCCGCGTGTTTGAGATCTCTGGTATAAGGTGTATGTTACACAATTACATAGTAACTATAAAATATGGCGCCCTTGGCTCAACAACCCAGGTTTGCCATCCCAAGTTTTGTTATTAGAGTACCTGTTTCCCATGCGCCATCCTTCCACTATTTGTTAAGTGGCCCCTTCCCCTCCCCCCTTCTTCATGTTAATGTTTATGAATTATCTATAGAAATAAAAAAATATTAGAAAATGAAGCGTTAATAAAAAATTTCTTGACCTTCTGTTGATTTGTTTATTCTGCCTCCCAAACATTGTAACTTGTATTTCCCCCAGTAACATGCCCCTAGTTATGTATATACTGTTGCCACCATGTCTCCTGCGCATTTATTTGTAACTAGACGGTGGCCCGATTCTACGCATCGGGTATTCTAGAATTTACGTATTGTGTAGTTCATGTATGATTTTTGTTATATATATATATATATATATATATATATATATATATATATATATATATAGATGTTGTTGTGTGTAGTTACCAAGTGTTTGTGTAAAGCGCTGTACATGTTCTGGGTGTTGTCTGGGTGTGGCGGGGGGTGAGAGCGGTGTTGTATGTGTGTTGCGTGTGCAGCATTGTTTGTGGAGCGCTGTGTGTCTGTCGCGTTGTGTGTGTGTGTGTTGCGCGGTTTGTGTGGGTGTGGTGTGTTTTGGGGAGAGGTATGTTTTGTGCAATGTGTGTGTTGTGCGGTATGTGCGTATATTTGTGTGTGCCGCGGTGTTTGTGTGTTGGGTGTTGTGTGTGTGCAGCGTTGTCTGTGTGTGTGGGTGTCTGTGTAGGGCAGTTGTTTGTGGTTCCCAGTGTGTGTGTGTGTGTGTTGTGCAGTGCACCCGCGTGTGTGTGTGTGTTGGGGGAGGTGTGCACTTCCCATCGTGCTCCATCCCCCATGCAGCGCACTCCCCATCGTGCTCCATCCCCCATGCAGCGCACTCCCCATCGTGCTCCATCCCCTATGCTGCGCACCCCCCATCGTGCTCCATCTCCCATGCTGCGCACTCCCAAACGGGCTCCATCCGCCATGCTGCGCACTCCCAAACGTGCTCCATCCACCATGCTGCGCACCTCCAAACGTGCTCCATCCGCCATGCTGCGCACTCCCAAACGTGCTCCATCCGCCATACTCCGCACTCCCCATCGTGCTCCATCCCCCATACAGCGCACTCCCCATCGTGCTCCATCCCCTATGCTGCGCACCCCCCATCGTGCTCCATCTCCCATGCTGCGCACTCCCAAACGTGCTCCATCCGCCATGCTGCGCACTCCCAAACGTGGTCCATCCGCCATGCTGCGCACTCCCAAACGTGCTCCATCCGCCATACTCCGCACTCCCCATCATGCTGCATCCCCCATGCTGCGCACTCCCAAGCGTGCTCCATCCGCCATGCTGCGCACTCCCAAACGTGCTCCATCCGCCATGCTGCGCACTCCCAAACGTGCTCCATCCGCAATGCTGCGCACTCCCAAACGTGGTCCATCCTCCATGCTGCGCACTCCCAAACGTGCTCCATCCGCCATGCTGCGCACTCCCAAACGTGCTCCATCCGCCATGCTGCGCACTCCCAAACGTGCTCCATCCGCCATGCTAAGCACTCCCAAACGTGCTCCATTCGCCATGCTGCGCACTCCCAAACATGCTCCATCCGCCATGCTGCGCACTCCCAAACGTGCTCCATCCGCCGTGCTGCGCACTCCCAAACGTGCTCCATCCCCCATGCTGCGCACCCCCCATCGTGCTCCATCCCCCATGCTGCACCAGCATCAGCCTCTCTACCCACAGCATCAGCCTCTCTGCCCGCAGCATCAGCCTCTCTCCTCCCAGCATCAGCCTCTCTACCCGCAGCATCAGCCTCTCTCCTTCCAGCATCAGCCTCTCTCCTCCCAGCATCAGCCTCTCTCCTCCCAGCATCAGCCTCTCTCCTCCCAGCATCAGCCTCTCTGTCGCCAGCATCAGCCTCTCTCCTCCCAGCATCAGCCTCTCTCCTCCCAGCATCAGCCTCTCTACCCGCAGCATCAGCCTCTCTGTCCCCAGCATCAGCCTCTCTGTCCCCAGCATCAGCCTCTCTGTCCCCAGCATCAGCCTCTCTCATCCCAGCATCAGCCTCTCTCCTCCCAGCATCAGCCTTTTCTGTCCCTAGCATCAGCCTCTCTCCTCCCAGCATCAGCCTCTCTCCTCCCAGCATTAGCCTTTTCTGTCCCTAGCATAAGCCTCTCTCCTCCCAGCATCAGCCTCTCTCCTCCCAGCATCAGCCTCTCTCCTCCCAGCATCAGCCTCTCTCCTCCCAGCATCAGCGTCTCTCCTCCCAGCCTACCCCAGCCTCAACCTCCCCCAGCATCAGCCTCTCTCCTCCCAGCATCAGCCTCTCTCCTCCCAGCATCAGCCTCTCTCCTCCCAGCATCAGCCTCTCTCCTCCCAGCCTACCCCAGCCTCAGCCTCCCCCAGCATCAGCCTCTTTCCTCCCAGCATCAGCCTTTTCGGTCCCCAGCATCAGCCTCTCTCCTCCCAGCCTACCCCAGCCTCAGCCTCCCCCAGCATCAGCCTCCCCCAGCATCAGCCTCTCTCCTCCCAGCATCAGCCTCTCTCCTCCCAGCATCAGCCTCTCTCCTCCCAGCCTACCTCAGCCTCCCCCAGCATCAGCCTCTCTCCTCCCAGCATCAGCCTCTCTCCTCCCAGCATTAGCCTCTCTCCTCCCAGCCTTCCCCAGCCTCAGCCTCCCCCAGCATCAGCCTCTTTCCTCCCAGCATCAGCCTTTTCGGTCCCCAGCATCAGCCTCTCTCCTCCCAGCCTACCCCAGCCTCAGCCTCCCCCAGCATCAGCCTCTCTTCTCTCAGCCTCCCCATCCCAGCCTTCCCCAGGATCAGCCTCTCTCCTCCCAGCCTCCTCCAGCATGCCGTGCTCCTCTGCCGACACTCACAGATCCGATCGCATACACTCACACACACCCCCGATCGCATACACTCACACACACACCCGATCGCATACACTCACACACACCCGATCGCATACACTCTCACACAAGCGATCCCATACACTCACACACACCCGATCGCATACACTCACACACACCCGATCGCATACACTCACACACACCCGATCGCATACACTCACGCACACACACATTGACGATATTGCACATACGCGCTCACAACATCCGGAGATACCACATTCTTCTGGCCATGTGATCCTCCGGCAGGTCCTGAAAGCTCACAGCACAGTATCGCCGCCGAGAAGCAAGCGATATCCCAGGATGTTGTGAGTATGTGGATGCGATGTGATGTGTGTGTGAGGTGTGTGTGAGAGTGAGTGTGATCTGATGTGTGTGTTGTTATGTGTGTGCGTGTGTGTATGTTCCGCCGCTGCAGGACCTTGATGCGCTGGTAACTATGCTACCATGGTTACCAGCGTATCTCGTCCTCCGCTCGCACGGGAGCCCACACCAGCATACACCGGCCAGCCCCAGCAATGCGAGGGTATGTGTCGGCTGGTTTGGCGGCGTACGCTGATGTGGGCTCCCGGGGGTATAGTACTCACCTGGGAGTCGTGACCGTGTCGGTTCGGGGAATGCGTGGGGGGGGCGGGGCCAGAGCTAGGGTGCATTGCGTGAGGGGGCGGGGCGTGGCCGAGTTGCCAATGTCTGCAGGGTGCGAGAGGCCAATCTGTGGGGGGGGCGGAGCCTGGGCGAGTGGCCGGCCAATCCGTGTGGGGGCGCAGCCTGGGCGAGCGGCCAATCCGTGCGGGGAGGCGGGGCCATGGCGAGCCCAGCGGCCAATCAGCTTTGTGTCACCGTAAGGACACAATTTTGGAGCAAGACAGACAGACAGACAGAATAAGGCAATTATATATATAGATATATGTACTTGACTATTTTTAATGATGTAAAATTTATGTGTGTTAAAATTTTATTTTGTAGTTTATTATCAGACAAAAACTCATATTTTTAGGAATAAAAAGGAGAAAAAAGATGTCTTTCTGGAGTGGCTATTTCTTTCTATTACTACGTATATGTCCCTGTTTTAATGAAGTCTTCTGCTTACAAGTCATATAAAATTATAAGAAATGGTTAAATGGAGTCCTCAGTAGTTGATACCTTTTAATGGCTAACTGAAAACATGGTAATTGCAAGCTTTCGAGACTACGCAGGTCTCTTCATCAGGCGAGATATAACACAAAATCTGAAGAGCCACATATTGATACACAACAGGACATAGAATGGAGCAGTAAATAAGACTGGTACATTTTGCAATGTAACAGCACTTAATATATCATTTTATATTTAAAGATACATTACATTCAATATGGCCTTCACATAGGTCTGAATGTTATTCAGACCTATGTTAGGTGTAGTAAATTCAAACAATAATAGCAACAATCTGATCTTGTAAACCAGATTATGTCCTTAAGGCTGGACTCACACGAACGTAAGAAAAAACGGTCCCATTCTCATCCTATCTATCCATCTATTTAATCTATCTATTCCTCTATCCATCTATCTATCCCTTTCTCTATCCATCCATCCTTTATCCATCTATCCATCTATCCCTCTATCTATCCATCTATTTATCTATCCATCTATCCATTATTATTATTATTATTATTTATTTATAGAGCACCATTGATTCCATGGTGCTGTACATGAGAAGGGGGTTACATACAGAATACATATACAAGTTTCAATAGACAGACTAGTACAGAGGGAAGAGGGCCCTGCCCTTGCGGGCTTACATTCTACATCCATTTATCCCTCTATCTATCCATCTATCCCTCTATCCATCTATCTATCCCTCTATCTATCTATCTATCTATCTCTCTATCCCTCTATCTATTGAAAATCTGAAGAAAATCTGCAGCTTGTCAATTGTTGGTGCATTTTTGGCCCTCCCAGGCATTGACTTCACTAAAAAAAAAAAAAAAAATACATGTGGGAAAAAAACACACCAAAGCCACATGAATTTATTGGTGCATTTTTCTGCCAGAAGGTGCAGAAAATGTTATTATGACTTTTGCCTATTTGGGCAGTTTCTGGGCCCCATATGCAGGACTCTGATTCAAGTAAGCTGGCTATAGTTTTTTTTCACGCGGTGCTGTGCTACCGATGTCCCCAAAAGTAAACATCTCATTATCTCATTACCATTCAATGTGTTGTCACACAAAAGTGTCAATAAACAAACTCTTATCCCCCTCCTCACACACTGGGTTGCGTTGCTTTTTATTTAATCGTATGAACGTATATCTTACCATCATATAAAAATAAACACCAGACAATAGACAGTGATTGAAAAATATCAAAAGGATAAAAATCAAATTTGAATATCAAGATTTTCTATATATGCAATAGCGTTATCATTTACAATATAGAAATCCTTCTTGTCACCATGGTAGGATCTCAGGGGGCACTCCTCAACAATGTGCTGGATAGTTTGACGATCTGCTCCACAGTCACAGGTCGGAGAGTCATATTTTCCCCACTTATACATAAAATCTGCACAGACGCCAAAGTTTGTTCTGATACGATTTAGAGTAACCCATGTTTTCCTTGGTAGATTGAAGCCTGGTGGAGGGTTTTGTAAATTAGGGAACATTTGGGGATCACCTTCTACTACATTGACCCAAAGTTCTCGCCATTTCTCCTCTAAATGCAAGGTGATTGCAGTTGGGATGGGTGGATGTCTTGATTTCAATCGTTGTATTGTAACATCTCTGATATTTTGGTGTATTGGAAGTTTTTCATTATTCACTACTTTAGTGTACTCTTTAAGTAGGAGCTTTTGTCTTCTTAGATTTGCGGGTGCGATATGACCCAGCACAGGTAACCAGTGAACAGGTGTCGGTCTAATAGCACCAGATATTATACGCAAAGAGTTGTTCAGCTGAGTGTCAATTAGGTTTACATGACAGCTATTTAACCATGCTGGAGCACAGTATTCTGCAGCAGAGTACACCAGGGCAAGAGTAGATGTTCTCAAAACAGATGTTGCCGAGCCCCATGAGGATCCACAAAGTTTCTGAATAATATTATTACATGCTTTCAGTTTCTGTGCCAATTTATCCAGAGGTTGCGTTGCTATTTAAAAGCAAAGCAATGGATCTCTATTTTCATATTGGACTTTCAGAGTTATTGTTTGATCATTCCTAAAGTGTGGAAAGACAAAATTAATGATTGTGAGCACATAAGGAAATGTATATGCAATTTTTATAAAACACCATATGCAATTATTATTGCATATTGGGTCCACAGTAAATGCAATAGGTATATGCCTTGGTGGAGCAATTCTTATAGCTCAGCTTATGGGCGGTACATTAAACTCAAAGTATGTGTTTTTAGTGAAGAGAAAAATCACTTGGGGACATAAAAACAGGAGTCATTATGTAAGAGCTGTGGGAGGCAGTATTTAACACTTTCAGCCTGCCCCCCAAATTATGTCTCCTCAAATGTACCCCACAATGTTAAAGTTACCAAGAAAAAATCACATGGTGATCAGACCCCACTTGGGGCAATTGTTGTATCTCGGCTTATATTATATTATATATTATAATATTATCAATAAATATAACTTTTAATTGGAATTTGCTATCTCACTTCTCTATAGGGACCAATAATGTACCTTCCCTTTTTGAAACTATGCATTCTGTTAAATGAACACAATATAGAGATACACCTGTTCTTTTGCTAATAAACTTCATGGCTTAAACTCTGCTATGGTGAAAACTGTATGATACGAACTTGGTTTATTGGTGGTATTTTGTGAAATGAATCAAGCTAATAACATAATTATAGGACCCAGTATAATATATTGCATTCTTTAATAGTCAAACATAATGAAAAGCTCACTGTCCCCCCTGCTCTTAAGCTATTTGTGTTTTTTCAGTTCTTAAAAAAAGACTTTTCATTCATTGTGCTGAACTCAAAACTTCCCCCCTAAACAAGCATTTAAGATTCATTGTCTTTTCACACACAAGGCTCAATGTACAAACTCTTAGCCCCCCTCCCCCTCCCAACAATGCAGGGAGAGCAGGTAATGTTGCCATCTACTAGTCATTTTTAAACTTTCACTATAGCAGATTTATGTCCATATCACCATCGGTTCACTCTTCAATATACAGCTCAAAATACAAAATGTAAGTGAAAATACACATTCAGTTGTGTATATGCAAGATAAAACACAGGTGGACTGGCTGGTGCAAACATAGAGCTGTGTGTTAATATTATAGTAAGGATATTAAATCTTTTTTCAGTTATTTTTTTGTTATTTTTATGGTGTAATTTTGTTATGTAAGCATATTATTATTGACTACCCACAGTTTACATTTATTATTGGATGTGCTCTTCTGGGTCCAGATTTCAGGGGCCACATCCTAAAATAAATATGCACTGTGGGGCCCAGGTTGCCTTTTCTGATGGTAAGTGCTAGAGAGAGTGGGTCGCAGTGTCCCCAGGAAGCCCAAAGCCCCCTCTACAAACATCTTTGTTGGTTGTCTATCAGACCTCTGACTCATACGGAACCTGCACAGGTCTTTCATCCCCTTCTAGCTCCGAGGCCATGGAAGCTAGAAAGTCAAGGCACCACTCAAAAATTAGGGCTTCTTAATTGATGTACAAAGACATAAATCCATGTGACACATTCATTTCTGCTCTGAATGTACGCAATATTAGAATCCTTTCACTGATTATGGGGTATCCCAGGGTGCTCCAAAGAAAGACATGTCACCAGGACATCCAGGTGCAAAAGACATGGCACCCCAATACCAGATAAGAGAATAAATCCAAAAAGGTAATGCGTAGCTTTCAAATTTGGGTACCCCAATGGGTGACCCAGTTTCACAGACACCCCAAATGGTGAACACAAAGTAAATGCAATATTAGAATCTTTTTACTGATTTTGGGGTACCCCATGATGTGCCAAAGACAGATATATCACCAGGACATTCAGGTGGAACAGATGTGGTACCCCAATACCAGATAAGAGAATAAATCCAAATAGGTAATAAATTCATTTGAAACACAAATTTCAAGTGTGTGAGGAAAAGAAGATTTAGCAACCAGGGGATGATGAGAGGTTAAACATGAAACTCATTCACCCCCATTTCTGACTGATATATTGGTGTTTTGGGTGCCCCGGGACACCCCTAAATCACCTGGATACTCAGGGCTGTAAAAATAGACAAGGAAAAAAACTTGTAGCTAGTATGCAATGTCTGGGTTACAAAAGAAGTAACCACTACGTTACAAAAGGAAAAACTGGGCGCGCCTATGTTAGAAAAGGAGAAACATAAAACACACACTTTTCAAGGACAACCTCAACTCCCAGACCTACTGCCTGTTTCTGGAAGACCACTTTTTCAAGCAGTGGTACAGGAAGAAGTCGGTATCGTTCAAGAAAAACATGATTTTCAGGTAGAACAATGTTCCATCACAAGTGGCTGGCCAGTAAAGGTCTAAAAGATGAAAAAATAATGACATGACCCCCTTGTTCACCTGATCTGACCCCATAGAGAACCTGTGGTTCCTCATAAAATGTGAGATCTACAGGGAGGGAAAACTGTACACCTCTCGGAACAGTTTCTGGGAGGCTGTGGTGTCTGCTGCACGCAATGTTGATCGTAAACAGATCAAGCAACTGACAGAATCTATGGATGGTAGGCTGCTCAGTGTCATCAGAAAGAAAGGGGGCTATATTGGTCACTATTTTTTTGGGGTATTTTTTTTGCATGTCAGAAATGTTTATTTCTAAATTTTGTGCAATTATATTGGTTTACCTGGTGAAAATAAACAAGTGAGATGGGAATGTATTTGGTTTTTATTAAGTTGCCTAATAATTCTGCACAGTAATAGTTACCTGCACAAACAGATATCCTTCTAAGATAGCCAAATCTAAAAAAAAACCCACTGCAACTGCCAAAAATATTAAGCTTTGTTATTTATGAGTCTTTTGGGTTGATTGAGAACATAGTTGTTGATCAATAATAAAAAAAATCCTCTAAAATACAACTTGCCTAATAATTCTGCACACGGTGTATATACAAACCATGCACATATTGCTAACAATATTAATATAACTACCTCTTTGCACTTGGCACTTTATTAATTTTTATATATATTTTTTACCATCTATTTATATATTGGCCTCTGTATAGTCAGGTGTGTTTTGTATATTTTTGTGTACCTTACTCTTACTGTGATTATATAAATAGCACACGTATACTCTGTATTAAATAGGGCGTCACAGAAAAATATGTAGACTGGATAGGCCTATCTTTCCAGCCATTTGGTTTGTATAATATTTATTTAATAAAGCTATAATCATTTTGACCTTTTTGTTCACTTTTTTCTTTGGTCCTAAGCTACATTCCGAATGGTCCTATTGTTATTTTAACTCCCGCATTCACATTTGTTTCATTGCTACATATATTAAATTCCACATTCTTGGGTGTAGGCACGGGATTTGTCTTGAACAAAGTTTATGATACTATGCAGGAACTGGCCTGATGTATCTAAGCATGGCATGCAAATGGAATACTCCCTAAACCCGTGAGCTGATGGGAATTTTTCCCTCATGGGGAACCAACATGGGGGACATATATCAGGATGGGGACATATTTCCGAGAAAGTGGCCCAGAATGAGGGGCATTAGTACAAAATGGGGGACATTGTTACAAGTTTCTTGTCATCCTCCTTCATTATGTATGTCTTTTACAGGATTTAAAACACTAAATACATATGACGAACATGCGCACAGGGGACCTAGGTGCAAATTTTGCTTCGGGGCCCAAATGGACTCTAGTTACGCCATTGGCTCTAAGTCATCTACTCACATTGTTTGGCCACAGCAGAGGAGGTTGGCTGTGTTTGACATCAATGACATTATATGCAGGAGTTGGTGTGTGTGCCTGTCCACTCACACTAGATAGTGTCACCGCTCACCCCTTCCCCTTCCTACAAAATGACATCTGCATGTCACTAAACATGAAACCATGTTTAGAAAACTCTCCCAATGAAATAGAATGTCTTGTTATATATGTTCATGCATATGTCCAATGTCCATATCTCCAAACAGGCAAGAGAGCATCTTACATACAGTAAATGTACAGAAAAGACAATACAATAATCTGCAATCAGAAATTTAGATTATAAAAAATAAGATCACTATCTGCTTTCATTTAGTTTTAAAAAAAAAGAAATGGATGTGACATCTTCCCTTAAAGAATAATAAATAAAAATATACATCAAAAAAGTATTGGATATTTTATGAAATTTTTAATAGCCTAGAGCAGAATCGGGCCCTGACAAAAGAGACTACCTTGTTGTGGTGGACTTAAAAAAATCTTTTGGCCAAAACAAGAGCTTATGGCTATGTATGTAATATAGTATTCGGCGGGAACTGTTAATGTTTGATTGATGAGGACATGGTATAGAAGTGGAGTTTTTCCCAAAGTGGGTGGTGGAACTCAAGGGATGGAGGCTGGGAGGAGTCTCAAAGGGGCTCAAAAATTTGACTTGTATTGGGCTCTGAAATTCTTGGTGGCAGCCCCGGCCACTGAATATGATGGTGCTAGATACAGTATATAAAATGTATATTGTTATTATTAGAAGACTTTGTCTACAATTATCCAAGGTCTATCATAGTTATGGTTTTGACTTTTGTCTCCACCTAGCCATTAAAACATTAACAATATTAAAATATAATTTATAATTCAAAACTATAGACCATTCACAGAGCATTTCCCATTCAGCTTGAAAGCATTCATTTTAATCCAATTAAATTAAGTGCAGATTTTACATGAAATAGATTGATTTATTTTGAATGACTCACTAAAATTAATGGCAGAAAATGTAGTTTTAAATAATGCAGGCCTAATGAGATACATTTTATTCAGGAATTGTTATAATGGTTTTTTATACTTCATGAATTAATTAGTCCTGAAGGAACAAATGTCATGTTTCAGAAAGATTTCCATATTGATCTTCTGACACCACCCTCTTAACTAGTTCATCAATTAGTAATTACTGATATTAAGAATGAAAAAAATGTACAATTCTATATACAGTATTTTGTTTTTATCTGCCTATGGTTTGTACAGAACAAGGTCTGCTGACAGCCAAGCACGCAATCTGCAGCTAAATGATCCTTCATGCAGCCACTCAATAAAAGCCCTTAGAAAAAAAAACTGCTGACAGATTTCCTTTATGTAATCTAAGGACACTACACAGTATGTGTTATACATAGATTTCAGTAATGTGTCACTTATCAAGTTGTGTGCTGTTTACTTGCAATAATTTGTTTAGCAGCAGGAGTTTATAACTCATTGGACTACATAAGCTACACCTGCTCATGCCTGCAAGTCCAACTATCCCCTCCTGTGATAAGGAGCGCACTGTCAATAGACTATTTACATAAAGAGCCTGGTGTGGGTAGGGTTAGCTTTCTCAGCTCTACTTCATCCTACATTTTCATGCCTACATTGAGTATTTGGTGAGATTTTTTTACCTCAGTATTTGTAAGATAAAACCAAGTGTGAAACAATCAAAGGCAAAGTATAATAACGAGTGTTACGGAGGAGCCGATTGAATATAAAAATAATATGAAATCAATCGTTGCCCCACGTCCGCCGGGCAGGTGTTAAAGCCACTAAGAACAGAAGGATGGATTACAGCAACTCAGGAGACCACAACGAAAATGAAGGAGATGTTGTAAAGGCGTACTCCTACGTGTAGCATGTCCCTGTTAACCTCACAGGTGCACAAGTAATGGTCACGTGTGTAGGAACACGTCAAAACCAACAAAAATGCAACAGAGAACAGTCACGTGTGTAGGAACACGTCAAA
Source organism: Anomaloglossus baeobatrachus (assembly GCF_048569485.1). Taxonomy (NCBI): domain Eukaryota; kingdom Metazoa; phylum Chordata; class Amphibia; order Anura; family Aromobatidae; genus Anomaloglossus; species Anomaloglossus baeobatrachus. The sequence continues at coordinate 261,217,175 of NC_134355.1, forward strand.
ACTGAAAGGTAACCCAGTTAGCATCACTGGGAAACCTGGAATGTAACCACTGAGCCGGTCACGTGCATACAGGGGCCCGTCAGACCGTGAAGGCCACCCAGTTAGCATCACTGGGTACCCAGGGCTGGCACACACACATAAACACAAGTCTGCCACTGACACTGCATACTAGGCGTGTGCGTAGGGGGCACATCTTGTACAGAAGGACCCTAATCACTCACCGTGCCGAGACACAGCTTGTACCCAGATACCTGGTACCGGTCCCTGCCCTAAATTCAGATTCACACTAGCATACATACACAGGTCTGCCACAAACACTGCACACTAAAATGGCGCTGGAACCCACTCACTCTGCCAGCCGGGAATACAGCCTTTGCTATCAGTATGCATAATGACACTCGCGTCCCAATGGGCGTAGCTACAAACCTTTTATAGCCACCACCCTGGCCCAGGCCACATGGCATGTGGTAATGGCGTCGGCTTCAGCCATACAGGGGCTGCCACTTCATTGCTGAAGTCTTGATGACCAATCAGCGTCTGCCACTTCATCGCTGATGTCACTGATGACCAATCAGTGGCCACCTTGTCATCAATGACATCATGCACATGCTCAGTGTGGCTGCATGAGCACTTCGGCTCAGGATGGTACAAAACTCTAGCCACCTGATGCCTCAAGGGACAGCCAAGTGGCGCTGCAGACCGGTTCGAGGCACAACAGAACCCCAAACTGTAACAACGAGCACCGCTCCTGGTTTTGTCTTACAAATATTGAGATAAACAACTCACCTAATACTGAACATGTGAACCTGGCCTAAGAACTCAGATTACTGGGAGCAGCAGTTGAGAAACAATCAAAGTGATACATCATTGGAATCAGGATGTTTTCTCCTACATCATGCTGCTGGTAGATGAGGTAGTAAAAACCTGCTGACAAATTCCTTGTAAGATTTGCTGTAGAAACACATAAAGTGAAAGTGCATTGAAATAGTATTCATACCCCGCAAACTTTTCCACATTTTTTCATGTTAAACCCACAATTTAAATGTATTTTATTGGGATTTTATGTGATATACCAATCCTTTTTTTTTTTTTTTTTAAAAGATAATAAACAATGGGGAAGAACCATGGCTCAAACAATGAGGCTAATAAAAAATAAATGGTAGGCACCAGTCCAGTACAGACAGTATATGAACTCCTTAATTTTGAAGTCGCAACAGCAATCACAGGATTGATAGTCAGGTTAAAGTTAACCTGTCATCTGTAAAAACATTATTAACCTGCAAATATGGGCTTAATCTGCAGGTTAATAGTGATTGAAACCTGCCATGCATCTGCACATTAAACCCTGCTAACGGGAGGAAAACGGGAGGAAAAAAGCTTTAATACACCAGCAGTATTTAAGTTTCAGTCATGGGGTTAGTGTTGGCATGGGTTCAGTCATGACTCTGTTTATGGAAAGCGGGGGCTTTAACTGTGCACCCGGCACTGACTGACAGCTGCTCAGCATTGGAACCTGCTGTCAGTGCAGGGCTCTCTATACACAGTGACTGACCCCACTCCCGTGACTGAAATCCAAACACTGCCAGGGGTATTACAGTTCTTTACCTCCACAGTTACCAGGCATGTTTAAAACCTGCAGAATAACCATATATCTGCAGATTAATAGCACTTTTATACATGACAGGTTCCCTGTAATAACATGCAGATGATTAATAATTGGAAATAACATTTTCAAAAAAATCTTTATTTAGTTGGTATAAAGTATAAGTACTGTGCTGAAATACATGCAATTATATGATGTGGCTGCTATTAGTAAGGTTAATGAAGAGTAACCATCATTCTTTTTTTAATGAATTATAGTGTGCGCACAATTATTAGCCAATTTTTATTGCTGATGATTAATTTTATTATTAAACAATTAAAATTCTATCGGTTAATACAAAACTTTAATAAATCTGAGTGTGTGCAGCATTATTGGACAAGTATTAGTGTTCAGAATTATTATGCAGTTAAGTGAAAAACATACATTTTCCATCTTAATTATTTATTTTCATCTGTTAAAATGAGAATAATAAGCAAACTACTCAAAATATACAAAAATACATATCTGCCACTTCAAAAAAATAGCAGCGATCAGTATAGCCACCCATCTTTCAATAATTTCTGCAATGCTCTGTAAAATATGTCACTATATAAGCAAAGCAAAATAAATAGTTCTCCATTGCATTAGGTTCGTTATTCAGGATGAAGAATGAGTACTAGAATAGTACTACGTATAACCTGAAACCCGATTATTTAGTATATGCTCATGACTAATAATAAATAAATAATTGCAATCATAAATAAGCCTTCCATCTGTGGAGTCCGTCAGTTTTTTAATCTGTTGACGATCAACTTTTTGGGCAGTACCAGACACTGTTCAGATAGGTGCTTGTTTTCCTTCACTTCAAATCTCCAACTTAATTAAAAATAGCCCTTAAATTTACAAAAAGGTTGAGTTTGAGTGAGAAAGTCATCTTTCATCTTTAAAATCTTTACTGAGTAGTGAAGCAAAACCCAAGAGAAAATCACAAAATATGCATATACCCTATAGTAAGTAAATAAGTAAATAGTAGCAATACATGTAAATAACAGTACTAAGTTAACACTGATCAAAAAGCGTAGAAGTCATTACAACGTGGCACCACATGTTACGGGGGGCTGTCTGATAATAAAACCTAAAGGAATATCAGACAGTCAGGGTCCACCGTGCAAAGACTCTGCTGCAGACTATGGCAGAGTGCAATACCTCTGTTAAACTCACAGAGGAATATAATTAGTAAATAAGGCAATTCCTCCCTTACTTGGAGGGTGTGTGGAATGATCTCTGTTAATGATCACAGAGACAAAAGCAGTGAGTGTGAAATGGCACCTACCTAGGTCCGTTCCTCTAGTGGTGCCAGGAGACGGACAGCAGCGTAAGCCGCACAAAGCTCCTACCTGCGTTCGCTCCACTAGTGTGCGAGGACACTAACCACTAGATATGGCACCTGCCTAGGTCCGCTCTTCTAGTGGTGCAAAAGAGACAGACAGCAGCGTAAGCCGCACAAAGCTCCTACCTGCGTTCGCTCCACTAGTGTGCGAGGACCCGAATCACTAGATATGGCACCTGCCTAGGTCCGCTCTTCTAGTGGTGCAAAAGAGACGGACAGCAGCATAAGCCGCACAAAGCTCCTACCTCTGTTCGCTCCCCTAGTGTGCGAGGATACAAACAACTGCCAGACGCAGTATAAGGAACGTTACCCTAGCGGCAACGTCCACCTACGAGTAGAATCACAAGGCCCAGCCGGACCATGTGCCTCAGGCACCTGTCTATGTCCACTCCACTAAGAGGTAAGGATACGGACTCCAGCCGAAGCTGTAAGGTATAAGAACGCTACCCTGCCGGTAGCGCTCACCTAACATAGACAGAGAGATGCCTAGAGGGACGTGCACAGGGCGTCTACCCTCATGCATGAACCAAGAGGACTGAGCGCCGGACGGCGTGCATCAGGGTCTTATATAGACTCTGTGCCTCATCCAAGATGGAGGACACCAGAGCCAATCCGCTGCCAGAATGACAGCAATGACGTCACACTGGCCTATCACCGAGCAAAGCGTCACAAGCACATGACCAGCGACCAATCGGCATAGAAGGTGTCAGAGACATGTGACCACGTGTCACAAGCACATGACCAGTGGCCAATCCGCTTAGAAGGTGTCAGAGACATGTGACCTCGTATCAGCGATGATGTCACCCACACATGTGCAATGGCTCCAAGATAGGACTTAGTCTCCAGCGCTTGCACATGTGCAGTAGCAAGAAATCCAAAGATAGTCTCCAGAGCCACAGCAACCGTAACACCACACTTTTTGCTCAAATAGTGTTTACTGAGTACCCTATGTTATATACACTGACGACCAAAAGGATAACAATGTTTTGAACTTTTGACTTTCAGGCTCCATATCTCACCATCCACTACAGCTTTGAACATGACACTACCTTCATTTTATAGACAATCATCTTGACTATTTCATATCAACTATTTAGTATATGATTAGGTATGCCGATTCTTGTCATGTAACTGCATTCTTACTGTTTTGCTCCTAAAAATCTAAATTTATATCTTTAAATCATCAAAAAAATGTTTCCATGTTTTGAATGAAAATTTAGGTTAATTTTTTGGAAAGTGAGGAAGCAGTGGCTTTTAACAATTCATAAAAAACATGTTTTAATATGTAGTCCAATGATGCCCAGTGATGACAGAGGCTACAAGAAACATGCAGCATCTCAGTGTTCAAGGTTAGATAAACCTTTCTAGTGGAAAAGTTTCAGATTTAATTTATTTAGCACTGTGATTTTCAGTGAACACCTACATAAAGGAAGGCTTTATTTAATAATTAGGCTGCTAACAAAGAAGATAGTAAAGCAACATCAAATACTAATACAACAAAGTCTCTTGCTGTTTACAAGTGGAGTTATTGTCTGCTGAGGCATGGCATCCCACTCTACTGGAGGGTGGCTCTCAGATTATTGATGTTTTGGGGGACAGAGTTACGAGCATCTACACAGTGACTCAGCTGATTCGATGTTTTCTAAGGGATTCAGGTCTAGAGAAAGTGCAGGCTACTCTATTTGATGTACCCGAGTCTCCAGCAGCCATTCCCATTCCGTAATGATACAGCCTTGATGACCTAGAGCATTGTCATTCATGAAGATGAAATTAAGCCTGTGTTGTTCATGCAGAGGCACAATGACTGGATTAATAATGTTATTCAAGAAGTAGGGGGTTTTCACTGTATCATTCACAAAGCATAGGGTGGTTCAATAATGACTAGATACATCTTCCCACACTCTAACACCATTACCAAAGGCTCATCTAGTGACAACAGTAGCTGATGCACAGCGCAATCCTTGACGACTACCAACATAGGTTAGCCATCATTTTTTGCGCAGTGTGAATCAACGATCATCAACAACAGTGCTGAGGACACTGGTCCCTTGTCCAACGTAGATGCTCCCTTGCCTGGTGGTGTGGTCAGGTGCCCTTGCGGGTCATCTAGCATGCAGACCATGCTAATGTAAACAGATTTCAATGGTCTGACGTGACAGTTGGGTGACTTTCAGCTCCCTTAAATGTGCTTATAGTTGTGTGGAATTCATTATCTGGTTCTGAAGGTCATTTTTTGCAGTGCAGCAGTCATTAGTGTGGGATGTGGCAAAAGGGCGTCTACTTATATACCTTTCTGTGACTGTTACATTGTTTTTGTATCTCTGTTGCAACATTCTGATGATACTCTGTGACACTCTAAGCTCAGTGACCACTTCCATCTGAGAAAATTCTGCTGATGTCTCGAATGGCGAGGTACTGTTGATCAATTGTTAGGTGTTGCCTTGATCTCCTGATGTAAAAATGTGAACTGTATGATCAAAAGTGTTTAAATACCAATTTTAATTGAACCCTTAAATTTATTGGGCGATTCATGGATCAAACACCTGCTGTGAATTTTGCTAATAAGCGCCTTGTTAGAGAACACAAAGTTGTGCAAACAGTACTGAAACATTGAACAGTTGGACATGAGCATTCAAAGGTTTAGAGAAGGTAACTTTAAGTTCACCTGAAAATCTTAAGAGTGCATTTTAGGATTATCATGAAATTTCACCCGAAAGTTAAATATTCCTGACTTTTTGTGAGTAGTGTATTTATACTTTTTGTTAAGTATTAAGCATCATTTTCAAACATTTTATATTTCATATTTTGTGTAAAACCTGTGCCCATGAACTCTAATTTGCATCTCCATCACAAAATGCTCATTAACATATCTGGATAATTGTATGTTAGAAAAATGTATTTGGTGTGTCTAAAAGTACCAAAATGTGTTACCTCTTAACATGCAGACTATTGATTTAACTCATCCAGAGAGTATAGAGAGCCTCTCCATACCACACTGAAAGTGCTATGTCATCAATTTGGAGGACACTTGGCCACTTGTGTGCACATTATGTGCACATAAAGCCACCAATCAACATGTAATTAATGCTTCACTGTGCTCTCTGTATATAGTTTGCAGGGCACAGTAGTGTTTATTTAAAAGTGCCTCTGCTGTGCCTGTTATTGGTTACAGTTAGGTCCAGAAATATTTGGACAGTGACACAATTTTCGCGAGTTGGGCTCTGCATGCCACCACATTGGATTTGAAATGAAATTTCTACAACAGAATTCAAGTGCAGATTGTAACGTTTAATTTGAAGGTTTGAACAAAAATATCTGATAGAAATTGTAGGAATTGTACACATTTCTTTACAAACACTCCACATTTTAGGAGGTCAAAAGTAATTGGACAAATAAACCAAACCCAAACAAAATATTTTTATTTTCAATATTTTGTTGCGAATCCTTTGGAGGCAATCACTGCCTTAAGTCTGGAACCCATGGACATCACCAAACGCTGGGTTTCCTCCTTCTTAATGCTTTGCCAGGCCTTTACAGCCGCAGCCTTCAGGTCTTGCTTGTTTGTGGGTCTTTCCGTCTTAAGTCTGAATTTGAGCAAGTGAAATGCATGCTCAATTGGGTTAAGATCTGGTGATTGACTTGGCCATTGCAGAATGTTCCACTTTTTTGCACTCATGAACTCCTGGGTAGCTTTGGCTGTATGCTTGGGGTCATTGTCCATCTGTACTATGAAGCGCCGTCCGATCAACATTGCGGCATTTGGCTGAATCTGGGCTGAAAGTATATCCCGGTACACTTCAGAATTCATCCGGCTACTTTTGTCTGCTGTTATATCATCAATAAACACAAGTGACCCTGTTACGGTTGCTGCGAGCACTGGAGACTAAGTCCAATCTTGGAGCCATTGCACATGTGCGGGTGACATCATCGCTGACACGAGGTCACATGTCTCTGACACCTTCTATGCCGATTGGTCGCTGGTCATGTGCTTGTGACGTCTTGCTCGGTGATAGGCCAGCATGACGTCACTCCTGTCGTTCTGGCAGCGGATTGGCTCTGGTGTCCTCCATCTTGGATGAGGCACAGAGTCTATATAAGACCCTGACACACGCCGCATGGTGCTCAGTCCTCTTGGTTCATGCATATGAGTAGACGCTCTGTGCGCGTTCCTCTAGGCATTCCTCTGTCTATGCTAGGTGAGCGCTACCGGCAGGGTAGCGTTCTTATACCTTACAGCTTCGGCTGCTGTCCGTATCCTTACCTCTTAGGGGAGCGGACATAGGCAGGTGCCTGAGGCACATGGTCTGGCTGGGCCTTGTGATTCTACTCGTAGGTGGACGTTGCCGCTAGGGTAACGTTCCTTATACTGCGTCTGGCAGTTGTTCGTATCCTCGCACACTAGGGGAGCGAACAGAGGTAGGAGCTTTGTGCGGCTTACGCTGCTGTTCGTCTCTTTTGCACCACTAGAAGAGCGGACCTAGGCAGGTGCCATATCTAGTGGTTCGTGTCCTCGCACACTAGTGGAGCGAACGCAGGTAGGAGCTTTGTGCGGCTTACGCTGCTGTTCGTCTCTTTTGCACCACTAGAAGAGCGGACCTAGGTAGGTGCCATTTCGCACACATTGCCTTTGTCTCTGTGGTTATTAACAGAGATCATTCCACACACCCTCCAAGTAAGGGAGGAATTGCTTTACTTACTTATTATATCCTTCTGTGAGTTAACAGAGGTATTGCACTCTGCCATAGTCTGCAGCAAAGTCTTTGCACGGTGGACCCTGACTGTCTGATACTCCTTTCAGTTATTATCAGACAGCCCCCCGTAACATTAGGACTGAGCCAAGGGTCTGGCAGTTATGGCAGAATATCAGCAGTTACACCGTTACATACAAGTACTTGAGTCACGGCTCAAGAGTATAGAGGATAAACCTCAGACCATGGTGACATCTGCACATGCTCCTCGACTTGCTCTGCCAAACAGATATTCTGGCGATGCCAGATCATGTCGTGGTTTCATTAGTCAGTGTCAGATACACCTAGAGGTCAACTCTTCTCGCTTCTCTACGGAGAGGTCCAGAGTAGGCTTTATCATCTCCTTACTTCAGGACAAAGCCTTAGAATGGGCGACTCCCCTATGGGAGCGCTCTGATGTGGTTACTCTGAGACATCAAGACTTTCTTGATGCTCTTAAGGCGGTATTCATGGGTCCGCAGGTTACCCATGATGCGGCCCTGAGACTGTTAGATCTATCTCAGGGTTCGTTATCCACTAGTTCTTATGCCATTGCTTTTAGAACTCTGGTGGCAGAACTAGATTGGCCAGAGAAGGTGTTGATTCCTATCTTCTGGAGAGGGTTGGCAGGCTATGTCAAGGATGCCCTTGTTACTCGTGAGGTCCCTGCTTCTCTGGAGGACTTGATCACAGTAGCAACGAGGATCGATGTACGCCATAAGGAACGTAGACTCGAGGTCTCTTCCTCACGCCCTAAGCATCGGGCTATTCCAGTTGTTGAGGGTCCACTACCATCTTCCTCAGCAACTGAAACATCTCCCACTCCTATGGAGTTAGGTCATACGTCCTCCAGACTACGCAAGTCTGGTCCTCCTATATGTACGTATGTCGTCAAGCTGGGCACTATGCCAACAAGTGTCCTAGTCGTCAGGGAAACTCCCTGGCCTAGTAACCATTAGAGGGGGGTTACTAGAGACGTCTTCTGCACCCTCTAAGTGTTGTATCCCAGGTCAGCTCTCGTTATCTGAGAATACATGGCCTATTATGGCTTTTGTGGATTCCGGAGCTGACGGGATTTTTGTGTCCTCAGGATTTGTAAAGGGACACAATATTCCCTCTATCATGTTAGAGGCGCCTATTCCTGTCCGTGTTGTTAATGGAACTATGTTGTCTGACTCCATTACATTGAGGACAGTTCCCTTGCGCCTTTCCCTGTCTCAGGGTCACATAGAGGAGATTTCTTTTCTTGTTTTGCCTGAGGGTATAGACGACGTCCTTCTGGGTCTTCCATGGCTTCGGACTCATGCTCCTCACATTGACTGGGAGTCTGACAGCATTATTAGTTGGGGTTCGAAATGTCAGTCCCGATGTCTTCCCTTACCACCTAAGGTCGTTGCGGTTGCATCAACTGATCTCTCTCCCATACCTACACCCTATTTGGATTTCGCTGACGTGTTCTCCAAACAGGGTGCTGAGGTTCTTCCACCCCATAGGCCGTATGACTGTGCCATAGACCTTATCCCAGGTTCGGTTCCACCTAAAGGCAGGGTTTACCCCCTGTCGATACCTGAGTCGGAGGCCATGTCGACCTATATAAGAGAGAGCTTAGAGAAGGGGTTCATTCGTAAGTCTGTCTCTCCCGCGGGAGCTGGGTTTTTCTTTGTTCGGAAGAAAGAGGGTGATTTGCGTCCCTGCATAGATTACAGGGGTCTCAACGCAATCACAATAAAGAACAAATACCCATTACCTTTAATTTCGGAGCTCTTTGACAGACTGAGAGGAGCTCAAGTTTTTACGAAGTTGGATCTGCGGGGTGCGTATAACTTGGTACGAATTCGAAAGGGTGACGAATGGAAGACCGCTTTTAACACCCGAGACGGTCACTATGAATACCTCGTCATGCCTTTTGGGTTATGTAATGCACCCGCAGTATTTCAGGACTTCGTAAACGATGTGTTCAGGGATTTACTGTTATCCTCAGTAGTGGTGTATCTGGACGACATCCTGATTTTTTCTCCTGATCTGGAGACTCATCGTCAGGATGTCGTTCGTGTCCTTTCCCGTTTAAGGGAGCACTCATTGTTTGCTAAACTCGAGAAATGTGTATTCGAGCAGTCCTCATTGCCTTTTTTGGGTTACATTATCTCACAAGAGGGTCTGGCTATGGATCCTGCGAAGCTCTCTGCTGTCCTGCAATGGTCCGAACCTCATTCCTTGAAGGCGGTGCAACGCTTCTTAGGATTCATAAATTATTACAGGCAGTTCATACCCCATTTTTCTACTTTGGTGGCCCCTTTGGTGGCCTTGACTAAGAAAGGTGCTAATCCCAAAGCCTGGTCTACTGAGACATCTCAGGCTTTTGAGGCAGTAAAAAGACACTTTTCAACTGCTCCCGTTCTTCAAAGACCCGATGAGAATAAGCCCTTCCTCTTAGAGGTTGATGCCTCTTCAGTGGGTGCTGGTGCGGTCTTGTATCAAAAGAACGGTGCAGGTAGAAAAAGGCCGTGTTTCTTCTTTGCTAAAACCTTTTCACCGGCAGAGAGAAACTATACCATTGGGGATAGGGAACTGCTCGCCTTGAGATTAGCCTTGGAGGAGTGGCGTCACTTGCTGGAAGGAGCGAAACATCCTTTCCAGGTCTATACAGACCATAAGAATCTGACGTACTTACAAACCGCTCAGCGTCTGAATCCTCGCCAAGCCCGCTGGTCCTTGTTTTTCTCCCGCTTTCACTTCTCCATCAACTATCTGTCTGGGAGTAAGAATAACAAGGCAGACGCCCTGTCCCGCTCTATGCTTTCTACCCAGGAAGAGATTGACGAACCTCGTCTTATCCTTCCCTCCAGGGTTTTTCATACGCTCTCCCCTGTGACGTTAGACCAAATCCCACCGGGCAAGACCTTTGTTCCGCCTGATCGACAGAATGATATACTGTCATGGGCCCACACCTCAAAGGTGGGTGGGCATTTTGGTATTAGGCGGACACGAGAGTTACTGGAGAGGTGGTATTGGTGGCCACACTTAGCCAGCCACGTCAAGAGATATGTCGGTTCCTGCTACTCGTGTGCTCGCAACCGTCCATTACGGCAGAGACCGGCTGGGCTCTTGCATCCTTTACCAGTGCCAGATAGACCATGGGAGGTGGTAGGCATGGACTTTGTGGGTGATCTTCCATGTTCACAGGGACATAGATTTGTGTGGGTCATTACGGACCATTTCTCCCGGATGGTTCATCTCGTACCGTTATCGAGAATCCCATCTTCCAGGGTACTAGCCAAACTATTCCTCAAGCATGTCTTTAGGCTTCACGGGATGCCAGATCGTATCATTTGTGATAGAGGCCCGCAATTTACTTCCCGTTTCTGGCGAGATCTTTGTAGCCTTCTGCAAATTGAGTTGAATCTCTCTTCGGCATACCATCCGGAGACTAATGGTTTGGTTGAACGTACCAATCAATCTATGATTATATACCTTCGACACTTTGTTGCTGAGAACCACGATAACTGGTCCTCCCTCCTACCCTGGGCAGAATTTGCCCTTAACAATTCGCTGGCTGAGGCCACTGGGCAGACACCGTTCGTACTCAATAATGGGCAACACCCTAGGGTACCAGTACCGTTTCCCGCTGCTGCACCTCCTCCTCTTGTGGCCGACTGGGCAACTAATGCCAGAGAGGTTTGGGATCGGACTCAAGAGTCGATCCAAGCAGCTAAGGACCGTATGAAGACGGTGTCCGATCGGTTTCGTCGCCCGGCTCCTGTCTTTTCTCCAGGGGACTTTGTGTGGCTCTCTGCAAAACACGTGAGACTTAGAGTGAGCTCTGTCAAATTTGCTCCTCGCTTCCTGGGTCCTTATGAGGTTCTTCGACAGGTAAATCCTGTAGTCTATCAATTGAAGTTACCTGTCCATCTTAGGATTCATGACAAATTCCATGTCTCACTGCTAAAGCTGGCTATTTTACCTCACGCTCGTGAAGTGCACTCTCCTGCCTCTGATTCCTCTCGCTCTAGCTATGAGGTACGAGCCATAGTTGGTTCTAAGATGGTTAGAGGGCGCAGGTTCTTCTTGATAGATTGGGAGGGCTATGGTCCGGAACATCGCTCTTGGGAGCCTGAGGAGGCTGTCCATGCTCCCGACTTAGTTGCCGATTACCTGCGTCGCCGGGAGGGGGGCCCTTGAGGGGGAGGTACTGTTACGGTTGCTGCGAGCACTGGAGACTAAGTCCAATCTTGGAGCCATTGCACATGTGCGGGTGACATCATCGCTGACACGAGGTCACATGTCTCTGACACCTTCTATGCCGATTGGTCGCTGGTCATGTGCTTGTGACGTCTTGCTCGGTGATAGGCCAGCATGACGTCACTCCTGTCGTTCTGGCAGCGGATTGGCTCTGGTGTCCTCCATCTTGGATGAGGCACAGAGTCTATATAAGACCCTGACACACGCCGCATGGTGCTCAGTCCTCTTGGTTCATGCATATGAGTAGACGCTCTGTGCGCGTTCCTCTAGGCATTCCTCTGTCTATGCTAGGTGAGCGCTACCGGCAGGGTAGCGTTCTTATACCTTACAGCTTCGGCTGCTGTCCGTATCCTTACCTCTTAGGGGAGCGGACATAGGCAGGTGCCTGAGGCACATGGTCTGGCTGGGCCTTGTGATTCTACTCGTAGGTGGACGTTGCCGCTAGGGTAACGTTCCTTATACTGCGTCTGGCAGTTGTTCGTATCCTCGCACACTAGGGGAGCGAACAGAGGTAGGAGCTTTGTGCGGCTTACGCTGCTGTTCGTCTCTTTTGCACCACTAGAAGAGCGGACCTAGGCAGGTGCCATATCTAGTGGTTCGTGTCCTCGCACACTAGTGGAGCGAACGCAGGTAGGAGCTTTGTGCGGCTTACGCTGCTGTTCGTCTCTTTTGCACCACTAGAAGAGCGGACCTAGGTAGGTGCCATTTCGCACACATTGCCTTTGTCTCTGTGGTTATTAACAGAGATCATTCCACACACCCTCCAAGTAAGGGAGGAATTGCTTTACTTACTTATTATATCCTTCTGTGAGTTAACAGAGGTATTGCACTCTGCCATAGTCTGCAGCAAAGTCTTTGCACGGTGGACCCTGACTGTCTGATACTCCTTTCAGTTATTATCAGACAGCCCCCCGTAACAGACCCAGTGCCATTGAAAGCCATGCATGCCCATGCCATCACGTTGCCTCCACCATGTTTTACAGAGGATGTGGTGTGCCTTGGATCATGTGCCGTTCCCTTTCTTCTCCAAACTTTTTTCTTCCCATCATTCTGGTACAGGTTGATCTTTGTCTCATCTGTCCATAGAATACTTTTCCAGAACTGAGCTGGCTTCATGAGGTGTTTTTCAGCAAATTTAACTCTGGCCTGTCTATTTTTGGAATTGATGAATGGTTTGCATCTAGATGTGAACCCTTTGTATTTACTTTCATGGAGTCTTCTCTTTACTGTTGACTTAGAGACAGATACACCTACTTCACTGAGAGTGTTCTGGACTTCAGTTGATGTTGTGAATGGGTTCTTCTTCACCAAAGAAAGTATGCGGCGATCATCCACCACTGTTGTCATCCGTGGACGCCCAGGCCTTTTTGAGTTCCCAAGCTCACCAGTCAATTCCTTTTTTCTCAGAATGTACCCGACTGTTGATTTTGCTACTCCAAGCATGTCTGCTATCTCTCTGATGGATGTTTTCTTTTTTTTCAGCCTCAGGATGTTCTGCTTCACCTCAATTGAGAGTTCCTTAGACCGCATGTTGTCTGGTCACAGCAACAGCTTCCAAATGCAAAACCACACACCTGTAATTAACCCCAGACCTTTTAACTACTTCATTGATTACAGGTTAACGAGGGAGACGCCTTCAGAGTTAATTGCAGCCCTTAGAGTCCCTTGTCCAATTACTTTTGGTCCCTTGAAAAAGAGGAGGCTATGCATTACAGAGCTATGATTCCTAAACCCTTTCTCCGATTTGGATGTGAAAACTCTCATATTGCAGCTGGGAGTGTGCACTTTCAGCCCATATTATATATATAATTGTATTTCTGAACATGTTTTTGTAAACAGCTAAAATAACAAAACTTGTGTCACTGTCCAAATATTTCTGGACCTAACTGTACATAGTGATCTTATATGTTCCCCTTCCCATGGCCAATTGCAGTGGGATTCCCTGACCTGCTATGTCCACCTTATCAGCATAAACTATGCAGTATTCCTTGTCTTCCCAGCTTTCCTACTTCCCTAAGGCTTCTAATAATAATAATAATAATAATAATAATAGCTTATAAAAAGAAATTCAACTTCACCCGCATTTGCCGTATAAGCTGCTGTTCCTGTAATGCTGCTCACAATCAAATAGAAAAAGGAAACAAGACACAATAATGTCTCTTTTCTAAATTCCTGACATTTTTATTTATTTAAATATTCAAAATTTCTGCAATTCAACATTAACAAGAACAAATACTTTCACCCACAGTGAAGTATAAATACGAAAAAACGTTTCCTCTAATTGCAGTATAGTTTATCCAAAATTGTTCCATAGATAAAATCAAAAAGGAAGATTTCATTATTCCATACAATAGTTTAATAGTCTGAATTAACCCCTTAAGGAGTGAGGCACTTTGGTCAGATTTAAAAAACGAGGCTTGTTTATTAACGTACAGTGTCCCTTTATGAGGTAATAACACTGGAACGCTTCAATGGATCCCAGTGATTATTCAATGTTTTTTTCGTGACATGTTGTAATTCATATTATTGTTAAATTGTGGTTGATATTATTTGCGCTTATTCGTGAAGATATTAAAATTTCACAATTTCGAATTTTTCTGCTCTTAAATCAGATCGTTATACTACATAAAATAGTTAATAAATAACAGTTGCCCCATGTCTATTTTACATCAGCACCAACATAATTTTTTTTAAAAGAAGTTAGAAGGTTAAACGTTTATCACCAATTTTTCCTTTTTCCTACAATATTTACAAAACCATTTTTTAGGGACCACATCACACTTGAAGTTACTTTGAGGGTCCTTTGTGACAGAATATACCCCAAAGGTGCATCATTCTGAAAACTACCCCCCTCAAACTGCTGAAAACCACATTCTAGAAGTGTATTAACCCAGCAACAAAAGCAATGTGGAAGGAAAAAAATGAAAATTTTACTTTTTCCCACAAAAATGTTCCTTTAGCCTCAAATTTTTCATTTTCACAAGAGTATCAGGGAAAAACTGCACTATACAGTTTGCTGTGCAATTTCTGTTGAGTACGTCGATACCCTGTATGTGGTGGATAACTACTATTTAAGAGCACGACAGGGCTCAAAAGGGGAGGAGCACTATTCGACTTTTGGTACAAAAAATTTGCAGGAATCGATAGCAGACGCCACGTTGCATTTGTAGAGCCAATAATGTGCCTAAACAGTGGAATCCCACAACAAGTGACCCCATTTTGGAAACTAGACCTCTCAAGAAATGTATCTAGATGTGTGTTGAGTACCTAAAACCCCCCTGGTGTTTGACATAATTTTATGGGCTTGAGCTGTGGAAATAAAAAAAATCCCATTTTACCCCCAAATATGTTGTTTTAGCGCTATATTTAGCAATTTCACAAGGGAAACCGTAAAAAAAGGAGCAATACAATTTGCTGTGTAATTTCTACTTAGTAGTTTTCTACCACATATGGGGTAATGACTAGAGTTGAGCGAGGTTCGCGGTTCGAGGTTCTCCAGTTCGCGGCTCGAGTGATTTTGGGGGCTGTTCTAGATCGAACTAGAACTCGAGCTTTTTTGCTAAAGCTCGATAGTTCTAGATACGTTCGAGAAAAAAAACAGCTAATTCCTAGCTGGCTTTCCGCTGTAATAGTGTAAGTCACTCTGTGACTCACACTATTATGACATTTCAGTGTATAGTGTGCGGGAACAGCGCCTTCAGATCACTGCTGTATGTATAATGGCGATCGCCATTTTTTTTTTTTTCCTTGTCTTCCTTCCCTAAGCGCGCGCGTGTAGTGGGGCGGGCCAGCATGTCAGCCAATTCCAGACACACACACAGCTAAGCAAAAAAACAGAGAATTGTGGTTTAAGGGGTAACAATAAATATTTTATTAACTGGCAAATACCATATTATAACACTCATAATTTGCATATGGAGAGCAGGGGTCAAAAAGGGTAGCCAGGTATTCAGTATATAGTTAATTAAATCACAATATTGCTACAAGGAAGTACATGTCCACAGAGGATACAGGGAATAAAGTGTCATGTGCAATACAATTACTATTACCACAGAAACAGGGGGATTACATAAACATTGCACACAGTCCCATGTAAAGTGCTGTGCATATCCTCGTGGATCAGACAAGAGTTTTAGCAGCACATATATAACAAATCAAGTAACAGTCATGTGTATACCAGTACCCAGAGGTGGAGGGGATGCACACCAAGCCTAAGGAACACACGTTTTCGCGGGTAGCTTTATCAACCAGGCAAGGTAAAAATGGCAGCAATGATACAGGAACAGGACCTTTTGTGAACAACCCACACGATCACATGGTATGCTTTTAGCCAATGAAAATGTGAATGCTCGCACATGTGCAGTTGCTGCCTGCACGAGTCCTTCTGCATCTCAACCTGGCCAGGATATCCTGGTATACACATGACTGTTACTTGATTTGTTATATATGTGCTGCTAAAACTCTTGTCTGAGTTCCATGTATACCATCTCATACTCCGGCTCACTTTTTTGTTTTTATGTAGTTTTTTTGTATTCAGTACAAATAGGGAGTGGCCCCCTTCTCAGCGAGCTGGACATTTCATTCTGTGAATCCCCATGACTGTGTGTGTCCTGTTGGGACCCGGTCGCTCTCAGCCCTTAGCCACATTGAGGCCTATTTTAGACCCATGGTAAGGTTTTAATATTAGAGAGTGTTGTAGGTACTATCCCAACTGGGTACACCTTGACGTTTGGTGGGATAGCTTTATGCTTTTTTTGATCAAAAACAGTGTTTACTAAGTGCCCTATGTTTATATGCACTATGCTTTTATTTAGTTACAGCAGGGTATGTTTTCACATTTTTTTTCCTGGTTTTTCCTGCACATGTGCGAGCATTCACATTTTCATTGGCTAAAAGCATACCATGTGATCGTGTGGGTTGTTCACAAAAGGTCCTGTTCCTGTATCATTGCTGCCATTTTTACCTTGCCTGGTTGATAAAGCTACCCGTGAAAACGTGCGTTCCTTAGGCTTGGTGTGCATCCCCTCCACCTCTGGGTACTGGTATACACATGACTGTTACTTGATTTGTTATATATGTGCTGCTAAAACTCTTGTCTGATCCACTAGGATATGCACAGCACTTTACATGGGACTGTGTGCAATGTTTATGTAATCCCCCTGTTTCTGTGGTAATAGTAATTGTATTGCACATGACACTTTATTCCCTGTATCCTCTGTGGACATGTACTTCCTTGTAGCAATATTGTGATTTAATTAACTATATACTGAATACCTGGATACCCTTTTTGACCCCTGCTCTCCATATGCAAATTATGAGTGTTATAATATGGTATTTGCCAGTTAATAAAATATTTATTGTTACCCCTTAAATCACAATTCTCTGTTTTTTTGCTGAATTATGCCTGTGGTGGGTTATTTACCTATTTGTTTTACAATATGATATGCCCTGCTATAGTACTTTGGATCGTTCTTCTGTTTACACACACAGCTAAGTGGACTTTTAGGCTATGTGCGCACTGGGAAATGGAATTTTCTTGAGAAAATTCCGCATGCTCTCAAAGATTACCGCACCCGCGGTAAAAAAACGCGGCAAACCGCACCCGAAAACCGCATGCGGTTTGCCGCAGTTTGCTGCGGTTTCACCGCGGTATTGCCGCGGTTTTGCCGCGTGCGGGTTGGGATGTGCTTTATTGCATTCAATGCAATAAAGCACATTGAAAAAAAAAAAAAAAAAGTCATTTAATTCTGAGATAGTAGATAGATAGACAGAAGAATAGATAGAGGGATAGATAGATAGACAGACAGATAGAGGGATAGATAGAGGACAGATCGCTGCATTTCCCACGGTCGGCAGTGAGTTCACATTACCGGCCGTGGGAAATGACCGGTTATTACCTCTGCTGTCTGCTGCATTCATTCAGCGCTGTGTCTGTGACACATCGCGGCTGGATGTCAGCAGCGCAGGACCTGTGGATTATGCCGGAGCTGTGTGGATTACGCCGGAGCTTTGGTGCGGGAGGGGTTAATAAAAGGGTGAACGAGGCTTGTTGGTTTTATTTAAAATAAAGGATTTTTCGGTGTCTGTGTTTTTTTCACTTTACTTACGGGTTGATCATGTCAGCTGTCACATAGACGCTGCCATGATCAAGCCTGGGGTTAATGGCGGTGATCCACCACCAATAACCCCTTATTACCCTGACCGCCACTGCTACACGGCGGCAGGAAGAGCCGAGGACACTCCCGGTGCTGCCGCATAATGCATGCGACAGTGCCGGGGCAGCTGCGGCTGATATTCTCGGCTGCCGGAGGGGGAGTGAGGCGGGGGACATTAACCCTGCCCCTCGCCCTCCCCAGCCTGAGAATACCGGGCCGCCGCTGTGTGCTTACCTCGGCTGGACGGTAAATATGCAGCGGAGCCCACGTTCCTTGTTTTCTATATTTCCGTTTTCTTTCTATGTGTGTTCTATGTGTCTGTGTCTATGTGTTCTATGTCTGTGATGTGTGTGTGTGTCTGTGATGTGTGTGTGTTTACTCTCTGCACGGCTTCCTCTTCCTGTAATGACATCACTTCCCTGCAAAACCGCAGACAGGCGATGTACATTACCGGAGGTAAACCGCGAAATACCGCAGGGAATAACGCAGGAAAACGCAGTGAACCACACAGAATTTGCTGCCTGCGTTATTCCCAGCGGGATTTCATGATTAACATTGGAGTCAATGGAGTGAAATCCCGCAGCGATGTGCGGAAAAGAAGTGACATGCACTTGTTTTTGCTGCGGGATTCCCGCAGCAAAACATGCAGCTGTCAAATTCCGCCCAGTGCGCACAGGATTTTTTTTCTCCATTGGATTTGCTGGTGATTCACTGCAGAGATGTTATGAACATTTTCTGCAGTGAAACATGCAGCAAATCCGCGAAAAATTTGCGGCAAAATCCGGTAAGTGCGCACATGGCCTTAGCCAGAGAAGCAATGGCATGTGTGATAGGATGTCCATGTCACATGTCCCTGCATTATAAAACCGGACATTTTCCTCCAGCACGTCATTATCTGCCTTCTGCGTCCTTGGTGTCAGACATCACTGGCGCAGCTCCTATCGCCGGTACTGCTGTATACGCTCCATACACAGCGCTGGACAGCATAGGGATAGCACTTTCTATCAGTCCTTTTAAGGGCTCATACCGGCAGGGTCAGAGCCATAGGTGACAGAGTTTAAAACAGAGTTTAACAGCTACACAAGATGACAGCGTCTGTGTAGCTAAGGTCAGGGATTTCCTCGCTGCATTTCCCCATTAGGAGGGATAGAAAGGCAGGCTTCCTTTCCTCTACCCAGAGACCCACAACCCTGCCACTGTACCCTCCTGCCCTTTGCACACTCAAACTCATTGTTACTAAGCCATTATACTAGCAAACACTGAGTGAACTTAGTGGCATCCTAAACGTGGCTATTGGATTTCTGTATTGTCCCACAAGTGCAAAGATATTTGCAGCACGTCTGCCTGCATTGCACACTCAAACTCATTGTTACTAAGCCATTATACTAGCAAACACTGAGTGAACTTAGTGGCATCCTAAATGTGGCTGTTGGACTTCAGTATAGTCCCACTAGTGCAAAGATATTTGCAGCACGTCTGCCTGCATTGCACACTCCAACTCATTGTTACTAAGCCATTATACTAGCAAACACTGAGTGAACTTAGTGGCATCCTAAACGTGGCTGTTGGACTTCTGTATAGTCCCACTAGTGCAAAGATATTTGCAGCACCATTGCCTGCATTGCACACTCAAACTCATTGTTACTAAGCCATTATACTAGCAAACACTGAGTGAACTTAGTGGCATCCTAAACGTGGCTGTTGGACTTCTGTATAGTCCCACTAGTGCAAAGATATTTGCAGCACGTCTGCCTACATTGCACACTCCAACTCATTGTTACTAAGCCATTATACTAGCAAACACTGAGTGAACTTAGTGGCATCCTAAACGTGGCTATTGGACTTCTGTATAGTCCCACTAGTGCAAAGATATTTGCAGCACGTCTGCCTGCATTGCACACTCCAACTCATTGTTACTAAGCCATTATACTAGCAAACACTGAGTGAACTTAGTGGCATCCTAAACGTGGCTATTGGACTGCTGTATTGTCCCACTAGTGCAAAGATATTTGCAGCACCTCTGCCTGCATTGCACACTCAAACTCATTGTTACTTACTAAGACATTATAATCCAAAAATTGAGTAAACTTAGTGGCATACAAGAAGTGGCTGTTGTACTCTATTAGTGCCCCACTGGTGCAAATCTATGTGCAGCACCTGTGCAGGACACCCTCCTGCTCTGTTTTTAATAAGCTATAATGATAGCAAAAAATACTGCCATTTAGTGGCATCATAGAACTGGATGTTGTATTTCATTATTGTCCCACTGGTGCCAAGCTATTTCTAGCACCTGTGCAGGACACCCTCCTGCTCTGTTTTTAATAAGCTATAATGATAGCAAAAAATACTGCCATTTAGTGGCATCATAGAACTGAATGTTGTATTTCATTATTGTCTCACTGGTGCCAAGCTATTTCTAGCACCTGTGCAGGACACCCTCCTGCTCTGTTTTTAATAAGCTATAATGATAGCAAAAAATACTGCCATTTAGTGGCATCATAGAACTGGATGTTGTATTTCATTATTGTCCCACTGGTGCCAAGCTATTTCTAGCACTTGTGCAGGACACCCTCCTGCTCTGTTTTTAATAAGCTATAATGATAGCAAAAAATACTGCCATTTAGTGGCATCATAGAACTGGATGTTGTATTTCATTATTGTCCCACTGGTGCCAAGCTATTTCTAGCACCTGTGCAGGACACCCTCCTGCTCTGTTTTTAATAAGCTATAATGATAGCAAACAATACTGTTATTTAGTGGCGTCATAGAACTGGATGTTGTATTTCATTATTGTCTCACTGGTGCCAAGCTATTTCTAGCACCTGTGCAGGACACCCTCCTGCTCTGTTTTTAATAAGCTATAATGATAGCAAAAAATACTGCCATTTAGTGGCATCATAGAACTGGATGTTGTATTCCATTATTGTCCCACTGGTGCCAAGCTATTTCTAGCACCTCTGCATGACACCCTCATGCACATTTTGCTGCGCTAATGTTATAGCAAACTCAGGGAATTCATTGCTGCATTTGATAATTCGGAGGGATAGAAAGTGAGGCTTCCTTTAGCTTTTCCTTCTGTTCATAGACAGCATCTCCAAGTCCACACCCGAAGAGCAATTTCTCCTCCACGTGTAAGTGTGGAGAGGCAGCTAGTGCGCATGCGTGTGCCGATTTACCCCAGCTGCAGCCTAACTACAGTGTTTCGCCTAGTGAGTATGCTCAGCCTGACTGTGCCATTCCTGACGCTAAGTCTTCATTTCGGGATACAGCGCATGCTCCCACACTTAGTGCGAAAAGCCTCTTTGCACAGGTACTTGCATTCCGTGCCGGGTCTAAGTCCTGTTTTGTGCCTAGACACCATGCTAAAGCTGATAGTCTTTTTTCAGAGACTCTATTTCATGCAACTGACCATGCTCAGGCACTTACTGCATCAGAAACTAGGTCCGGTAATGAACTCTTTGGCCCTGCCCCTGATGTGGGGGGCCCATATAGACCACAGGGCATCAGGTGTCCTGACGATGTGGCCAGGCCACTCCCAAATGGCTTGCAGAGGCCCGCCCCTATGACTTGTCACCTCATTATTGATGGTCAGACGATGACTGGTGAGGTGTTTGTGTCGTGGCAGCCATGAGGTCATTATTGAAGTTGCGGTTCCAAATAGGACGCTAGTTATGCCACTCATGACGTGTCACTCTGCTTTTGTCTCCAGGAGGTGCATTGTGGTCCACCCTGGTTTGGGGCGGACCCAGGTTATAAAACGGGCTGGAGCCAACAAGGAGGTGCGCAGTCTTCTGTTATGCTCCGAAAGAGCACACCTCCACGTGTTGAACCCATTGCGGCTTTAGGCCAGAGGTAGGCAAGGATAGGGCGTCGATGCAGGCCACCACCACAGTTGGTAACGCAGAACGGTTAAGACCAGCTCCTGTCCTACAAGTCCTGCTTGTGCAGCCCAGTGGCATTAACAGGCCTGCTGCTGCTGATGCGCCTGCTGTCCAAAGGTGTGGCCCCAATGCACACGGTCAGCGTACTGAATGGCTCCTGTGATGTTAACAGGGAGTTCCTGGGCTGGGGGGGCATGTGGACCCTGTGACGCTAACAGGGCTCCCAGTCTCAAGATCCGAGTGGCGTCTAACTCGGTTCAGGCTACTATTAGTTTCATAGCCACACAGATCTGTATTCTCCACCTAACCTTCCAGTTGCCAACCTCTCCTTTTCCATCTGGGAGCACGGTGGACATTGACTGCTGATGGGGATATATACCTTTCTCTTTCTTTTCTTATTAATTTTCGTTATATAGCGGTAACATAGTATATACCACCTTATCCAAATCTGCCAGTCCCACCGTAACAGATGGTGTTTCTTCATCAAATGTTACTTTTGCTTAACCACCAAACCCACGGATAAAAACTTTTTTCCCCTTTCCAACACACCTGTTCCCCTTTCCACCAGCATTTGTCCTTTTTCAACTCATTTGGTATATGACCAAAAGTGCAACTCTGCAGGGACACCGTACTCAATGCCATCTCAGCACAGCAGCCAGCCCTCAGTCCCTCAGATGTGGACAAGTAAAAGCCCATTTCCTCCTATCCATGACAAAGCGTTGAAATTCACTCTGTGCAGCACTGGTGTTTACTGGAAAAGCAGATCTAAGAATCCGTACCACCTTCTGCAGATACTCTTGTATACGTGCGTCCCTTTCTATGGCAGGAATTATTTTGCCACATTTTGTCTTGTACCGGGGATCTAACAGTGTGGCAACCCAGTAGTTAGCATTACTTCAAATTCGTACAATCCGAGGGTCATGTTATAGGTAGTGCAGCAAGAAGGCGCTCATGTGTCTTGTGCATCCAGGAGGACCAAGTCCTTGGTGTGTTGGTAACAGAAAGGTGAGAATCGTGCCTCCTTCCTCTGCCCTCTCCCCCCAACCTCGCACAACCGAAATGTGAGCAAGCTCTCACTCATCTGCTGAGTCTTCCATGCCCATCGCCAGTTCGTCCTCCATTTCTTCATGGGCTCCTGCACCTTCCTCAACAATTTTTGCTGATACTATGCGCCCTTGTTAATCCCTCTTTCCCACCGTCCCTTGACTTCTGCCTAGGTGCCGCTCACCGTCTGGACCTTGTAGATCTTATTATCCTTTCTGCATATGACTCCTCCTGTACTTCCTCCCCTTCCTCTTGGACCAACACCTGGATCAAGTTAGCCCAGGGTATACGTCACACCGTATTTCAGCAGGGCTCTGCGGTGCTGCCACAGACGCTGAAACATGTGCAGATTCAAATTCCTGCGTGTCGGAACATCGCATTTCAGGCGTTTAACCACCAGACCCTAAGACTTCAGGAGCGATGAAAGTTGTTGAGCTGCTGGGTGCGAAGGATGAAAGTGAGCACATAGCAGCGTGCCCGCTGCACAAGGCCATGTAGGCCGGGATGGTATTTTAAAAATTGCTGGAGAACCAGATTCAACACGTGAGCCATACAAGGCACGTGTGTCACATTGCCCTGACGAAGGGCCGCAGACAGGTGTGCATCATTGCCGCACACGGCTGTTAAGTCACCAACGTAGTCCACTCAATCAATTTTTACTCCGGTCGCCAGGTGACAACGTGTTCCTTTCGTGCATAGTGCTGATGATGGGAAAGGAGTCGATGCCTGCGGCGCAGGTGGACGCAGGTTATGGTCACTCACTGGGTTGCGTTACCTTGACAGATACAGAACCACAGGCTGAATGTAGGTGGTGGGTATCTCACAGATGAAGTGCCATCATTCAGCTACAACCAATGGGAAGACACCACACCCTTTTTTAGGCCCCTCCTGTCTGCAGACCACTGCCAGACAAAGCTATGAACCTCTTGTTACTGTTACCCCCAGTTCAGTTTTATGAGTTTGTGTGCTTGTTACCTGACTACTTTTCCTGCTTGCTGTTTATGTACCTCGTTGGCCGATCCGCATTTCACCTCTGCTTGTTTTCTGATTAAGTCCTGGCCATCCCATTCTGTTCCTCTTCCTCAATTAATGTTTTTGACCCTGCATGACTACTATTTTCTGGAACTGCAGCCTTCCACAGGTATTGATCAACTTGGGCCCTGTGTAATTCCAAATCACTGTATAGGGGTTAAAGGGTTTCAGGGTTCTGGGTGTCCAGCTTGGTGAGTGGCTTGCCTCTAGCCTATCCTTTACAGCCCATCTGAGTGTGTCGATCCAGGCAGGCGTTACACCATGCCCTCTGCAGAAGGCCATGTAGGCCGGGATAGTGTTTTAAAAATTGCTGGACAACCAGGTTCAACACGTGAGCCATACAAGGCATGTGTGTCACATTGCCCTGAAGAAGGGTCGCAGACTGGTTTGCATCATTGGCGCACCCGACCTTCCCTGACTGCTGGTTGAGTGTAGACAACCATTGATGAAACTCGGTCTCACTCTCCAGAGCTAACCGTCCACAATTCCTCAGCGGTGTCTCACATTTCCCCTACATTTCAAAGTAAACATTTGACCGCCTGATGGCCTTGAGCTCTGCTGCCAGCATAGTAAGGAGGTGTGTGGGATTCCCTGGGCGCAGTTACAAGGAAGGGTGGCCTGACCACACAGTGTTTGGGCCGAGGTGGAGGACCCACACTAGGTTAAGGAGGCAGAAGCAGTGGAGGAACTTGTACATACAGAGGAAGGATTGACACACAAGTCGTGGGGACGGCAAGACTTGTACAGCAAACCCTTCTCCATCTCTCACCATAGTTACCCAGTGCCCAGTCAGCAACATGTAACTCTCCTGTCCATGCTTACTGGTCCAAGTATCTGTGGTGAAATGCACCCTGTCACACACAGAGTTTCTCAAGGAATCGGTGAGGTTGTGTGCGACCTGCTGTGGTAGCGCGGGCACGCCTTTCTTGGAGAAGGAGTGACGACTGGCCATCTGCTCTTGGGGCACTGCAATGGGCATAAGGTCTCGATAATCCTTGGTCTCAAAAGGGTGTAAAGGCAGCCTTTCTGTTGCCAACAAGTTGCAGATGATGAAACTCAACCTCTTAGGCATGTCATGCCCTTCGAAAATCATGTAAAACACAGCGAGGGGGACTCCAACCACAGTCTCCCTCGTTTCCACTAATTGGGCCACACACACCCCACTTGACTGGCATCAGTTGACCCCCCTTTTCAAAATGAAACAGATGCTTTGCATGAAGCACTCTCAAAAATACGCGTGTCTTTCCCGTCCCCTGGATGACCCAGGGGAAGAAAAGTCCTCTGAGAGCCATGACTTGTTCATCTTGGTTCTTTTTTCAAAAGCGAGGGGACTCCAACAACAGTCTCCCTCGTTTCCACTAATTGGGCAATACACACCCCACTTGACTGGCATCACTTGATCCCCCTTTTCAAAATGAAACAGATGCTTTGCATGAAGCACTCTCAAAAATACGCGTGTCTTTCCCATCCCCTGGATGACCCAGGGGAATAAAAGTCCTCTGAGAGCCATGACTTGTTCATCTTGGTTCTTTTAGAAACACAGCGAGGGGACTCCAACCACAGTCTCCCTCGTTTCCACTAATTGGGCCACACACACCCCACTTGACTGGCATCACTTAATCCCCCTTTTCAAAATGAAACAGATGCTTTGCATGAAGCACTCTCAAAAATACGCGTGCCTTTCCCGTCCCCTGGCTGACCCAGGGGAAGAAAAGTCCTCTGAGAGCCATGTCCACATTGTCAGTGGACAGACACTGAAGACAGGTTCCGAGAGAACGCTGGCTGCAGGACACGACAAGATCCCCAAGGCGTACGTGGCAAGCTCAGGCAATTTATCCAGATTGGAAGCCTAAAATGAGCAGGGCTCAAGTTGCACAGTAATAGCATCGACGTTTCCTTGCATATACTCATATATCTGTGTCTCCTCCTCTTTTTCCTTGTCCAGCTGTTTTGTTTTCGCAGGAGTATATGTCCTTGTCACTTTCCCATGTGTTTGTGTTGTGTTGTGAGTTGTTTATCACCTTATGGACACCTTTGAGGGTGTTTTTATGTGTTTGTGATTGCCTGCCATTGTTTCCTATGCAGTTCGAGTTCGGTTCGACGAACCGAACTCGAACGGGACCTCCGTTCGGCGAAGCGACCTCGAACCGAACCGCGACCGGTTCGCTCATCTCTAGTAATGACATTCTGTTTGGGCGAACGGCAGGGCTCGGAAAGGAAGGAGAACCATTTGACTTTTAAAATGCAAAACTGTTTGGAATTGTTAGCAGATACCATGTTGCGTTTACAGGGCCCATGATGTGCCTAATCAGTGGAAATCCACCAGAAGTGACCCCACTTTAGAAACTAGACCTCTCAAGAAAGTATCCAGACGTGTGTTTAGCACCTTGAATGCCCCAGTGGCATAACAGTATTTTATAGCATTGAGCTGTGAAAATAAAAAAATCCCTTTTTTCCCACAAAAATATTGTTTTAGCTACATATTTAGCAATTTCACAAGGATAACAGGGGAAATTGAAGCATACAATGGAACTTCAATATATAGAGAAGAAAGAGCCGGGGCAGCACTCCGCACTAAACAACAACTAAGTCCATGCGGCAATATGAATCAGAGCAAATCTGGGGTGCACATGAAAAAAGACGATGCAACATCCAATGTAGAAGGAGAATGGCACTCACCAGATTATTGCTGTATAAAATCGTGTTTATTCGGATCTGGAGGTTACATGTGCAGGGCAGGTGGGTGGGGAGGGAGAGCTATACACGTCCGACGACGGCCGTTTCGCACTTACAAAGTGCTTCAGCTGGTCTTTCATACATTTCCTTTAGGACCCTATGGCGTTTTTCACCCTTTCAGCTGTTTAAAAACACCAAGGGAAGTGCTGATGAAAAATACCCTCATTTCTCCTCACTCTGTGCTGGTGATAGGTCTAATCTCTTAACAAGTTTTCAGTGCAAGCAGTCGGCTTGTATTCATCTGGAGAAACTTTGCAGTTGTTTGCAGTTCCTCTTCCTGAGTCATCTGGAGATAAGTTATTCATTTACTTTCCCTCCGTTTGTTATCCCTGTGTCTTCTTTGGAGCTTAGTGGGGGTTGACTAAGCACTCACCCCATCTTCTCCCTAACTAGAGCCTATTTCAAGGTCAGCAAAGGTCAGCTATTTGGCTCGGTGCATGAATGCGGATCCTACCTAGGGTGGTAAGGAAAGCCAAGGCCCAGAGGTAGGTTTGGTCAGGGCTCACCATCTCCCCCTTACCTACACACAGGATTTCCCTTCCTTTTCACTGTTATGCTAGGTACAGGGGAAGTAACAAGCAGACATTATCACCAGCCACAAAAAAAACCCAAAAAAAATCCTTACATGCAGGCGTCTTTTTTGGATGTTGTGGGGTTTATTTTATTTATCTTTTTCTCTGTTTTTTATGTTTTTATTTCCATGCATCCCATCACTGTTCTGGCTGAGCGGTTTCAAGGTCTGTCCCTGGAGGTAGAAGACCTTAAGTTAGCTGTTCAGAAGCAAAAATGGTAGCAGACTCCCAATATTTTATATTCTGCAGGTAGGCAGTCTCACACAGAGCTAAATATTGCTCTCCCAGACAGATTTTCAGGGGTTAGACAGATTAATGTCAAGGTGGGGGGTATAATATAGTGTATTTTAAAAACTATCACTATATAATAAATATATTAAATACACCCCAACTCCAATAAATAGGCTATTCATTTTTTAGAGGTATATTTTTATAATGAAAAATATTTTTTATGTGCACATGGTTCTATATATATTTATTACTTTTATTTTATTATTTATTATTTTTTATTTTTATATTTATTTTTATTTTTATTTATTTATTTTTATTTTTTCTTTTTCTTTTTTCTTTTTATTTTTATATTTATATTTATTTTTATTTATATTTATTTTTATTTTTTTTATTTATTTTTCACATTATTCACATTTTTATATATATTATATACATGTGTATGTTTTTCAATATATATGTGTATGTATATTTTGTTATGCATTTTTTATTATATTTCACATAATCACATTTTCTCACAGTCTATTTGTGTGTGTTGTATTTTGATATATCAATGTATATATATATTTGTATGTATGTATATATTCATATATTTATGGTGTTGTATTTATATATCTATTTACATGCATTTTTGCACGAATTAACATGGTCTATTATATTTACACATAATCTTTATATATATATTTTTTCACTTTATATACCCTTAGTATGATATTATTATTTATTATTTATTTAATGTGATATTTATCTATTCGGCATGTATTAATTGTGATGATCGATCTAGGTATTTGTATGTTTTATAGGGTGTTTCATTGTAATTCCAGGGTATATACATATTCCTGTATTAATGTGCTACTCCTTCTTACTTAAGTTTATCTAGTTCTCCCTTTTAGTATCTATATGCTCTGTGATTGTGCGCATGCGGGGATGGGGCAGGAGCGCGTCATGGCTGGGGGCGTCTTTATCCGACGTGGGCCGGATCACGTGATCGGTGTTTGGCCGCGTGACTCGTTACGTGGTCAGTGCCGCTCGCGTCATCCTCCCCGCCTCTGGATGACGTCCTCGGTCGGATGACGGCTTCCTCTCCCTCACCCGCGCATGCGCCCTATAGTGATTGCGGTGGGGATTGCCCTAAACAGCTGATAGGCTGTTCATTGTTTAAAAGGAGACTATGCCAGCTGTCTCAACACACATTACCCTGACGAAGGTACGCCGAAACACGTGTAGGGTGGGTTGGAGGCTCCCTATACACGGTCCACATGGTTTCAGGTATATCCATCTAATTAAATGTATTTACATTTATTTGCTTGCACATTGCACTTTTATATAGTCAAACTTTGACTATGCATTGTGGATCTACCCCAGGTGGTTATCTTGATGCTCTCTGCATGGAATTGTCTGCCATAGTATTACTAATTTTAGTGCACCTTTTCACTATTATACACTTTATTATTACTGTTGTGCACTTTATATATAAT
The DNA here is from genome assembly GCF_048569485.1 of Anomaloglossus baeobatrachus. Taxonomy (NCBI): domain Eukaryota; kingdom Metazoa; phylum Chordata; class Amphibia; order Anura; family Aromobatidae; genus Anomaloglossus; species Anomaloglossus baeobatrachus. The sequence goes on from NC_134355.1 coordinate 261,246,239, forward strand.
TTATAGCATTTGCACTATATATATATATATATATATATATATATATATATATATATATATATATTTAATCTGTGGCATTTTTCCATGTGTGCTCGCCTGTTTTGGGTTCTTGTTGCCATCTGGTGGCCTTTTCATGTAATCACATTTCTTATTTTTTATATAATTGTACTGTGTTGTGGGTCCCTCCTGTCATCATTAACCTTGCATATATATTGCTGTTTTAACTACATTATTAATAAAGGAATATATATTTTATTAGATTTTGGCTGTTTTTCTTGTTGGTTTTAGATTTTCAGGGGATAGAGACAAATTATTGGTGTTCAAGGAGGCCTGTAGATTGCACTTTAGGCTTTGGCTTAACTCCTCTGGAGATGTGGAGCAGCTAGTGGGGATTATGATCCTGCTGTTACAGGGGAATCCACAATCCTGGGCTTTCTCTTTGCCACAGTTGCCTCTGGTCGGTGGATTCATTTTTTTGAAGCCTTGTGTTTCATTTGAGATGATCCTGACTAAGTCCCGGCTGCATTACCTCCAGCAGGGGAGTCAGCTAGTGGAGACTTATTGCTCTGAATTTCATAGATGGGAAATTGACACCAATTGGAATGACCCAGCTCTAATAAGCTAGTTTTGCCAGGGACTTTAAGAAAAGTTGAGGGATGCCTTCGTGATTTATGAAACCCCTGAGACATTCGAGGCTACCAAGTCCTTGGCTGTACATGTGGATAGATGCCACCAAGAAATAATGGTTAGTCTACTTTCCCTGGAGACTCAACTTCGGGGCAGCACTCCATTGTCGGGGGGACAATCTGTGTGGTAAGCATCACTCATGGGTTTGGTGAAGCACATGCAGTTAGGGGGAGCCACTACTTCATATGTTTCAACTGAGATCCACCATGAAAAAGGGGATTTTTTTGTATTCAAAAGGTCATTTTATTGCTGCCTGCCCCTTGATTCCTAAGCAAAAAGAGACATCTTGGGCTCGGCTGACCCTTGGTGGTGTGGGAGTGGACTATCAGTGTGTGTGATTATCTTCTACATGTAATTCTCAATTTGTCCTGACAGTAGAGGTGGCAGGGCTAAGAAAATTTCTGTGTTTGTGGACAGTGGAGCAGGAGTCAGCATGGTGGATGCTCTTGTTTGTAAAAACTTAGGCGCTTACCTGCAATATGTTGACTAACCCCATCTCGATCAATACTATCCACTCAGCGCTCAGGAATGCCTGACACAGATTGTACATGTTAAAAGACTTGAGTGTAGGACCCCTGCATTGTGAAATAATTTCCTGTTATGTCCTGGAGGGCTTTTCCACTGTACTAGGTCTACTGTGGCTGGTGAAACATAATCCTGAAGTGGATTGGCAATCCTGGGAAATTGTAGAGTGGGGATATTACTGTCTTAATAATTGCCTGAACACTTCTCTCTCTGCGGTCTCTGCGGAGACCTTACCGACATTTTTGTCAGGTTTGGAGGATGTATTTTCAGAGAGGAGGTGTCAGGATTTGCCTTCCCATTGTGTATACGACTACACCATTAATCTGCTTCCTGGAGCAAAACTACGCAATTCAAAACTGTATAATCTTTCTGGTACAAGGAGACAAGTTGTATACCAATAAGGATGACGTAAAGTAGGTATTTTAGCAAAACCAGAGTGTAACTACTTTAAAAATTAGAAATTTTATTGATCAATCACTTACAATCATATATAATTAAAATAGAAGTTATTTTTTTGAGAAAGGAAGAAGGAAGAAAACTTCCCTAAGTTGACCCTTCCTCAATGACGGGGGTCGGCGTCCTAAAGTGAAGACGCCCCCGTTCCTCGACGGCTTAACCCTAAGAAATCCCTCCCTCGAGGGTAGGAAATGTCCCCTAATAGATAGAATCAACCCCAAAGATGGTAACACCACAGTGAGGAAGAGGTGCTCAGTCCACAGTAGCTAATTTGTCTGTATCACTACTTGGGTGAGTAAGGGTAGGGTCTAGGGAAGTCGTCAAGTATTCAGAAGTCCATGTGCTCAGTATCAAGGTTAGAAGCAGGAGTCACATAGATTATGACCAAAGTACACTTTTGTCAATTATAGACACAGTTCATATTCAATGTGTAAATTAGTACAAGCAATGCCCATTGTAGGCATAATTCATATTTGACATATGGATAGGTTCAAGAAACGCCCGATGCGTTTCGCCCTTGTCAATATTCAGGGGCTCATCAGGGGCTTTCCAACATGTTCTTGAACGAGGTGTCCACTTTTGAACAATTCTATGACAAATACAACAAATTAAACCTATATTAGTCACAATGTCCAATGATCAAATACAGTAACCAATGTAGGTACCGAACACCAATACTAACCAGTAGTGGTATAAATTGTTCACTTCAGAGGGGTGTAAGATGAAAATACACTGCCTACCCAGCTGTTCAATCATGAGGCTAGTCTGGATGGCTTATCCACCTATATAGATAAACACATTATCAGCTGAGACCGAGCCTGTTTGTTATATGTATGAGATCACAGCCATGCAAACTGCAGATAGTACCTTTAGTGAAGGTGTCTGTCTCACTCAGATAACGAATATGCGTGCTCGAAACTGGACCTTGAAGGAAAGTTAAAGCACGGTTGTATATACTTATTTGGGCTTTTCAAAAACACTCAAGGGTTCAAAACATCAAAGTCATATTACCTGAACTGTTTATATCACATCCACCCTGGAGTGTGCGTTACGTTGCTCAGGATAAGGGCTGTAACGAATGGCTGAATATCTCTAGTCCATGGTAGGACCAATTCCACTGTACAAAACATACAATAATACATGTAGCTTCAAATTGGCACCAGAAAAACCTGCTTGACGTATCATAGCACATAAACACGTACAGCGATACCTTAAATACGTCAGTCAGAATGATTCTCCTCCACTGGTCACTTAATTGTCGACTGCCTTGTAAGGCTGATACAGCCGCCAGTGTCAAGACAAATGCCCAAAACAGTCCCTGAATCGGAGAAAGGGATATATTTAAACCACATGTGTTCCTCTATATCCCCTTTTCATTCCCATAAACAAGGGATCACATACCTAGTTGCTGTCCCACCGTGTGGTTAGGGGTTACCGTAATAAACGACAGCCAATCTATAATACAGATATATATATATATCAGCCTCCGTTAGGCACAAGTTACTTTAGTGGCTCATCAAGAGTTGTGGGGTTCCTACCTTAAACAGGTCCGTCTGGGAGAAACCAGGTGTGGCGTCCAGTGATCGCTGACCTAGTATGGCTATGTGGGCTATTTAAACAGGTTTGGCGCCACCAAACCGGAAAACCGGAAGTGACGTTACGCCAATTGTTTCAGCCTCCCAGATCATGTGAAGCTGCTCGCGTCACATCCGGTCAGATGATCGGGTGGTGTGCGCCCGCGATTTCCCTCCCTAGAGCCGACAAACATTCCTGTGATCCCTTGTTTATGGGAATGAAAAGGGGATATAGAGGAACACATGTGATTTAAATATATCCCTTTCTCCGATTCAGGAACTGTTTTGGGCATTTGTCTTGACACTGGCGGCTGTATCAGCCTTACAAGGCAGTCGGCAATTAAGTGACCAGTGGAGGAGAATCATTCTGACTGACGTATTTAAGGTATCGCTGTACGTGTTTATGTGCTATGATACGTCAAGCAGGTTTTTCTGGTGCCAATTTGAAGCTACATGTATTATTGTATGTTTTGTACAGTGGAATTGGTCCTACCATGGACTAGAGATATTCAGCCATTCGTTACAGCCCTTATCCTGAGCAACGTAACGCACACTCCAGGGTGGATGTGATATAAACAGTTCAGGTAATATGACTTTGATGTTTTGAACCCTTGAGTGTTTTTGAAAAGCCCAAATAAGTATATACAACCGTGCTTTAACTTTCCTTCAAGGTCCAGTTTCGAGCACGCATATTCGTTATCTGAGTGAGACAGACACCTTCACTAAAGGTACTATCTGCAGTTTGCATGGCTGTGATCTCATACATATAACAAACAGGCTCGGTCTCAGCTGATAATGTGTTTATCTATATAGGTGGATAAGCCATCCAGACTAGCCTCATGATTGAACAGCTGGGTAGGCAGTGTATTTTCATCTTACACCCCTCTGAAGTGAACAATTTATACCACTACTGGTTAGTATTGGTGTTCGGTACCTACATTGGTTACTGTATTTGATCATTGGACATTGTGACTAATATAGGTTTAATTTGTTGTATTTGTCATAGAATTGTTCAAAAGTGGACACCTCGTTCAAGAACATGTTGGAAAGCCCCTGATGAGCCCCAGAATATTGACAAGGGCAAAACGCGTCGGGCGTTTCTTGAACCTATCCATATGTCAAATATGAATTATGCCTACAATGGGCATTGCTTGTACTAATTTACACATTGAATATGAACCGTGTCTATAATTGACAAAAGTGTACTTTGGTCATAATCTATGTGACTCCTGCTTCTAACCTTGATACTGAGCACATGGACTTCTGAATACTTGACGACTTCCCTAGACCCTACCCTTACTCACCCAAGTAGTGATACAGACAAATTAGCTACTGTGGACTGAGCACCTCTTCCTCACTGTGGTGTTACCATCTTTGGGGTTGATTCTATCTATTAGGGGACATTTCCTACCCTCGAGGGAGGGATTTCTTAGGGTTAAGCCGTCGAGGAACAGGGGCGTCTTCACTTTAGGACGCCGACCCCCGTCATTGAGGAAGGGTCAACTTAGGGAAGTTTTCTTCCTTCTTCCTTTCTCAAAAAAATAACTTCTATTTTAATTATATATGTTTGTAAGTGATTGATCAATAAAATTTCTAATTTTTAAAGTAGTTACACTCTGGTTTTGCTGGTACAAGGAGACAAGTAATTAAAGTGGCCCGTTTCTTATGTGCGAAGCATCTTGTGCTTTGGTATGTTCTGCCATACACTCCTGCAGAGCCGGTACTTGCCTGTTCCGTCGTGCAGTGTATTTTGTAGGTTTAGTTGCTCTGCTGTTTATCTCTAGCTCCTGTGGATGGGTTGTTTCTCAGCACTGGGTCTTACACTAGTGCTGAGAGGGACTTTCCCAGATGCTCCTCATTTTGGGTGATTGCTCTGCTTCATTTGAGAGCATGCTCCCCTGGAACGTTGCCAGTCGTATTTTCTGGTTCCGCAGTAAGTACTCTTGGCTCCAGTTTGTATACATTTATCTTATCTTGGCTTCTTGATCCTCGACTGTTGTTAACTCTGCTCTGCCTGCCCCCTGACTTTGTCGTTACATTCTGGCTTCTGACCTCGGACCTTCTCCTGACCATGTTTCCTCCTGCTCCCTGAATCCTATATGAACTGTCCTGGTATCCTGACCCTCGGACTGTATCTTGATCTCGTCTCTGCCTGTTTCCTGTGTCCTGTTGTGTCCTTCTGGTTCTTGATCCCGGCTTGTTTCACTACCTCTCCGTTCACACTGAATGCAAGTAGTATCTAGTGCCATCTAGTGACTAACATCACACTACACTACATAGTATTGAGCATCACAAAAAGATTACATTTCTGACAGTCTGGAGAAGGGACATATCAGATCCTCCTATTCGCTGGTGGAGGCAGAGTTTTTCTTCGTTAGGAAGAAAGACGGGGGTCCCCGCATTTGCTTGAATTTTCAGGAATTGAATCAGATTATCATTGGAAACTCATATTCTCTTCCTCTGATTACGGATTTATTCAACCAGATTATGGGAGCTAAATGGTTGGACTTTAGTGGGGCTTACAATCTGGTTAGAATCAGAGAAGGGTATGAATGGAATACTGCTTTCAACACACCTGAGGGGCATTTTGAAAGTCTGGTCATGCCGTTTAGTCTCACTAATGCCCATGCCATTTTCCAAGATTTTGTGAATGTTATGTTTCACTATTTGGTGGGCAGGTTTGTGGTGGTTTATTTTTTCGATATCTTGCTCTACTCACCCAATATGGAGACACATCAGATAGATGTAAAACAGGTACTACGGATTTTAAGAAATAACAAACTGTATACCAAACTGGAGAAGTGTGTTTTCGCTGACCAAGAGGTCAAATTTTGGGATTACCTGTTGTTGCCTTCAGGGTTTTGAATAGATCCAGAGAAAGTCTGTGAGGCACTTGACTGGGATTGCCCAGAAAACCTGAAAGCATCGCAGCACTTTCTAGGGTTTATCAACTTTTACGAAAAAATCAAAAAGGTGTAAAATTACCCCAATTTTTTGAATAGAAATAGCAGGGCAAATCTAGTATGTGGATGCCAAAGAATGAAGTAAAATATAACTTTTAATTAAAAGATAAAAAGCACATTGTCAAATAAACAAACAAGCCTGTAATGAAACAGGCAATGGCCCAAAGAGAATTCACATAGGATAGATAATCAGGGAAAACAAAAAAACAAACAGTTTCAGTTATCAATAAATGCAGCGTTATTATGCAGTCATAATTAACCTCCCAAAGGAATTCAGGGGGAAATGTAGCTTAATTCAAAGCAGACATAACAGAGAAAAAAGCACATGTATGAGTATAGCCTAAACAACCTATCCCACGCAAAGCCTATTTCCTGGATTAAACACAGACTGTATGCAGGATCAATGTATGAGTGAAAAAATGCCTCTATAAAAATTATAAGGCTACATAAACAACTACACACATAAAACAAATCCTATGGTTAAATAAATATTCAAATTGTCATCTCAAATATAGGAGGGGGGTGACAGTTGTATCTTTATCACAACCAAATCCCCTAGAAGCTCCCGACAGAGATGACAATAACAACCATAGAAATGATATGCACAATAAGCAGAAAGAGAAAAAAGGTCACCATAAAGCAGAGGGGGGCTCAAATTACTGCCACACCATACCCTCCTTAGTGGCAACCATCTGACCTCAGTCATCAAAGCTCCTGGACCTTCCGACGCATTTCATTACACTCATCAGGGGATAGATAGTATATCTGGACCATGATATACATCCACGTGGAGAGGTGTGTGCTGCTGAAGGAGTAGCCCCCTGACAGTTTTTGGCGATTGTGCCATCCATTAATATCGTCTCCTGATGAACCCCAATTAACTAAATGGGGAGAAACGCGTCGAGACTTTGTCAATTGATTTTATTGGGTTAAGGACCATGGAAAGCCCGGACCTCTTCATAAAATAAGACTGCTAAGGAACCTATGACCCGAATAAACCTCCGATAAGTGGTATTCTCTATTTCCCTCTACTATTTAATGATATAATCCTATAGATTCTACCCAACAAGAAGGGAGATCAGGGATATCATAGGAGGGAAAGCCGCCGAGGAATGGGGGCACCTTTTCACCTTTAGGGTGCGTGTGACGTAAGTCATATCTCCATTGGCAGGTAGAGGAAAGAGAGAATAAGGGTCATCTAGAGATTATTCCCTTGGTAGTGTCACCAATGTGTAATTTGGAGTAATCAATAGTTTCTGTTCCCCTAGGGAGGAACTATTGGGGCTGTCCCATGGTCTTGGGATTTTTGTGTGTGTCAATTTTCACAGGTGGAATTTTCAGTAATTTTAATAAATCGAAATAAAAACTGTTTTATGTATACTAATTGAGGTAGCATCCTGGGTGTAAGTAAATAAAATACTACCTTTTGTGAATCTGTTTTCAAGTGTTAAACAAAGTAGGGATGCTGCATTAAAAAAAAAAAAACAAGCTTTCACCTTACTCTTACATATTGCTGGGCATATACAGACAGACATCTGGGCTGTGCTTTGCACCCAATGTGAGCGAGCAGTTTCCTCCTTTTTGAAGTTGGTGGCATGGTGGATGCTCCAGTAAACCCTGCCCCCTCCCAGACCGAGGTAAATTAGGCCAAAAAGAGTGACGTGACGCACAGCACATCAAAAGTTCATAGCATGTTACCAGACATGTATTCAGAATTATTTGATAATTTGGAAACCTCTCACTGACATGACAAAAATGAGGTTGGCTTTCTCTAAATGGTCTGACTCCACCCAGCAGCCTTTTTCTCTCTTTAAAGAGATGTTTTTCCATAGTACCTATACTCCTTCAGCTTGATGTTTCACAGCCTTTTATTGTAGAGGTGGATGAATCAGAGCCGGGGGTTGGGGCTATAATGACACAGAGTCTGTCTTCTGGTACATGGCGTCCATGTGTTTTGTTTTCAAAAAAATTGTCATCGGCTGAGAGAAACTATGATGTTGGCAGCAGAGAACTCTTGGCGATTAAATTGGCGGAATTCGAGGAATGGTTTCATTGGATGGAGGGGGGCAGTCCATCCCATTATCATAATCACAGACCATAAAAACCTCTCATACCTTGCATCTCAATCCTAGGCAGGCAAGATGGTCTTTGTTTTTTTACTAGGTTCAATATTACTATCACTTACCTTCCATGGGTGAAAAATGTCAAGGCAGATGCTTTATCCCTTCTCTCATGGTTAGGGATCATGTGAACCCTGTCCTCATTTTGCAGGAGGGGGTGGTGTGTCTCAACTTTTACCCAGACCTGGAGGGGAAGACAGTCCATCTCATTACCATAATCACAGACCATTAAAACCTGTCTTATATGCCAAACAAGGGGAGGTGTTGGAGGCTCAGGGGGATGCCCCAGCCTCTAGCCCTTCAGGGAGGTTGTTTGTGCCACCTAATTTGCAATGTAAAATAATTGAAGAACATCACAATATCGTACAAGCAGATCATTTGGGTAGTAAAGCAACTTTCAACATCCTTTCTTGTCAATTTTAGTGGCTGGGGTTGCATTAAGATGTGGTTTGCTATGTGTCTGCTTGCAGTACTTGTGCACGTTCCATTGTTACGCTTACTCGGTTGCTTTTCTCTCCTGTCAATGGCTGTCCCTAGTAGAACTTGGACGCCTTTATCCATGGATATCATTACTGACTTACCTTTGTCTGCAGGTAAAATGGTGGTCTTAGTGGCTGTAGATATGTTCAATGAGATGGTACATTTCATTGCTTTACTGGCACATCTGAATGCCAAGATTCTAGCTTTACGGGGATTGAGATAGTGAAGCTTCACGGGGTTCCTTCCAATGTGGTTTCAGATCAGGGAACCCAGTTTGTTTATAAGTTTTGGAAAGCATTTTGTGCTTTTCTGGGGGTGCAGTTGTCTTTTTCTTCTGCCTTCCACCCTCATTTGATTGGTCAAGCCGAACGCACAAATCAAAATTTTGAAACTTTTTTTTTTTTATATATACTATTCATTATGCAACTCATTTGATAAAAAAAAGTATGGTTGTTCATGGAAAGATAAAGTCGCCTGGGTGACCCCAAACTTTTGAACTGAAGTGTATATATATATATATATATATATATATATATATATATATATATATATATATATACACACATACACACACACACACACACACACACACACACACACACACACACACACACACACACACACACACACACATACATACATGTATATATTTCAGTTCAAAAGTATTGGGGTCACGCAGACAATTTTGTCTTTCCATGGAAAAAAATAAATAAATAAATATATATATATTTATGTGTTGCGGACGGGTGCCGGGCCACTGCAGGGGCCGCTCGGATCTGGGTTTGTTACTGCGGCTCGAGTGGTGGCCGGGCTCGCACTGCCGTCCGTCCTCAACCGTAGGAAGGGAGTATTTACAGGGGATGGTTTTGTCGGTGACACCACCCGTGGGTTGTGGAGAGAGTTGGTAGCACCACCGCTGCCTGGTGATGGGGCGCCCAGGGCTGATGGAGGGAGGTGTAATACTATTGTATGAACTGAGGATTTCGATAGAGTTAGGGCAATGACAACCAGAGACAAGGTCTTGGTGCAAACAAGTTTTATAATATGCAACCAATAAATATGTACACAGAAAAGAACATAAACACGGTATATACCTGCCAGGTTCAGAGCAAGGGGAACTCCCGGGACCGCGCACCGGACTCCCCCAGGGAGGCCACCAGGAGCGAACCCCTATGCAGGGGCTGTCTGGCGATCACCCCAGAAGGCCTAAATGCGCAGCAGCCAGGACACGAAAGGGCAACAGGTTATAGTCCAAAAATGTCTGTACGTGATGTGGAACGTGAGTCCTAGAGCAGATATGAACCGGAAGGGACCGGGCAGAAGCGCCGACCAGTGACTGCAGACGGAGTCCGGGACCAGCGAGGGCACAGCTTGATGAGACCAGGTGGAGTCCAGAGCCATTGTTGGGTATTTTCAACAGGATCCAAATACAATCAGGACCCAAGAGCAGCAGGGCAGGAGTAGACAGGAAGCAGTATACTCAAGCAACTAGACTAAGCTTATGGGCGGGCTTTTAAACAGATGAACAGGAAGTAGGGCAACAGAACAGAAAACTCCATGTTAACAAAGGGCAAGATCCTTCAAAAGCAAACTGGAAATCCCGGAACACTGACAGGAGATGTAGTCCCGGGGCCCAGGTACACTGGAGCAATGGCTGCTGGAGGGGATGTGCCGGGTTGGACCGGGGATTAATGGTGTACTCACAGTTCAAAGAATCGCACACAAGTCCAGTGGTAATCCAAATTGCCAGTGACCGGTCGCCTCCGGCGGGTGTATTCGGGTCCCACACCCAGGTGTAGCAAACAGAGGTCCCTTCCTCCTACACTTTGTGTTTGTGTCTTCACTGGGACAACTCCGCTTGAAACAGGGAAGTCCACTCCCGGTACTGTGTATGTTGGGAGCTGTGGCCCGCGAAATCTGACCCTTGGGATTTCTGTGGGTTCTTACGGACACCCTATCCCCCGCATTGGGCTGCCGTTTCGCTCTCTGGGCTTCTGTAGAACAAGGCCTGAAATCTGGTCCCTGGCTGGTCAATTAACGAGGGGGTTTGCAACCTTCCTCGTACTAGGGTCCAGGTACCCCGACTATACACGGCCTCCGGACCGGATTCCCGCTGTCGGCACCAGCAGGCTACAACCCTGCCCCAGTCCACTTTAGGTCTCCCGTGACCGGATCTCCGTCGCTTGGGGTCCTGTTTGCCATCTGCCACCTAGTCCGGTAGTCCAGGGGCCCCAACCCCTGACTCTACTGAACTTCCACACTCCTCCACTTTCAACTGTCAGAACTTGTCTCTCCTCAACTCAGACTCTTGTGTTCACGCCCCTGACACCTCAGGACCCCTAGGTGGGCGCTCCCATCCGCATGGTCCCGCCCACTGGTGTGTCCCTATTGTCATGAGGGGGTGGCTAGGCTTTACTGGCTGTGTGTTGTACCTGGGTGCGGGTTTTGTGTTGGTAGCCAAGGAGGATGGAGTAAGGTGCACTTCTGTGACTACCTGGTTTTGCCAGGGCGTCATACTCCCCCTTGGTTGAATACAGCCCCTCCTCGGGCTGTCCGGCCACTGATGTTTATTTTTTCTGCTTCTGCAATTGGAAAAAGTCTAACATATAAAAAACATTTAAAACATTTTCAAAACTTTTCATCCCATTAGGGAGGCACATCTCTTAAACATTGCCACCCAAAACACCTGAACCCACCCTTCGTGCCACTGCTAGCACAGGTGTCACACCACCCCGAGTTCCTGTGGGTGTCCATAGTGTCCAGGTAAAAGTTCCCTACCCACCAGTCCACCCCAAGAGTTCAACGGTCCGGAACCCTTGGCCTGGAGGTTAGCCACCGGTTTTGCTGGGGACTGGGCCTCGGCCGACTCCACCGCAGGCCCTTCCTCCAACCAACCTGTCCAGAGGTGTTACAGTCCTGGTGATGGGGTAACAAGAAGGTAGTTAGGGGTTATGTACAAGGCCCAAGAAAGTTTTTGGGTGGCCTCTTTCAGAGGCTATGATCCATTATAACCCCAAAACAGGGAAAGCAGGTTAACTGGGGAAAGGGTAGCCGGGATCCGCCACCCACTCCATTCTCCACCAAGGGTTTCCAGTACCACCTCCACGTGGCACACTACTCCAGACCCTGATGGCCTCTTCACCTTCAACAGGCGGGATGAAGAAGTTCAACAAGAATGGGAGTCTTTAAACATGAACTGTCCTGTCACCCTCCACCTGGGGATCCAGATGGCCTCCTCACGGAACATGAGGATGTTCAACAAGGGTGCAGGTTAAAATCGTAACTTTTCGGGTTCCGGTCCCTTTAAGGCCGGGCGCCTCCCGGGCACACTCCTGAAAAGTGCCCAGGCAGACCACAGCGCCAGCAGACTGGCACCATCACGTCAATGGTGGTGGACGGGGGCTCTTCTTCTGAAGTGGACTTCAGACTTCTGAATTTCCCACGTACGGAGCGTCCGTGATGACAGGGACATCCTATAGCCGTTCCTGCCAAATCAAGGTACCCATGCAGCTTCTGGAGTGCTGGTACCTGAATCACTCTCTTCATGCTCCTCCGATTCCGAGTCCTCACCGACCAGATCATCCTGATCAGAGGCCACAAGCTGGTCATTCTCATCTGGAGTTGGGGATTCCACTGCCGATACTGTGGCCTGTGTCCCAGCGGCCGCGGATGCTGCAGGCCGGGGAGGCAACATAGCTGTTGTTACCACTGGGACCGCAGGCTCCTCCGCTCCTGCGACAGGAGCAGGACCTGCCGCTTCCCCGTCATCCTGCACCGCTGTGGGAGCCACTGCCCCACCATCACAATCAGGCGCCGACATCCTTCCTGTTTTTCCCCCTTGGTTTTCAACAGCAGTCTCGCGGGACCCACTGTCCTTTGCAACTTCTTGCTTTGAGAATCACCGGGTTCCGCCCTCGTTCTTAGGGGGCGGGGCTTCAAATTTGCGCCCTTTTCGGGGAAGAAAATGGCGATGTTGTTGTTTTTGGTGCCAAATATGGCGGCAAGATGGCGGCAGTCCAAAAATTTTGAGCATTTCATGATTCACAGTTCAGAAGAGGCGCATTTCATCCAGGTTTGTAGATGGGGTAAGTATTCTGTTCGTGACGCCAGGTTCGGGTTGTTGCGGATGGGGGCCGGGCCACTGCAGGAACTGCTGGGATCTGGGTTTGTTATTGCGGCTCGTGTGGTGGCCGGACCCAGGATCGCACGGCCGTCCGTCCTCACAACCGTAGGAAGGGAGTATTTACACAAGATGGTTTTGTCGGTGACGCCACCCATGGGTTGGGGTGAGAGTTGGTAGCACCGCTGCTGCCTGGTGATGGGGCGCCCGGGGCTGATGGAGCAGGGCAGCAGGAGGGAATCCCCTCCACGGGTAGGGGAGGTGAAGTCCTGGGGCCGAGGTACACGGGAGCAATGGCTGCTGGAGGGGGCGTGCCGGGCTGGACCGGGGGTTAATGGTGTACTCACAGTTCAAAGAATCGCACACAAGTCCAGTGGTAAACCAAATTCACAGACCACCTCCAAAGACCTGCAGCATCATCTTGCTGCAGATGGTGTCACTGTGCATCGGTCAACAATACAGCGCACTTTGCACAAGGAGAAGCTGTATGGGAGAGTGATGCGAAAGATGCCGTTTCTGCAAGCACGCCACAAACAGAGTCGCCTGAGGTATGCAAAAGCACATTTGAACAAGCCAGCAACATTTTGGATGAAGGCCTTGTGGACTGATGAAACAAAGATTGAGTTGTTTGGTCATACAAAAAGGCGTTATGCATGGAGGCAAAAAAACACGGCATTCCAAGAAAAGCACTTGCTACCCACAGTAAAATTTGGTGGAGGTTCCATCATGCTTTGGGGCTGTGTGGCCAATGCCGGCACCGGGAATCTTGTTAAAGTTGAGGGTCGCATGGATTCAACTCAGTATCAGCAGATTCTTGACAATGTGCAAGAATCAGTGACGAAGTTGAAGTTATGCAGGGGATGAATATTTCAGCAAGACAATGATCCAAAACACCGCTCCAAATCTACTCAGGCATTCATGCAGAGGAACAATTACAATGTTCTGGAATGGCCATCCCAGTCCCCATACCTGAATATCACTGAAAATCTGTGGGATGATTTGAAGCGGCTGTCCATGCTCGGCGACCATCAAACTTAACTGAACTGGAATTGTTTTGTAAACAGGAAAGGTCAAAAATACCTTCATCCAGGATCCAGGAACTCATTAAAAGCTACAGAAAGCGACTAGAGTCTGTGATTTTTGCAAAAGGAGGATCTACAAAATATTAATGTCACTTTTATGTTGAGGTGCCCATACTTATGCACCTGTCAAATTTAGTTTAAATGCAGATTGCACATTTTCTGTTAGTACAATAAACCTCATTTCAATCCAGAAATATTACTCAGTCCATCAGTTATTAGATATATGAAACTGAAATAGCTGTTGCAAAACCCCAAATTGTTATAAAGAAAAAAGGTTAACATTAATAGGGGTGCCCAAACTTTTTCATATGACTGTATATATACCGTTTTTCGCTTTATAAGACGCACCTGATTATAAGACGCACCCCCAAATTTGGTGAAGGAAAAGAGAATTTTTTTTTTTAATGTTAAATGGAGTCCATCTTATAATGCCAGTGTCCGTCTAACAAATCATATAGGGTATATGTCCCTCATAGCCCCCCATCCTAAAATTAGCCCTCTTAATCTGGATATGGCCCCCTTATATTGAATATAGCCCCCTTGTGCTGGCACACGTTCCCCTGTGCTGCCTATGGTCCCCTATGGATTGCATATGTTCCCCTGTGCTGCCTATGGCCCCCTATGGATTGCATACGTTCCCCTGTGCTGCCTATGGCCCCCTATGGATTGCATACGTTCCCCTGTGCTGCCTATGTTCCCCTATGGATTGCATACTTTCCCCTGTGCTGCCTATGGTCCCCTATGGATTGCATACGTTCCCCTGTGCTGCCTATGGTCCCCTATGGATTGCATACGTTCCCCTGTGCTGCCTATGGTCCCCTATGGATTGCATACGTTCCCCTGTGCTGCCTATGGTCCCCTATGGATTGCATACGTTCCCATGTGCTGCCTATGGCCCCCTATGGATTGCACACGTTCCCCTGTGTTAGATATCGCCCCCATGCTGCTGCCCATAATAAAATAAAACACTCTTTCCTTACCTCCTCCAGCACTGATCTCCCTCCTGTCTCCCTCCGTGCTTCTGTTCCTCCACTTCCTGGTTCTTGGTGATGTGATCGGCAGAGCAGAGTGATCTCATCCCTGCGTGCCTGCCTGTTCACAGTGGAAGCAGGGACACCGGGGAGAAACGCTGGAGAGGGTAAGTAAAGCTTTTTTATTTTAGAATGAGCAGCAGCATAGGGGCCATATCTAACACAGGGGGGGCATGTGCGATCACAGTGGGACGCAGGCTCATATAATATGGACCGCTGCCCCAGCCCATCACTGCGGTGCGATTTCAGCACCATGGTGGTGGACAGCGGCTGTGCATATTATATGAGCGGGAGCAGGAGATCAAAGGCTGCAGCCCGCAGCTTCACCTGCCCCCAGCAGAGCTCCAGAGCGGACCCTGCAGTGTATATATATATATATATATATATATATATATACACCCCCTCCCCCCGTATATTCGGCTTATAAGACGCACCCCCTACTTTCCCCCAAAATTTGGGGGAACAAAAGTGCGTCTTATAAAGCGAAAAATACGGTATATATTTATATGTCAATGTACCTAACTATTGTCTAACACAAAGGAAAACTTACAGCGATGCCAAGGATTGACCTAATCCAAGCAACTTGTTAAAACATCATGTTTATTCCATCATATTAAAAACATATACAGTAACTTCCATATATATAGCAATCGGCTGATCATAACTATACTGGGAGAGACCTACACATTTCAGCTGAAATACGTAGGTCTGTCCTTGTATAGTTATGATCAGCTGATTGCTATATACATGAAAACATGAAAATTATATGTTTTTAATATGATGGAATAAAAATGATGTTTTAAGAAGTTCCTTGGATTGTGTCGATTCTTGGCATCACTGGAAGATTTCCTTTGTTTTGGATTTGTTCACTCTGCCTAGAGTATTCGTGCAGTGCCAAATTAGGAGATCAGGACTATGAGGTCAGCTGAACAATGTTTTTTCAAATTTGACTATTGTTTACCTCCAAAAGATGGACACTAGAGCCTCTGGCAAGCGCAACACAAGCATGACCCAGAAATGTGGTCTCAACCTGGCGGCATTTAGCAACAGCCGTGCATGTTGGGAGAAATCTTCCCATGACGTCACGGACATGCGCACCAAGAAAATCGAAGCCGCTGAGTGAAGACACCCGGAGTCCCACACTCACTGTGCACATGTGTATGTGCATGGAACATAGAATGGATCTGTACACTGCATGGATCCGCATAACACGCAAATCCATGGAGTGTGGGCTGCAAATTAATAGAAGGTGGGAGGGATTTTAGTACATGTTAATGGAAGTATACACCTAAAATACAGACATAATCTGTCATGTCAATCATCAAACACAATACACCACAGCATGAACACCTATAAGTAACGCAATGAATTTGGTGTTCAAAATTCATGGATCATAAAAACCCAATGCCCCAGTTCACAATGTAAAAACTGGATCATATTGTTTGTCCTCCGTCACTTCAGAGGATTTACAAGTCAGCAAGATGTCCACCATCAAATTGGTGCTCATTTCTTCAAGTTCCAATAAACTTATGCCTTGTCGCAGCGACCTATGGAGAAGCAGATACAGTCAGAAGGAGGAAAATAGTCTAATGGTGAAACATCACTAAAAACAGACAAGAAAAACAACAAATGAAAATAAAATAAATAACAAGGATCAAAAAAGCATTTATATAAGGAACTATTCCGTACACTATGGCCCCAACACCATGTCAAAGCTATGGTTGCTAGGTGATAAGGAGACAAAACTCAGTTTTTCATTTAGTCAAGCTGGGGACATAGTGCCAAGTGTGGCAATCCACCAGCATTCCAATTGAGCTAGAATCTTAACCCCTTCATGACTGAGGACTTAATGGTATGTCATAAATCATGAAAGGGTGACCCCTGCACATGTGTGCTGATTTGTACAGCAGACATGTGTGCTTTGCAGGCGCAGGTGGATCCATGATCCACCCACACCTGTTAACCCCTTAAATCGCACTGTCAAAATGTGACATACAATTTAAATCACTGCAGCAGGGAACATGCATTTCCCCGCCACCATCGGAGGCCCTGTGACGCAATCACGGAGAGCCGATGGTTATCATGGTAGTGATAGGTCATGTGATGACTCCTGTCGGTTTCATGATGTAGATAATGTTACAGCTGGCAGAACGTTGGCTGTTACAAGAACGGAGCATTTCCCCTGATTAGAGCAATGCTGCTCTGATTAGGATAAATGAAGGAGCGATCAGACTGCTGATAATTATAGTCCCCTAAAGGGATTAGTAAAATAAAAACAAGTAAAAAAAAAAAAAAAAGTTTTAAAAAATGTAAAAAAAAATACGTTTAAATCACCCCATTTGCCCGATTGAAAATTACAGGGTTAAAAAAATAAACACATTTGGTATCGTCGCGTTCAGAAATGCCCGATCTATCAAAATTTAAAATTAATCAATCTGATCAGTAAACATCAAAGCAGCAACAAAAATCCAAACACCAAAACTATGTTTTGTTGGTAGTCACAAATTTTGCACAAAAAAAACAAACAGGCGATCAAAACTTAGCATCTGTGCATAAATGATACCATTAAAAACTCCAGCTCAAGATGCAAAAAACAAACTGTCAATAAGCCCCATATCCCAGAAAATGATAATGCACAGAATATGACGCAAAAAGTGAGCCACTTATTTTGGACAAATTTTTAATTTTTTTAAATACCTTAAATAAAAGTAAACTTATACATGTTTGGTATCTATGAACTTGTACCGACCTGTGACATCACATCAACACCTCAGTTTTACCATATAGTGAACACGGTGAGTAAAATATTCCAAAAACAATCATATAATCAGACTTTTTTTGCAATTTTCTGCACTTGGATTATTTTTGCCGTTGTCCAGTACACTATACGGTAACATTTATGGCTCAATTCAAGAGTATAACTCGTCCTGCAAAAAAAAGACCTCATATGGCAAGATTGCCAAAAAAATATTAAAGTTATGGCTCTCGTAAGGTGTGGAGCAAAAAATAAAACCGGAAAATTGCCTGTTCATGTGTCGGTTAAGTACCCCCCTCTGATGCCAGAGTGTACAGAGTCAATGCCCTCTACCTGCAATTCAGAGGGGTTACAGCCATGAAAGATCCGAAAATGTCTTGGAAGGGTTTTCAGTAAGGAAATGTTGATGACTTTTTTGGCATTAGTGATGTTTCATACATGCTCTCTAATTCTAATTCGAAGCTGTCGTGAGTTATTCCAATATATACTTTTAAGCAAGGACATGTGGCATTGTAGATGACAAATGTACTGCTACAGGAAATGTGTTTCAGCATGGAGAAGTGTTGCTTACTATCAGCAGAATCAAAGTTTGCTCCTCTAATAATATTTATCTGCATGCATGCCAGACAATCCCCACATAGCTTCCTAGCCACCATTGATTTTACTCCCCTTTTGAAACAAAGGGCTTACTGTTTTTGCTACATAGTGGCTGTCGACGAGTATATCTCTAATGCTGGGTTCACACATAGCGACGCAGCAGCGATCACGACGGGCGACCTGACCTTATCAGGATCACTGCTGCGTCGTTACATGGGCGCTGGTGAGCTGTCAAACAGGCAGATCTCACCAGCAACCAGTGACCAGTCCCCAGCCAGCAGCGACGGGTGGAAGCGGTGCTGCGCTCGGTAACTAAGGTAAATATCGGGTAACCAAGGGCTTGGTTACCCGATATTTACATTGGTTACCAGCGCACACCGCTTAGCGCTGGCTCCCTGCACGCCAGAGTACACATCGAGTTAATAAGCAAACCCTTGCTTATTTACCCGATGTGTACTCTGGCATGCAGGGAGCAGGGAGCCGGCAGCACAGGCAGTGTGAGAGCGGCGGATGCTGGTAACTAAGGTAAATATCGGGTAATCAAGGAAAGGGCTTCCCTTGGTTACCCGATGTTTACCTTGGTTACAGCTTACCGCAGGCTGCCAGAAGCTGGCTCCCTGTCCCCTGGCTCTCGCTGTCACACACAGCGATGTTTGCTTCACAGCGGGAAAGCAAAGAGCAAAAAATGAAGCAGGACATTCAGCAATGAGCAGCAACCTCACAGCAGGGGCCAGCTCATTGCTGGATGTCACACACAGCGACAGCGACGTCGCTGCTACGTCACAGAAAATGGTGACATAGCAGTGACATCGTTGTCGCCGTCGCTGTGTGTGACACCACCTTAAGACTCTTCCCTTTTCTCAGGGTGCATAGTGGAATATCAGATACAGTATATATATACAGTTAGGTCCAGAAATATTTGGACAGTGACACAATTTTCGCGAGTTGGGCTCTGCATGCCACCACATTGGATTTGAAATGAAACCTCTACAACAGAATTCAAGTGCAGATTGTAACGTTTAATTTGAAGGTTTGAACAAAAATATCTGATAGAAATTGTAGGAATTGTACACATTTCTTTACAAACACTCCACATTTTAGGAGGTCAAAAGTAATTGGACAAATAAACCAAACCCAAACAAAATATTTTTATTTTCAATATTTTGTTGCGAATCCTTTGGAGGCAATCACTGCCTTAAGTCTGGAACCCATGGACATCACCAAACGCTGGGTTTCCTCCTTCTTAATGCTTTGCCAGGCCTTTACAGCCGCAGCCTTCAGGTCTTGCTTGTTTGTGGGTCTTTCCGTCTTAAGTCTGGATTTGAGCAAGTGAAATGCATGCTCAATTGGGTTAAGATCTGGTGATTGACTTGGCCATTGCAGAATGTTCCACTTTTTTGCACTCATGAACTCCTGGGTAGCTTTGGCTGTATGCTTGGGGTCATTGTCCATCTGTACTATGAAGCGCCGTCCGATCAACTTTGCGGCATTTGGCTGAATCTGGGCTGAAAGTATATCCCGGTACACTTCAGAATTCATCCGGCTACTCTTGTCTGCTGTTATGTCATCAATAAACACAAGTGACCCAGTGCCATTGAAAGCCATGCATGCCCATGCCATCACGTTGCCTCCACCATGTTTTACAGAGGAGGTGGTGTGCCTTGGATCATGTGCCGTTCCCTTTCTTCTCCAAACTTTTTTCTTCCCATCATTCTGGTACAGGTTGATCTTTGTCTCATCTGTCCATAGAATACTTTTCCAGAACTGAGCTGGCTTCATGAGGTGTTTTTCAGCAAATTTAACTTTGGCCTGTCTATTTTTGGAATTGATGAATGGTTTGCATCTAGATGTGAACCCTTTGTATTTCCTTTCATGGAGTCTTCTCTTTACTGTTGACTTAGAGACAGATATACCTACTTCACTGAGAGTGTTCTGGACTTCAGTTGATGTTGTGAACGGGTTCTTCTTCACCAAAGAAAGTATGCGGCGATCATCCACCACTGTTGTCATCCGTGGACGCCCAGGCCTTTTTGAGTTCCCAAGCTCACCAGTCAATTCCTTTTTTCTCAGAATGTACCCGACTGTTGATTTTGCTACTCCAAGCATGTCTGCTATCTCTCTGATGGATTTTTTCTTTTTTTTCAGCCTCAGGATGTTCTGCTTCACCTCAATTGAGAGTTCCTTAGACCGCATGTTGTCTGGTCACAGCAACAGCTTCCAAATGCAAAACCACACATCTGTAATCAACCCCAGACCTTTTAACTACTTTATTGATTACAGGTTAACGAGGGAGACGCCTTCAGAGTTAATTGCAGCCCTTAGAGTCCCTTGTCCAATTACTTTTGGTCCCTTGAAAAAGAGGAGGCTATGCATTACAGAGCTATGATTCCTAAACCCTTTCTCCGATTTGGATGTGAAAACTCTCATATTGCAGCTGGGAGGGTGCACTTTCAGCCCATATTATATATATAATTGTATTTCTGAACATGTTTTTGTAAACAGCTAAAATAACAAAACTTGTGTCGCTGTCCAAATATTTCTGGACCTAACTGTATATATATATATATATATATATATATATATGTGTGACACCCTGGCCTATCAGGTCGTCACAGGGTATTGTGCAATCTGCCCTTCTGTACAATATTCATCCAAGCTAATCAAAACCGTAGGAACACACCAGTGACTGACCTGACAAGTGGCTGCACCACACCCACCAGACACACCAGAGGAGAGGTTAGGAGCTGGGCTCCTTGAGAGTACTAGGTGGCAGATGTTGGTCTGGGCCTGGTAGGAGCTGGAACCCGGTCGCAGGTGATTGTGACAAGGGGCACGGACTGTTGAGGAGGACAGCCGGCAGCCTTGTGCCATGTGGACCCTTGGTCAGGAAGGAGCTTCAGAAAGCGAAAAAAACTGTGGCAAAATAAGGCGCAAATAGGGTCTTACCCGGTATGACAGTGGGAGATGAATGTTTGGCAGGAACACTCACCTGATGTGGTTGTGCCAGTCACAACCCCTTTGACAGCATGAAAGTAGTGTCAGACAGCAGGAGAAAAGCAGGTTAAAATACTGCGCCAAACCACAGTGTCATGATGTATGTAGTTTTCTCCATCCCATATTTTTGTATAAGATGCCATGTGATGTATTTTACCTTCTCACTGTATTTGCTGTAATACTATGTCTTGGGATGTAAGTGACCATACCTTCCCCCAAGCCTGTATCATATTGCACTCAGGCTTCAGCAGTAGCTATTGTCATTGATTTGGTGGGGGTTGCATATGTATATTGTTCTTCTCAGCATGGGACTTCTCCAATCTACAAATTGGTAAACAGAACAGAGCCAGCAGTCTAAAGTCCATTCATGCATCAAATGGCCAGGGGGAGGTGTGCCCACCTAAGGGGCTGATCCCAGGAGAGAAGAACATGTTAGAGTAGTTAGTTGGAGCTCGGCTGGAGAAGGACTAGGACCTATAGCTGAGGCTGGATCCTGGGGTCTGTGTGTGTGGACTGTTACAAACTGGAGATCCGCGGCCACGTGGGATTGTGTTTTGTTGTTCACCTGTTGGACTCAAGGAACTCATATAAGGACCATTGCCCTAATTCCCCTGGCATCGGAATACCAGGCGGTGCCCCTGGATCTTTTGTTTTTCTGTTGTGGACTCCTTGCAGATTTGAAGGATTTATATTTATGTTTGCTGCTTATTCTTTGTGGTTCCAATAAAGCCTTTTGGATTGTTCCTTGGCCTGGCGTCCTTCACTGCTCTGTTGCATACCCCGTCACACACAGGAGTCCAGATGAAGTTAGTAAATCTCTTTTCTTTATTTTCACAGGTCTACGCGTTTCAAGGACATATCCGTCCTCTTCTTCAGGACAAAATGCAGAGAATACTATGACTATACTTAGTATTCTCTGCATTTTGTCCTGAGGAAGAGCAGGACCCGATTAGTTTCATACTAAAGGGGCCAATTAGAAGACAAGGTGCCAAGGCAAAGGTCACAGACTAACAGGCAACACCAATGGGCATGGGATCAAGGCATGCTCCCTCTAAGCGTCAGCGATGTCCAGAACTTTGGTTTATCTCAGTTGTCGGTGTCAGCGTTATTGGACTGAGTGAGTACACAAGTGACCCTTAAGGGTGCTTTACACGCTGCGACATCACTAACGATATATTGTCGGGGTCACGTCGTTAGTGACGCACATCCGGCGTCGTTAGCGACATCGCAGAGTTTGGCACCAAGGAGCGACGATCAAAGATCGCAAAAACATCGCTCCTCTTCATAATATCGTTGGTGGTGCATGTGGCTAGTTGTTTGTTGTTCCTGCGGCAGCACACATTGCTATATGTGACACCGCAGGAACGACAAACATCTCCTTACCTGCGTCCTTCGGCAATGAGGAAGGAAGAAGGTGGGCGGCATGTTCCGGCCGCTCATCTCCGCCCCTCCTCTGCTATTGGGCGGCCGCTTAGTGACATCGCTGTGATGCCAAACGGTCCTCCCCCTTGAAGGAGGGATTGTTCGGCAGCAACAGCGACGTCCCTGAACAAGTATGTGCGTGTGACGCTGCCGTAGCGATAATGTTCGCTACGGCAGCATTCACCACATATCACAAGAATGACGGGGGCGGGTGCTATTGATGTCGCAGCGTGTAAATCACCCTTTACCGTCCCAATGGCACCTCCCCGTCATGATCACCGAGTCCCAGGGCGTTCCCCCTACCTGGCTGCCCACACCATCGCCACCGGGTACTCCCAATCGCAACGGTGGTACTCCATCTTACCACGCACCATGGGTGGTGTCATGAACTTTAAACATACCATCCTGTGTAAATACTTCCCTTTTATTCCGAGTGGCCACGCGACCCCCGGGTCCGGAGACCCCTCGAGCCACCGCGAATCCAGATCTGAGCAGCCCGGCTGCTGACGTGGGGGCGGCACACCTTGGAAACTTTGGCGTCACGAACAGGATCCAAGCAGGACCCACTTACTTGGGTGACGTGAGCCTTAGAGCCGAAAAACCGTAGTCAAAAATCCTTTTCCCAACAATTCCGCCATCTTCCGCCATCTTTCGCGCCAAAACACCATCTTCCCCGCGAAAGCGCATTAAGCAGAAGACCTGCCCTTCGTCCTTAGTGTGAGGCTGGAACCGGAAGTTCCCAGAGGGCCACAGTGCGCGAAGGAGTGCTGAGTGAAAGCCGAGGGGGCGTGCTGGAATGCAACTCCAGCGGAAGAGAAGCAGGGACGCCAGGACTCTGCCATAACGTTCATGAACAATGCACAGGAAAGATGGCATAGCAGAGCTGGTCGCAAGGAGGCGTGGCTATAGGACCCGGTAGTTTAAAGAGTGTTGAAAATATCAGTGGTTTAGCGATGCCATAGAACTGTTAGGTATCGGTGGTTTACCTCAGTTATCAGTGTCAGCGTTATTGGACAGAGTGAGTACACAGGTGACCCTTACCATCCCAACGACACCTCCCTGTCACCATCACCGAGTCCCGGGGCATTCCCCCTACCCGTGGAGGAGTTAACCACCTGGCTACCCACACCATCGCCACCGGGTACTCCCAATCGCAGCGGTAGTACTCCATCTTACCACGCACCATGGGTGGCGTCACGAACTTTAAACATACCATCCCGTGTAAATACTCCCTTTTTATTCCGAGTGGCCACGCGACCCCGATCCTCGGGTCCAAAGACCCCACGAGCCACTGTGGATCCGGATCCGAGCAGGCCGGCTGTTGACGCGGGGGCGGCACATATATATATTGGTAGAGATGAATGAATAGACTCAGGTACAACATTCTGATCAGTGGTACTTGTTAGCTAGCTGAAAAGCCAGAGAATCTCATACCTTCCGGCTTCTTCGGCATAACTTTTAACAAGCGTAGGTTGTTGTGCAAGCCTTTATAAATCAAATGCCACACTGAGGATGCTGGAAGGTAAGAGATTTGTGTCTCCCATCTAGCTGCCAGGTACAATTGATCTGAATGCCCTTATGGAGTCCCGTGAATTGATTCTCTCATCTCTAGCATTTGGACCTTCAAACATGACAATAATCCAAAACATAAGGCTAAAGGGCACTTTACACGCAGCGATATCACTATCGATATCGCTAGTGAGCGTACCCGCCCCCGTCGGTTGTGCGTCACGGGCAAATCGATGCCCGTGGTGAACAACATTGCTTACACCCGTCACACATACTTACCTGCCTAGCGACGTCGCTGTGGCTGGCGAACCGCCTCCTTTCTAAGGGGGCAGTTTGTGCGGTGTGACGCCCTGGCAGGTAGTCACAGAAAGAGTTAATCCTCCTTGGCAGCTACACAATCCCCACACAGATGGACACCAGCCAATCAGGCCCTACTCACCCCCTCCCCAGGAAAAAGGGAGGAGGGCGAGAGGAGCTAAGGAAGAGAGAGAGGAGTCAGGTTTTAGTTTGTGTTTAGGCAGTGGAGAGCTGACGGGAGGCTTGGAGCTCCCTGGAGAGAAGGTGGTAGCCGGGGTTGGAGCCCTGGACTACTGGACTAGGTGGCTGTGAGGGCCACAGGCGACGGAGATCCAGTCGCCGGGATCTTGAGGCGACCGGGACAGGGTTGTAGCCCGCCGGTGCTGGGAGAGGGACCCGATCCGGAGGCCAATCAAACAGACTAGTCTAGACAAAAAAGAGACAGACAGAGTGTGGAAAGAAGGGCCCTGGCTGTACATCTGGGTGTGGGACTCGAAGACACCTGCCAAAGGTGACCGGCCATTTGGCAAGTTGGTTGACAAAACAGACTTTGTGTTTCCTGACCCTACACATGAAAACAGCCTCATCCAACACCAGGACAACCGAACTGTAAGTGTGCTGATCCCTGCAAGCCCTGCCACCACCACAACTCCCAATTGGACCCCGGGACTACAACTCCCCTACCCGTGGAGGGGATTCCACCTTGCTGCCTCACACCATCAGTCCCGGGCACAGTCACCAGAGGCAGCGGCAGTGCCACCGTCTCATCACCGCAACCCACGGGTAGCATCACAGACAATCTCCCTTTACATATACCCCTTTTTGTTGTGGAGCCTGAGATCACAGACCGGGTCATGCCACCGTGATACCTCTAGAAGCGACCTCATTGGCCCGGTTCTGAGTACCCTCTATCCCTCGTCGACACATTTTGGCATCACGAACAGGATTCTTACCCCATCCATGACCTGGATGATGTGTGCCTTGTAATCCGTGAACTGCTTGAAAGATTTTGACCTGCCGCCATCTTACCCGCCATTTTTTGCGCCAAAACAACGGCACCATCTTCTTCTTCCTCGAAAACGGCGCTAAGTTGAAGCCCCACCCCCTGGGAACACGGCCGGAAGGAGTGCTCGCAAAAGACCAAGGGGGGCGGGCAGAGAAGTGGTGGCATGTAACCGGAACTGTAAAGTGCAGGGATGCCATTCCGTTCCTGGACACAAGAGCGGCAAGATGTCACAGCAGGCTGCAACCCCGATGACATCCCATCTGGCCCTGAGCTAGGCTGCAACCCCGATGACATCTTACCCGGCCCCGAGCATGGCCGCAACGGTGATGATGTCGGCGCCGGCAGTCCGCCCGGCCACAACGGTGATGACGTCGGCTCCGGCAGTCCGCCCGGCCGCAACGACGGCAGCACCTGTCATGAAATCGCCCCCAGCTCCAGCCCCAGTCGTTCCCAAATGCCCTGTCCCGGCTGTGGAGCAGCCGGAGTGCACCTGCAGAAAGGAGGAGCAGGCCACTGAGCGATGGAACCCTCGGCAGTTAGCGAGGTCGGTTGTAGCCGGCGGTGCCACCATCTCATCACCGCAACCCACGGGTGGCGTCACAGACAATCTCCCTTTACATATTCCCCTTTTTGTTGTGGAGCCTGGGATCACAGACCGGGTCACGTCACTGTGATACCTCTAGAAGCGACCCCATTGGCCTGGTTCTGAGTACCCCCTATCCCTGGGCGACACAACGGCGTCACAGCGGCATCACTAAGCAGCCGCCCAATAGAAGCGGAGGGGCGGAGATGAACGGGATGAACATCCCTCCCAACTCCTTCCTTCCTTATTGCGGGCGGCCGCAGGTGCGGTGATGTTCCTCGTTCCTGTGGTGTCACACATAGCGATGTGCTGCCGCAGGAACGACGAACAACCTTCTTCCTGAAACAGCAACGATAATTGGGAAAGGAACGACGTGTCAACGATCAACAATTCGGTAAGTAATTTTGATCGTTTACGGTCGTTCCTGCGTTTCACACGCAACAACGTCGCTAACGAGGCCGGATGTACTCATGAATTCCGTGACCCCAACGACATCTCATTAGCGATGTCGTTGCGTGTAAAGCGGCCTTAAGTCAACCCAATGCTGACTACAGCAGATGAAAGATAAGGTTCTATATTTTAAACACTTCTGATCTAAGAATTTTTGAGCCACCTTAATGGAAAATTCAACTATTTACTCTAGTTCATGATAGACAATATAGGAAATCATTAGCTGGGGAAAGGAAGGTCATCAAAACAAGCAGAAATAGGAACTGAAATAGAAAATACAAAGCAGTGTTTTTCAACTTACCGTATTTTTCGGATTATAAGACGCACTTTTCTGTCTGAGGAAAATGAGGGGTACTTCTTAAAATCCCTATATAGCTTACCGTGGGGGCTGTCTGTGCGGCGACCAAGTGCGTTCGGGCGGCTGGATGCCTGTGGCTGCGTGTGGGCAGCCGGGTGCCTGTGGCTGCGTGCGGGCTGCCGGGTGCCTGTTGGTGCTGGCTGCATCTGTGTCCTGGAAGCCAGCTGCCTCTCTGTGCATGCGTTTGGGCAGCCTGCTGGCTGCCACTCTGTGCGTGCGTGCGGGCGGGTGGCTGTGTGCAGGTGTCCCAGTGTGTCCAAGGTCCCAGTTTCAAATGATGGTGCTGGGAGTCAGCGCGTGCGCAGATGGAGCCCTTTGATGAGAGCTCCATCTGCGCATGTGCCGGTCCAGGCACCATCATTTGAACCGAGACCGCGGACAAACTGGGACACTCACCGCAGCGGCCTGCTGCACCACTCACCCGATAGCGCTGCTGATGCCACTACTGACCCGTGGCCGCTGACGCCACAGACCCAATGCCACCACGGACCCACCGCAGCTGCCGCCACTGACCGCCGCTGCCACCACGGACCCGCTGCGGCTGATGCCACTGAGCCACTGCTGCTGCCGCCACTGACCACCGCTGCCACCATGGACCCACCGCGGCTGCCAGCACAACCTCTGTTTCCTGTGACTCCGTTTCACCACTACTGCTGCCCCCCTCCGGTAAGACAACACTGTATTATAAGATGGACTCCATTTTTATTTTTTTTACCTTTTTTATCTCTAAATTTGGGGTGCGTCTTATAATCCGGTGCATCTTATAAAACGAAAAATACGGTATTTTCTTATTATGCTACAGAAAAGTACTTCTCCATATGAAGTTGGATTTATATGCTTTTGCAGACTTAAAGATGTGTTAATACTTTTTCTTAAGATGTTTAATTATTTTAGTAATTGGAAAATCAGGACTGAAACATATTTTCTTGTACTATTTGATAATTTATTATTACTTATTATACATGTTCATTTTATTCCTATTAGGTTATGAATTTCTGCAGCAGTAAAGCATTTTGCACAGAGATCTGATCACTGTCAAATATTTAAGTATTTTTTCATTATATTCTGATTAGTGATGGTATTAGATACAATAAGTACAGACTTGTGCAGAAGTTACTAAAGGATTAATTTTCTGAAAATATTTAGTAGATTGATTTTTGAATAAATATTTTTGATGAAACCTATCTTGATAATGCAAAAAGGTAGCCCTTTTAGGCTTAAAAAGTATTTAGTCATCACTAAGCTTACAAATAAAGTAGAAACATTGACGTTAGGCTTGATATTTGGGCAAATTACATTTACTTATACTAAATAAACATTCTTTTTTTCACAGGAGAAAATGTCCAAAGTGATAATTTAGAATGCAAATGTATTTTTCCTTATCTCCCTCAGTAGCATAACAATATATGGAATTTTTAATGAAAACATGAATCTGTTTAAAGGGCTTCTTCTCTTTCAGTAGAGATTTTCTTGATAGTAAAATAACAATGTTTCTTTACTTACCTGCCCAGGTCCAGCACTAAGTTATGGTGGCTGCTCTTGGTGTCTGTTGCCTGCAGTGGTGACATCACATCATTAGTAGTAATGGGCAAACTCATAGATATCCGGCATCGGCAAGCCTAACCAGACTTAAAAAAAAAAAAAAAAATGTTTCCCGCTCAGGATCAATCCCGGATATCTGGCTGGACTCCGGTCCCCATATAAGTCTATGAGAACCAGAATTTGCAGCTTAAAAATGGTGCTAGAAGGGATAGGAGGTTTAGAGCACCAAGCTATACTTATCGAGTCACTGCGCGGCTGTAACTCCTTTTGGGCAGCTCACTCTTCTTCCTTATCTGCTCATTTAGCTTAATTTATCTTAGTGGCAGCTGTGAGCTGTTATTAATCCCTTATTACCCAATTGCCACTGCACCAGAGCAATCGGGATGGGCCAGGTAAAGTCCTGGGATTGTCACATCTAATGGATACGACAATCCTGGGAGGCTGCAGGATGCTACTTTTAGGCTGGGAGGCCCAATAACCATGGACCTCCCAGCTTGAGTATACCAGCTTTCAACATTATCATGGCTGGGTATCAAAATTGTTGGGACTGCACAAAGTTTTTTAAAATTATTTAAATATTTTTTTTAAAAAAAAGCTACATGCGGATCCTCTAATTTTGATACACAGCCAAAATAAGTGCACAACTGGGGGCTTCAGCCTGTAGCCATATGCTTTATCTGTGCTGGATATCTTAATATGGGGTGACCCTATGCCAATTTATTTACTTACTTATTTTTATACCATGACAGTGACTCGCAGACAGGGTCTGTGATCGCAAGCAGTCAGACGTTGTCACACAGGCTAGGGGCACATCTGACTGCAACCAATCACAGACGCCAGGACTGCCGATGGGTGGGGGAAGCAGTGAATATGAATGAGGCTAATAAGTGGCCCGAAAGAAGAGTGAGTGGTTCTGGAAGAAGTAACAGCCACGCCGGAGACTTGGTAAGTATAGACACTTGCTTGATTTGTATTTTTCCTTTATTTATTTTATTTCCCGAGTGGACAGATCGGGATCAATAGCCAGAATTCCCTGATAACTCCAGGCCAAGGTCCAGCACCTGGATACTTTTGAAACTGCGTGGATCTGGACTTTTACAGTTCGAGTACTCCCATGACAAATTGTTAGTGCTGCAGACTAATAAGTTCAGCTTCTGTACCAATACAAATAGTACAAACTACTGAGAGTCTCTGAGCTCAATGACTTACTGCCATGACAAAGAAAGAAATTCTCCATGTCTTTCTTGTCTTTACTTTGGCAAGTGATGCAGTATGGTAGACTCCAGGATGACTGGAGAGTAAGGTAACATGTGCTCAAGATAAAATTTCCCAACAAAGTTTTTTTGGAAACTGGAGATCTTCATTTTGGAAGAATATTACAATAATAGAGCATGTTTAAAGATATATCACTAGAATCCTGTAAAAAGCTTATGCCCTTTGGAAATAAAATTTCCAAGAATAAAGAGAAACTACTATGCATAAATGAGACACTGCTAAATTTAAAAAGACAAAAACAAAGGGCGTTCAAAGTGTTGAAGGCCAAAAATATGGATATAGCATTTTAATAGTATAATGATCTCAATACGATCTTTAAAAAAAGTAAATCAAGCTAGCAAAATTAGCTACTGAAACTGAGATATTAAACAGGTACTTCTCATCAGTGTTCACCAAGGAACTGACTGTTCCAGGAATCATTCAACAAGGCAAAAATCAAAGTTCCCCTGATATAATTAATTTAACACAAGAAAAAGTACGCCTGCGTCTTAGTAAATTAAACATTTACAAATCCTCCAGGCCAGATGGCATTCATCCACGAATATTTAGGTAATTGAGCTCAGTAATTGACAGACCGCTGTATCTCATCTTCTTAGACTCACTTGTAACAGGGTTGGTGCCTCAGGATTGGCAGATTGCTGATATGGTACCGATATTTAAGAAAGTTAAGGGGGTAGTTCCAGGCAACTATGGTCCAGTAACTCTGACGTCAGTGGTGTGGAAGGTATTTGAGGGCATTTTAAGGGATGACATGACTCACCCCAGGGCTTTGGGGTACTCCGTTCTGGGCTGTAATTTACTGGGATAGTTCACTGAGTGGCCGTGACCCAGTTCCGTGACCCTAGGGGTTGCTTAAAAGAAGATTTGTACAAAGAAAAAATAAAAATAAAGTATTTTCGTGATGCCACTTGTGGTATGCGGCTATATAGGGAAAGCCACCGCTGCAAAGTCTCTCACTGCTGGGGCTGGTGGTATGAAGCAGCTTGGATGTAAGGTCTCTCCGCAAGTAGAGCTAGGCCCCAGGGAAGGATGATGGTGGTTGTAATATATACACCATGTTCCAAATTATTTTGCAAATGATGATATTTTTCTCTGATTTTCCTAAATGGGCAGTGCAAATGACAGTTAGTCTAATAAAAGTCATCACCCATTAGAGTTTACATCGAATTTTATTGAAGAAACCTCCCAATGATAACAGTATAATCTTCAAAATTAAAAAAACTCAAAATGTACTGTTCCAAATTATTAGGCACAGTAGAGTTTCTAAACATTTTATGTTTTAAAGAACTGAAAATGCTCATTTGTGGAATTTGAAAAACACCCTGAATAATAATGAATAAAATGCAAGTGCTTAATAACAGGGTACTTAGTATATACATTTTTGCAAAAAGGTAAGAAGCCGTCCCACCTCGTCACGGTGTACCTATCTGGGACGGTCCCTAACCAACTACAGTTAAAACCATTATATACAGTTAGGTCCAGAAATATTTGGACAGTGACACAAGTTTTGTTATTTTAGCTGTTTACAAAAACATGTTCAGAAATACAATTATACAGTTAGGTCCAGAAATATTTGGATAGTGACACAAGTTTTGTTATTTTAGCTATTTACAAAAACATGTTTAGAAATATAATTATATATATAATATGGGCTGAAAGTGCACACTCCCAGCTGCAATATGAGAGTTTTCACATCCAAATCGGAGAAAGGGTTTAGGAATCATAGCTCTGTAATGCATAGCCTCCTCTTTTTCAAGGGACCAAAAGTAATTGGACAAGGGACTCTAAGGGCTGCAATTAACTCTGAAGGCATCTCCCTCGTTAACCTGTAATCAATGAAGTAGTTAAAAGGTCTGGGGTTGATTACAGGTGTGTGGTTTTGCATTTGGAAGCTGTTGCTGTGACCAGACAACATGCGGTCTAAGGAACTCTCAATTGAGGTGAAGCAGAACATCCTGAGGCTGAAAAAAAAGAAAAAATCCATCAGAGAGATAGCAGACATGCTTGGAGTAGCAAAATCAACAGTCGGGTACATTCTGAGAAAAAAGGAATTGACTGTTGAGCTTGGGAACTCAAAAAGGCCTGGGCGTCCACGGATGACAACAGTGGTGGATGATCGCCGCATACTTTCTTTGGTGAAGAAGAACCCGTTCACAACATCAACTGAAGTCCAGAACACTCTCAGTGAAGTAGGTGTATCTTTCCCTAAGTCAACAGTAAAGAGAAGACTCCATGAAAGTAAATACAAAGGGTTCACATCTAGATGCAAACCATTCATCAATTCCAAAAATAGACAGGCCAGAGTTAAATTTGCTGAAAAACACCTCATGAAGCCAGCTCAGTTCTGGAAAAGTATTTTATGGACAGATGAGACAAAGATCAACCTGTACCAGAATGATGGGAAGAAAAAAGTTTGGAGAAGAAAGGGAACGGCACATGATCCAAGGCACACCACATCCTCTGTAAAACATGATGGAGGCAATGTGATGGCATGGGCATGCATGGCTTTCAATGGCACTGGGTCACTTGTGTTTATTGATGACATAACAGCAGACAAGAGTAGCCGGATGAATTCTGAAGTGTACCGGGATATACTTTCAGCCCAGATTCAGCCAAATGCCGCAAAGTTGATCGGACGGCGCTTCATAGTACAGATGGACAATGACCCCAAGCATACAGCCAACGCTACCCAGGAGTTCATGAGTGCGAAAAAGTGGAACATTCTGCAATGGCCAAGTCAATCACCAGATCTTAACCCAATTGAGCATGCATTTCACTTGCTCAAATCCAGACTTAAGACGGAAAGACCCACAAACAAGCAAGACCTGAAGGCTGCGGCTGTAAAGGCCTGGCAAAGCATTAAGAAGGAGGAAACCCAGCGTTTGGTGATGTCCATGGGTTCCAGACTTAAGGCAGTGATTGCCTCCAAAGGATTCGCAACAAAATATTGAAAATAAAAATATTTTGTTTGGGTTTGGTTTATTTGTCCAATTACTTTTGACCTCCTAAAATGTGGAGTGTTTGTAAAGAAATGTGTACAATTCCTACAATTTCTATCAGATATTTTTGTTCAAACCTTCAAATTAAACGTTACAATCTGCACTTGAATTCTGTTGTAGAGGTTTCATTTCAAATCCAATGTGGTGGCATGCAGAGCCCAACTCGCGAAAATTGTGTCACTGTCCAAATATTTCTGGACCTAACTGTATATATAATATGGGCTGAAAGTGCACACTCCCAGCTGCAATATGAGAGTTTTCACATCCAAATCGGAGAAAGGGTTTAGGAATCATAGCTCTGTAATGCATAGCCTCCTCTTTTTCAAGGGACCAAAAGTAATTGGACAAGGGACTCTAAGGGCTGCAATTAACTCTGAAGGTGTCTCCCTCGTTAACCTGTAATCAATGAAGTAGTTAAAAGGTCTGGGGTTGATTACAGGTGTGTGGTTTTGCATTTGGAAGCTGTTGCTGTGACCAGACAACATGCGGTCTAAGGAACTCTCAATTGAGGTGAAGCAGAACATCCTGAGGCTGAAAGAAAAGAAAAAAATCCATCAGAGAGATAGCAGACATGCTTGGAGTAGCAAAATCAACAGTCGGGTACATTCTGAGAAAAAAGGAATTGACTGGTGAGCTTAGGAACTCAAAAAGGCCTGGGCGTCCACGGATGACAACAGTGGTGGATGATCGCCGCATACTTTCTTTGGTGAAGAAGAACCCGTTCACAACATCAACTGAAGTCCAGAACACTCTCAGTGAAGTAGGTGTATCTGTCTCTAAGTCAACAGTAAAGAGAAGACTCCATGAAAGTAAATACAAAGGGTTCACATCTAGATGCAAACCATTGATCAATTCCAAAAATAGACAGGCCAAAGTTAAATTTGCTGAAAAACACCTCATGAAGCCAGCTCAGTTCTGGAAAAGTATTCTATGGACAGATGAGACAAAGATCAACCTGTACCAGAATGATGGGAAGAAAAAAGTTTGGAGAAGAAAGGGAACGGCACATGATCCAAGGCACACCACATCCTCTGTAAAACATGGTGGAGGCAACGTGATGGCATGGGCATGCATGGCTTTCAATGGCACTGGGTCACTTGTGTTTATTGATGACATAACAGCAGACAAGAGTAGCCGGATGAATTCTGAAGTGTACCGGGATATACTTTCAGCCCAGATTCAGCCAAATGCCGCAAAGTTGATCGGACGGCGCTTCATAGTACAGATGGACAATGACCCCAAGCATACAGCCAAAGCTACCCAGGAGTTCATGAGTGCAAAAAAGTGGAACATTCTGCAATGGCCAAGTCAATCACCAGATCTTAACCCAATTGAGCATGCATTTCACTTGCTCAAATCCAGACTTAAGACGGAAAGACCCACAAACAAGCAAGACCTGAAGGCTGCGGCTGTAAAGGCCTGACAAAGCATTAAGAAGGAGGAAACCCAGCGTTTGGTGATGTCCATGGGTTCCAGACTTAAGGCAGTGATTGCCTCCAAAGGATTCGCAACAAAATATTGAAAATAAAAATATTTTGTTTGGGTTTGGTTTATTTGTCCAATTACTTTTGACCTCCTAAAATGTGGAGTGTTTGTAAAGAAATGTGTACAATTCCTACAATTTCTATCAGATATTTTTGTTCAAACCTTCAAATTAAACGTTACAATCTGCACTTGAATTCTGTTGTAGAAGTTTCATTTCAAATCCAATGTGGTGGCATGCAGAGCCCAACTCGCGAAAATTGTGTCACTGTCCAAATATTTCTGGACCTAACTGTATACCTGACTTGTGTCTAACAAAAGTCCAATGTGGATGGGAACAAGTGGTCAGCTGGGTCCCAGATTAAATACACAACAAAGTGGGAAGCAATTGGTTGTTCACCCTCAGTATAAGAAGGGCTGCACCCCCAACTTGCAGTAAAGCAAGATAGCAGACAAAAAACACCAAAAAACTGAGCTGTAACAAAAAAAACAGTAAACATGCACGTTCCAAGCATGTAAATGGCAGCCTTTAGACAAGAAAAAACCCAAGAGAAATAGTGTATGAAAAATACCCTGAATAATAATGAATAAAATGCAAGTGCTTAATAGCAGGGTACTTAGTATATACATTTTTGCAAAAAGGTAAGAAGCCGTCCCACCTCATCACGGTGTACCCATCTGGGATAGTCCCTAACCAACTAAAGTTAAAACCATTATATATACCTGACTTGTGTCTATCAAAACTCCAATGTGCATGGTAACAAGTGGTCAGCTGGGTCCCAGATTAAATACACAACAAAGTGGGAAGCAATTGGTTGTTCAGCCTCAGTATAAGGAGGGATGCACCCCCAACTTGCAGTAAAGCAAGATAGCAGACAAAAAACACCAAAAAACTGAGCTGTAACAAAAAAACAACCAGTAAACATGCACGTTCCAAGCATGTAAATGGCAGCCTTTAGACAAGAAAAGCACTTGCATTTTATTCATTATTATTCAGGGTATTTTTCATACAATTTTTCTCTTGGGTTTTTTCTTGTCTAAAGGCTGCCATTTACATGCTTGGAATGTGCATTTTTACTGTGTTTTTTTCTTACAGCTCAGTTTTTTTGGTGTTTTTTGTCTGCTATCTTGCTTTACTGCAAGTTGGGGGTGCAGCCCTCCTTATACTGAGACTGAACAACCAATTGCTTCCCACTTTGTTGTGTATTTAATCTGGGACCCAGCTGACCACTTGTTACCATCCACATTGGAGTTTTGATAGACACAAGTCAGGTATATATAATGGTTTTAACTTTAGTTGGTTAGGGACCGTCCCAGATGGGTACATCGTGATGAGGTGGGACGGCTTCTTACCTTTTTGCAAAAATGTATATACTAAGTACTCTGTTATTAAGCACTTGCATTTTATTCATTATTATTCAGGGTATTTTTCATAGAATTTTTCTCTTGTTTTTTTTCTTGTCTAAAGGCTGCCATTTACATGCTGGGAACATGCATGTTTACTGTTTTTTTTCTTACAGCTCAGTTTTTTGGTGTTTTTTGTCTGCTATCTTTCTTTACTGCAAGTTGGGGGCGCAGCCCTCCTTATACTGAGGCTGAACAACCAATTGCTTCCCACTTTGTTGTGTATTTAATCTGGGACCCAGCTGACCACTTGTTACCATCCACATTGGAGTTTTGATAGACACAAGTCAGGTATATATAATGGTTTTAACTTTAGTTGGTTAGGGACCGTCCCAGATGGGTACACCGTGACGAGGTAGGACGGCTTCTTACCTTTTTGCAAAAATGTATATACTAAGTACCCTGTTATTAAGCACTTGCATTTTATTCATTATTATGCAGGGTATTTTTCATACCATTTTTCTCTTGGGTTTTTTCTTGTCTAAAGGCTGCCATTTACATGCTTGGAATGTGCATGTTTACTGTTTTTTTTGTTACAGCTCAGTTTTTTGGTGTTTTTCATTTGTGGAATTTGCAGCATCAGGAGGTCACATTCACTGAAATAAAAAGCTATTTAACTCCAAAACATCCTAACAGGCCAAGTTACGTGTTAACATAGGGACCCTTCTTTGATATGACCTTCACAATTCTTGCATTCATTGAACTTGTGAGTTTTTGGAGAGTTTCTGCTTGAATTTCTTTGCATGATGTCAGAATAGCCTCCCAGAGCTGCTGTTTTGATGTGAACTGCCTCCCACCATCATAGATCCTTTGCTAGATCATACTCCAAATGTTCTCTATAGGGTTGAGGTCAGGGGAAGATGGTAGCCACACCATGAGTTTATCTCCTTTTATGCCCATAACAGCCAATGACACAGAGGTATTTTTTGCAGCATGAGATGGTGCATTGTCATGCATGAAGATGATTTTACTCCTGAAGGCTTGTTTCTGCTTTTTGTACCATGGAAGAAAGTTGTCAGTCAGAAACTCTATATACTTTGCAGAGGTAATTTTCATACCTTTAGGAACCCTAAAGGGGCTTACCAGATGTCTCCCATGATTCTGGCTGAAAATATGAATCCTCCACCTCCTTGCTGACGTCGCAGCCTTGTTGGGACATGGTGGCAATGCACCAAACATCCACTACTCCATGCATCTGGACCATCTAGGGTTGCTCGACACTTATCAGTAAACAAGACTGTTTGAAAATTAGTCTTCATGTATGTCTGGGCCCACTGCAGCCGTTTCTGCTTGTGAACACTGAGTAAGGGTGGCCAAATAGTAGGTTTATGCACCACTGCAAGTCTTTGAAGGATCCTACACCTTGAGGTTCGAGGGACTCCAGAGGCACCAGCAGCTTCAAATATCTGTTTGCTTGTTTGTAATGGCTTTTTAGCAGCTGCTCTCTTAATCCGATGAACGTGCCTTGCAGAAACCTTCCTCATTCTGCCTTTATCAACACGAACACGTATGTGCTCTGAATCAGCCAAAAATCTCTTCACAGTACGATGATCACACTTACGTTTTCGTGAAATATCTAATGTTTTCATCCCTTGTCCAAGGCATTGCATTATTTGATGCTTTTCGGCAGCAAAGAGATCCTTTTTCCTTCCCGTGTTACTTGAAAACTGTGGCCTGCTTAATATTGTGGAACATCCAGTTTTCCTTTTTATTGGGCTCACCTGGCAAACTGATTATCACAGGTATCTGAGATTGATTTCAGTGATCCAAAGAACCCTGAGACACAATACCATCAATGAGTTTCACTGAAAAAAAAAAAAAAAAATGAATCGATATGACACTTAAATCTAATTTGCATAATACTTTGGAACATGGTGTAGGTGCAGAGGCATAGGAAGAATTCAGACAACACAGGGGCTGCAGTTTAACTTGTGCTTTACTCACTGGTTTGGAGTTGCTGCAACCCGGCTGGTGCTGGTCTTTACTAATCCCGTATTCCCTTTGTTCCAGTGTTGGTGTAGTGAACTGGGGAGCTTTACTTCCATGCATCCGTCTGTAGTTGGTGGGTCCCCGTGGCTTGGAGCATTTTTGGGGTCCCCTCCTGTTGTCTCTGTCCTGGCCCCTATGGCAGGCAGCTTGAACATCTCTTGGGTCGGACCTCTGTCCCCGTTCCCAGGTTCCCTCTCTGCTGTTGTGCCCTGGACACTAACATCGGTAAGGTCCTTGATGGTCCCATCACCAGGCAGAT
Organism: Anomaloglossus baeobatrachus; assembly: GCF_048569485.1. Taxonomy (NCBI): domain Eukaryota; kingdom Metazoa; phylum Chordata; class Amphibia; order Anura; family Aromobatidae; genus Anomaloglossus; species Anomaloglossus baeobatrachus. The sequence goes on from NC_134355.1 coordinate 261,284,198, forward strand.
TGTTATCAGGTGAGCCTGAAGCGTCTTCCTGAACTAGGGCTCTGTACCCCGTCGGTGCTCAGTCCAGTGAGAACTTGCAGCGTACTCTCCCTGGCAACTGTACTCCCTTTTGCTCAGTAGTCACTTTACACTTTCCATCAGCATGTTAACTTCTGACTGTTTATCTTTTCACTATCTGACAAGATGTCCATCGTCCGTCCACTCCACTAACTAGTCCCTCCTCCTCCCAGGTTTCTGACTAGTGAATTGGATGAGTCCCAACCAATAGCTGGCCATCCATCAGGTCCATCTCCAGCCTGTTACCCAGTCTGGGTAAAAGGTTGCGGTTTGTGTGTGTGTTGTGGTGTTACCAGCACTGGTCTTCCAGGAATCCGGGATTATATATAGTACCCTGTGACACTCAGGGGCGCCACATGACATGCAAAAATATATTGCAGAAAATAATATAATAGCCGACAATCAGCATGGATTCATGACAGATAAGTCATGTTGGGTTTCTATGGGAAGGTAAGTGCAAATCTAGATATTGGTAATGCAGCTGATGTTTATTATCTGAACTTTCCAAAGACATTTGATACTGTATCACATGACAGGCTTATAATGAAACTCCAGAAGCAATAACTAGGGGAAACTATATACAAATGGGTAAGGAATTGGCTAAAAGATGGGAAACAAAGATTATAGTCATAAATAGTACATTCTCTACATGGGCTACAGTCAGAAAGGGGGTACCGCAGGGATCTATGCTAGGACTGATTATTTTTAATCTCTTTATTAATGACCTTGTGGATGGGATTAATAGTAAAGTGTCAGTCTTTGCTGACAACACCAAACTATGTAGGATATTAAAACCTGACCTTGATAGTGTAATACTACAATACAATCTGGATAAGATGTCAGAATGGGCAGACACTTGGCAAATGAGATTTAATGTTCATAAATGTTAAGTATTGCACCTAGGATGGAGTAATCCTATAGCTGCGTATACATTAAATTGAAGTATAGTCGGGACTTCAAAATAGGAGAAAGGCTTGGGTATTCTAGTTACAAGTAAACTGAGCAGCAGCACTCAATGTCAAGCAGCAGCTACAAAAGCAAACAAGATTTTAAGATGTATAAAAAGAGAAAGAAAGCCATGATCCCAACGTGTTGTTGCAGTGGTATTAATCACTTGTAAGGCCAAATCTAGAATATGGGATCCAGCTTTGGGCTCCACATTTTAAAAAGCATATTCAGAAGTTAGAGTCAGTTCAAAGGCGGGTAACTAGATTATTTCAAGGAATAGAAAACCTCACATTTGATGACAGGTTGGGAAAGTTGTGCTTGTTTATATTAGAAAAAGACGTCTCAGAGGAGACTCATATATTTGTCTAAATACATGGTGGTCAAAATATAGGACGGGCGCATTTTGGGTGGAAGAAAGGTGATTTCTGAAAGCAATGACTAACCATCAGGATTTTCATATATAAACTAAAGCCAGTGTCATATTGGTTCTACCATGCTGATTCTAAACATACCTTTAGCTGTGAGATCAATTATATACTTTCTGAAATATAGGCAAGTAAAATTTGGGAAATGCACTGTTATTTGATGATAGATGCAATGGAATATCTAATAGGTGGGTCACGTTTTGCTATTTATTCACGCCCCTGTCTGCCTGCCTGTCCTTCCTCCGCCATGTCCTTCCTCCCTCCTTCCTCCCTCTGTAATAACAGAGACAAGGGGTGGAAGGACAGGAAGGAAAAATATTGGGAATATATAGAAGAGACCTGGGATCAGATTTCGGTCGAGACATGCTTGAATCTGAGAGCATTCACAGAAGGACTCAGGCAGTATTGAAAGCCAAAGGTGGATTTACAAAATACTAGCAAAATAATAAAAATTGAAATTCAGGTTTTTAGGAGCAAAACGTTTTTTCCCCCTATAAAAGGAAGCATATTGAATTTGTTAGAAGGTTTCTTCTATGGAATCTAAAAGTTGCATAATGTAGTAACAGTGATCATGCTTCTAGCAAATGTCACTTCCATGACGCTTGGTAGTGTTTTGCTGGAATCCTTGTTTTTTCTGTTGCGGAGGTAGCAGAGTTAAGACTTTTGGGCTGTGTATAACCCTGCCAATACCTGACAAGGACTGACATTTTCCTGTTTACACTATGCATTATCAGCAAGCTGTCAATCAGTGGTGATGGCGGGGTTTCACAGATGCTTGTCTGTAATGCACATGAGACCTAATCCTGTAGTGAAAATCTTTTAATGGCAAAACACTGATTGTATTAAAACAACGGCACCCACCTGATTAAGTGACACATCACTGGAATCAAGGTCTAAAACCCTACATTATGCTGCCCTCAGATTAAATAGCAATAACCTTTTGACAGATTCCCTTTAATCATGAGATTTACTGGAGGGGTGATTCAAATAGATCAGAAGAACAGTAGTCATTGGAATCCCAGGGGAAAACATGCAGCACTCTGCATGCAGTACTGCACATGCTGGGTTCCTGATGATCACGGTTTCTTTTTTATCCCAATTTACATTAAACTTTACATTTGAAAAATTCTCTACTTGAGAGAATTGTGACACCACCAATTTATCTACACATTGTCATTACATTTCTGTTATTTTTTTTTTTTTCAGCAATACAGTCATGGCCAAAAAGTGTCGGCACCCTTAAAATTCTCCTAGAAAATGTATTTCTCCCATAAAATTATTGCAGTTACATACAGTTAGGTCCAGAAATATTTGGACAGTGACACAATTTTCGCGAGTTGGGCTCTGCATGCCACCACATTGGATTTGAAATGAAACCTCTACAACAGAATTCAAGTGCAGATTGTAACGTTTAATTTGAAGGTTTGAACAAAAATATCTGATAGAAATTGTAGGAATTGTACACATTTCTTTACAAACACTCCACATTTTAGGAGGTCAAAAGTAATTGGACAAATAAACCAAACCCAAACAAAATATTTTTATTTTCAATATTTTGTTGCGAATCCTTTGGAGGCAATCACTGCCTTAAGTCTGGAACCCATGGACATCACCAAACGCTGGGTTTCCTCCTTCTTAATGCTTTGCCAGGCCTTTACAGCCGCAGCCTTCAGGTCTTGCTTGTTTGTGGGTCTTTCCGTCTTAAGTCTGGATTTGAGCAAGTGAAATGCATGCTCAATTGGGTTAAGATCTGGTGATTGACTTGGCCATTGCAGAATGTTCCACTTTTTCGCACTCATGAACTCCTGGGTAGCTTTGGCTGTATGCTTGGGGTCATTGTCCATCTGTACTATGAAGCGCCGTCCGATCAACTTTGCGGCATTTGGCTGAATCTGGGCTGAAAGTATATCCCGGTACACTTCAAAATTCATCCGGCTACTCTTGTCTGCTGTTATGTCATCAATAAACACAAGTGACCCAGTGCCATTGAAAGCCATGCATGCCCATGCCATCACGTTGCCTCCACCATGTTTTACAGAGGAGGTGGTGTGCCTTGGATCATGTGCCATTCCCTTTCTTCTCCAAACTTTTTTCTTCCCATCATTCTGGTACAGGTTGATCTTTGTCTCATCTGTCCATAGAATACTTTTCCAGAACTGAGCTGGCTTCATGAGGTGTTTTTCAGCAAATTTAACTCTGGCCTGTCTATTTTTGGAATTGATGAATGGTTTGCACCTAGATGTGAACCCTTTGTATTTACTTTCATGGAGTCTTCTCTTTACTGTTGACTTAGAGACAGATACACCTACTTCACTGAGAATGTTTTGGACTTCAGTTGATGTTGTGAACGGGTTCTTCTTCACCAAAGAAAGTATGCGGCGATCATCCACCACTGTTGTCATCCGTGGACGCCCAGGCCTTTTTGAGTTCCCAAGCTCACCAGTCAATTCCTTTTTTCTCAGAATGTACCCGACTGTTGATTTTGCTACTCCAAGCATGTCTGCTATCTCTCTGATGGATTTTTTCTTTTTTTTCAGCCTCAGGATGTTCTGCTTCACCTCAATTGAGAGTTCCTTAGGCCGCATGTTGTCTGGTCACAGCAACAGCTTCCAAATGCAAAACCACACACCTGTAATCAACCCCAGACCTTTTAACTACTTCATTGATTACAGGTTAACGAGGGAGACGCCTTCAGAGTTAATTGCAGCCCTTAGAGTCCCTTGTCCAATTACTTTTGGTCCCTTGAAAAAGAGGAGGCTATGCATTACAGAGCTATGATTCCTAAACCCTTTCTCCGATTTGGATGTGAAAACTCTCATATTGCAGCTGGGAGTGTGCACTTTCAGCCCATATTATATATATAATTGTATTTCTGAACATGTTTTTGTAAACAGGTAAAATAACAAAACTTGTGTCACTGTCCAAATATTTCTGGCCCTGACTGTATGTTTTGCTATACACATGTTTATTTCTTTTATGTGTATTTGAACAACACAAAAAAACACTGAGAAAAAAAGGCAAATTGGATATAATTTCACAAAAAACTTCAAAAGTGAGCTAGATAAAATTGTTAGCACCATTTCTAAATGGTGGATAAACGACTGTTTTAAGCATGTGATGCTCGTTCAAAATCATCTGTGGCAAGTAACAGATGTGGACAATAAGAAAATCACAATTGAAGCCAGATAAAAAGGGGAGCAGTTGACTCAATCTTTGCATTAAGTGTCTGTTTTAGCCACACTAAGCATGGAAAACAGAAAGAGGAGAAGAGAACTGTTTGTGGACCTGAGAACCAAAATTGTTGAAAATCATCGACTTTCCCAAGGTTTTACGTCCATTTCCAGAGATCTTCTTGATGTTACTTTGTTCATGGAGAGCAACATAATCTCCCTTTATGTGGACGCAGAGTAAAATTTATGAAATATTGCAATGCAGGATAGCCCGGAAGATGGAGAAGCAGCCTCAATCAAGGTCCAAAGAAATTAAAGCTGTCCTCCAGGCTAAGGGTGGATCAGTGTCAGTGCAAACTATCCATAGACATTTGAAAGAAATTAAACTTTATGGCAGGAGACACAAGAGAACCCCACTGCAGACACAGAGACATACAGTGAAAAGCAAAAGGGGTAACAATGTTTTCAATTTTTGACTTTCAGACTCCATATATCACTATACACTTCAACTTTGAGCCTGAGACAAGTTTAATATCATAGACAATCATCTTGGCTATCTCATGCATAAATTTGACTTGCAACTATTTACCATTTGTTTAGTTATGCAGAGACATTAAAAAGCGAGACTGCAGTTTGCCAAAATGAACATAAGTATGCCAAGATCCTTCTGGAAAGCATCTGGTGGACAAATGAGACCAAGATAGAGCTTTTTGGTAAAGCACATCATTCTACTTTTACCTAATATGAAATGAAGCCTACAAAGAAAGGAACACACTACATTCAATCAAATATGGTGGATGTTCAAAGATGTTTTGAGGATATTCTGCTGCCTCTGGCACTGGGTACCTTGACTGTGTGCAAGGCATCATGAAATTACTTGATTACAGGACTTTGAGTTGAGTTTGAGTTGCAATATAGTGCCCAGTGTTAGAAAGCTGGGTTTGTGTCCTTGGTCATGGGTCTTCCCTCAGGACAATGACTTCAAACTCTTCAAGAAGCACCCACAAATGGATGGAAAGAAAGCCTTCAGAGTACTGAAGTGGCCAGCAATGAGTTTTCATCTAAATCCCATAGAACACCTTCGAAGAGATCCAAAATTGGGAGAAGGCATCCTACAAATATGAGGTATCTGGAGCAGTTTGTAAAAGAAGAACAATTCCATTTGAGAGGTGTAAGATGCTTGTTGATGGGTATAGAAAGCCATTGATTGCAGTTATATATTCCAAAGAGTGTGCGACCAGATATTAAGTTGAGGGGGCCAACAATTTTAGCCAGACCATTTTAGGAGTTTTGTGTGAAATTATATCCAATTTACCTTTTTTCTGTTTTTTTGTGTTATTCCAATAAACAAAAAGGCATTAAACATGTGCATAACAAAACTTGTGCAATTACAATTATTATAATAATATTCTGGGAGATATACAGTACTTCATTTACTGGAAGAACTTAATGGGAGTCAACACTTTATGCCATTACTACATATATATATATATATATATATATATATATATATATATATAGTATTTTTCGCTTTATAAGACGCACTTTTATTCCCCCAAATTTTGGGGTGTGTATATATATATATATATATATATATATATATATATACACACTGCAGGGTCCGCTCTGGAGCGGTGCTGGGGGCAGGGAAAGCTGGGAGCGGCAGTGTTAGATCTCCTGCTCCCGCTCATATAATATGCACAGCCGCTGTCCAGCAGTGTGGTGCTGAAACTGCATCACGCTGAGGGGCTGGGGCAGCGGGGCATATTATATCTGCCTGTGCTCCCTTTGATCGCACATGATCCCCCCTGTGTTAGATATGGCCCACGTGCTGCTGCCCATAGTAAAATAAAAAAGCTTTACTTACCTCCAGCACTGATCTCCGGTCTCCTGCTGCTGTTGTCTGTGACAAGGCACGCAGAGAGGATATCACTCTGCCGTGCCGATGTGATACCAATGTGATATGACTGAAAGAATGTGTGATTAGATAGGAATCATAATCAAAAGATAGGAGTGATCCCAGATATTATTTGACCTATCAATAATTCAGTATCAAAGAGATGTCCTTTGGATAGCCAATTTCTATGACCAGGGAATACATAGATAATGAGGAAGTAACATTTACAGTTCCACTTACCGGAAACTTGTGGTTGGCTTAAAGACAGGTTTAAGGAAGCTTGCATATGAAATTTACGGCTCATTGCAATATTTCACTAACACTATGGTCAACTGTGGTCGGTCAGTTGTCAACTGGCAGGATGTACAAGTAAATGTGCAGGAAGCTGCTGGTGCCCACAGCAGTTTGTGGTCAAGTTACATGAACATGACTCAGCTGTCACATGCTGGTGACCATTTAAACACAACCTACAAAGTTTTCCTATAAAAATACAATATAAAAAAGCAAAAAAGAAAATATCATTACTTACAGCAAGATGGAATTGCAGCTGTATATTGCTCAGGCCAAAAGACTACTGCTACTCCAGCAGGATACAGCTAAACCCCCACTAGGTGGAGGCAACACAGGTGCAGGTGGGGCCATTCACACTCACTTCCAAATATGGAGGAGGTGATGGCTGGATGGTAAAACTGCACACTGGTGGCTTGCATAGAGCACTGTTCACACCAGCAGACGCACAGTCACAAACCCGCAGCCTATTAGGTGACGCCCATACTATTAGATCAGGCGGGCTGCCAAGCCGTACCCCCACTGTGCGCTACGTAGGGACAGAGGCTCTGATAGCAAGGCCTAACAGAAAGGGGCCTGGCTGTATCCTGTACAAAAAAGTTTTTGAGGTTTTTTGTTAGCGTTATGGCCATAAGACGTAAGCCTACAACCCTCGTCACGGGAACCTCATGCTTGTAGGTCCCTACACTATATATAATATAAAAAAGCAAAAAAGAAAATATCATTACTTACAGCAAGATGGAATTGCAGCTGTATATTGCTCAGGCCAAAAGACTACTGCTACTCCAGTAGGATACAGCTAAACCCCCACTAGGTGGAGGCAACACAGGTGCAGGTGGGGCCATTCACCTTTTGTGACTGTGCGTCTGCTGGTGTGAACAGTGCTCTATGCAAGCCACCAGTGTGCAGTTTTACCATCCAGCCGTCACCTCCTCCATATTTGGAAGTGAGTGTGAATGGCCCCACCTGCACCTGTGTTGCCTCCACCTAGTGGGGGTTTAGCTGTATCCTGCTGGAGTAGCAGTAGTCTTTTGGCCTGAGCAATATACAGCTGCAATTCCATCTTGCTGTAAGTAATGATATTTTCTTTTTTGCTTTTTTATATTATATATAGTGTAGGGACCTACAAGCATGAGGTTCCCGTGACGAGGGTTGTAGGCTTACGTCTTATGGCCATAACGCTAACAAAAAACCTCAAAAACTTTTTTGTACAGGATACAGCCAGGCCCCTTTCTGTTAGGCCTTGCTATCAGAGCCTCTGTCCCTACGTAGCGCACAGTGGGGGTACGGCTTGGCAGCCCGCCTGATCTAATAGTATGGGCGTCACCTAATAGGCTGCGGGTTTGTGACTGTGCGTCTGCTGGTGTGAACAGTGCTCTATGCAAGCCACCAGTGTGCAGTTTTACCATCCAGCCATCACCTCCTCCATATTTGGAAGTGAGTGTGAATGGCCCCACCTGCACCTGTGTTGCCTCCACCTAGTGGGGGTTTAGCTGTATCCTGCTGGAGTAGCAGTAGTCTTTTGGCCTGAGCAATATACAGCTGCAATTCCATCTTGCTGTAAGTAATGATATTTTCTTTTTTGCTTTTTTATATTATATATAGTGTAGGGACCTACAAGCATGAGGTTCCCGTGACGAGGGTTGTAGGCTTACGTCTTATGGCCATAACGCTAACAAAAAACCTCAAAAACTTTTTTGTACAGGATACAGCCAGGCCCCTTTCTGTTAGGCCTTGCTATCAGAGCCTCTGTCCCTACGTAGCGCACAGTGGGGGTACGGCTTGGCAGCCCGCCTGATCTAATAGTATGGGCGTCACCTAATAGGCTGCGGGTTTGTGACTGTGCGTCTGCTGGTGTGAACAGTGCTCTATGCAAGCCACCAGTGTGCAGTTTTACCATCCAGCCATCACCTCCTCCATATTTGGAAGTGAGTGTGAATGGCCCCACATGCACCTGTGTTGCCTCCACCTAGTGGGGGTTTAGCTGTATCCTGCTGGAGTAGCAGTAGTCTTTTGGCCTGAGCAATATACAGCTGCAATTCCATCTTGCTGTAAGTAATGATATTTTCTTTTTTGCTTTTTTATATTATATATAGTGTAGGGACCTACAAGCATGAGGTTCCCGTGACGAGGGTTGTAGGCTTACGTCTTATGGCCATAACGCTAACAAAAAACCTCAAAAACTTTTTTGTACAGGATACAGCCAGGCCCCTTTCTGTTAGGCCTTGCTATCAGAGCCTCTGTCCCTACGTAGCGCACAGTAGGGGTACGGCTTGGCAGCCCGCCTGATCTAATAGTATGGGCGTCACCTAATAGGCTGCGGGTTTGTGACTGTGCGTCTGCTGGTGTGAACAGTGCTCTATGCAAGCCACCAGTGTGCAGTTTTACCATCCAGCCATCACCTCCTCCATATTTGGAAGTGAGTGTGAATGGCCCCACCTGCACCTGTGTTGCCTCCACCTAGTGGGGGTTTAGCTGTATCCTGCTGGAGTAGCAGTAGTCTTTTGGCCTGAGCAATATACAGCTGCAATTCCATCTTGCTGTAAGTAATGATATTTTCTTTTTTGCTTTTTTATATTATATAAAGTGTAGGGACCTACAAGCATGAGGTTCCCGTGACGAGGGTTGTAGGCTTACGTCTTATGGCCATAACGCTAACAAAAAACCTCAAAAACTTTTTTGTACAGGATACAGCCAGGCCCCTTTCTGTTAGGCCTTGCTATCAGAGCCTCTGTCCCTACGTAGCGCACAGTGGGGGTACGGCTTGGCAGCCCGCCTGATCTAATAGTATGGGCGTCACCTAATAGGCTGCGGGTTTGTGACTGTGCGTCTGCTGGTGTGAACAGTGCTCTATGCAAGCCACCAGTGTGCAGTTTTACCATCCAGCCATCACCTCCTCCATATTTGGAAGTGAGTGTGAATGGCCCCACCTGCACCTGTGTTGCCTCCACCTAGTGGGGGTTTAGCTGTATCCTGCTGGAGTAGCAGTAGTCTTTTGGCCTGAGCAATATACAGCTGCAATTCCATCTTGCTGTAAGTAATGATATTTTCTTTTTTGCTTTTTTATATTATATATAGTGTAGGGACCTACAAGCATGAGGTTCCCGTGACGAGGGTTGTAGGCTTACGTCTTATGGCCATAACGCTAACAAAAAACCTCAAAAACTTTTTTGTACAGGATACAGCCAGGCCCCTTTCTGTTAGGCCTTGCTATTAGAGCCTCTGTCCCTACGTAGCGCACAGTGGGGGTACGGCTTGGCAGCCCGCCTGATCTAATAGTATGGGCGTCACCTAATAGGCTGCGGGTTTGTGACTGTGCGTCTGCTGGTGTGAACAGTGCTCTATGCAAGCCACCAGTGTGCAGTTTTACCATCCAGCCATCACCTCCTCCATATTTGGAAGTGAGTGTGAATGGCCCCACCTGCACCTGTGTTGCCTCCACCTAGTGGGGGTTTAGCTGTATCCTGCTGGAGTAGCAGTAGTCTTTTGGCCTGAGCAATATACAGCTGCAATTCCATCTTGCCTATAAAAATACACCGGACTCGCTTAATGTTAGGGGAAACCTTCCAGGACATTGAAGTGTACGTACGCACTGTTCCTGTGATGCAAGATGCCATGTTGTTTTCCTTATCATTAAATCGAGTTCCCTCCGATGTGAAAGGATTGCTACAACAAACGGTAATGTTGATGCATATTTCTGTTATTGTATAAGATTCTATGACTATAGTTCTAAATGCCTATGTACCATTAACTATTCATGTGCTATTAAAATAAATAGTATCTTGCTATAAAGAATATTAGTATTCGTGCCTGATTAGGATATCAGTGAGCGCTTCGTAAGTACGGGCTTTCAGCCCCCTTTTTAGTAGAATTTAGCAAGACATAAATTGGCGTAGTCGGCAGGATTACTTCTATAAGAATTAAATAATTTTAATTAAAAACATATATTTGGCAAAATTCCAGATATATTTTTTCAATCTTTTTGCATAGTTTCAAAATGTTCAGAAAACATAAGGATAATGTTAAGGAGGTTGTTGTGGAGATTCCCGGCTGGACTGAGACTCCCTACAATCTTATAGCACATGAATTGGTCAATTGTGGATTGGCAGAACAATGGCAGAATAAGCTCAAGGGTTGTGAAGCTACTGATGTTGTGAATGTATTCGGTAGTGTCCCTGTGAAAGCAGGTGATGTAGTGTCTTTAGCACGGCGCAAACAATGGCAGAATAAGCTTAAGGGTAGTGAAGCTACTGATGTTGTGAATGTATTCGGTAGTGTCCCTGTGAAAGCAGGTGATGTAGTGTCTTTAGCACGGCACAAACAATGGCAGGATAAGCTTAAGGGTAGTGAAGCTACTGATGTTGTGAATGTATTCGGTAGTGTCCCTGTGAAAGCAGGTGATGTAGTGTCTTTAGCACGGTGCAAACAATGGCAGGATAAGCTTAAGGGTAGTGAAGCTACTGATGTGAATGTATTCGGTAGTGTCCCTATGAAAGCAGGTGATGTAGTGTCTTTAGGACGGCGCATCTGGATTTTGGCAAGTGCATATAGTGTAATGCATGAGCGTAATCTAAAGATGCAGAAGAAAAGTTCCCAGATGGAACAAAAGATGATAGAATTAGGTTGCCTGAAAACAGTTCTGGAATGTAATACCAGACTGTTGAAGGATAAATTGGAACATTATCAGAATGTGGCAGAAAAAGCTGCCATAAAAATTGCTCAAAATAAGTACAAGAAAAGAAGAGGAAAGGTAAATAAAACCAAAATTGCTCAAAATAAGTACAAGAAAAGAAGAGGAAAAGTAAATAAAACCAAAGTACATAAAAGTATCGTCTCAGCTTCTATAAACTGGGATCCCGATACTTGGCATGGGGATGTGGGGGATTCATCTTCATCATCTGATGAGGAGGATTACCATAAAGGGAAGATTCAGGCTAACCCAGTAAGGAGGCGCCTAGAGAGGACAGAGAATGAGATCATCCGGGAACATGTCCGGGATGGTCAGGGGAATCTGCAATATGACGAAGATGGTAATGCCATCACAAATGAGAGAACAATTCCTCATGTAAAAAATCGAGTAACCATTGAAGATTACTCTCAGGGAGAAGTTGATAGCATTTTAACACAGTTTAGACAAAAACCAGGCGAAGGAGAAATTCCCTGGTTGGTCAGGGTGCACGATCTCGGAGGAGGTGGATTGCACTTTGACGCTGGAGACGTGACAAAATTTGTCACCATGTCTGGGGACCCAGTAATTCAGAGATCAATAAAAAATTATTTTGTTGATCATAATGAGCATGGTACTCAAAACTTAATCATGATCCTAGCCCATGCTTTTCTGGACAAATATCCATCAGAAGCAGACTTTCCTATCAATGGTAAACCTTGGTATACCTTAAAAGATGGTATGGAAAGGCTGAAGGAAGAAGCAATGAGGAATGCTCTTCCTCTTTTGGGAATGGATGATGATTATCTCCAGTACCCATTGACAGCCAGCATAAGAAATAGGCTGGTTAAACATGCTCCTCCAGCATACAAAACAGTTATTTTAACCTTAACTGTAGCGCTGACTGGAGAATCAATCGGTGTAGTTCTAGGGAGGATGAGGGAGTTACAGGATATGGGACAGTGGGATAAACCATCCCCTGGAGGCCATGTTGGTAACAGTAAGCCAAACAATCCTGATTGGAAAGAGAAATCAGTAGGGAAGGCCCCACGAGTGTCTCGCAAAGACATGTTCCAGGCTTTGCTTAAAGCCGGGATCAATAAGGAAAGGATTGATGGAAAGGAGACAGGAGAATTATGGAAGTTGTACAAACAGAAAGTTCTATCCACAAAGAAAGTGACCACTACAAATGTGGAAGGGGGCTCAAAAACCCCCAAGGTAAAGAAATCAGAGGGAAAAGGGGAAAAACCCCCAAAGAAAGTGTCTTGGGAAGATTTTCAGTCAGTTTATCCATGGGAAGAACTGTCTGCAGCCGTGGCCACAAAGGTCACGGAAGGAAGGGCTAATACACAGACTGAAGTCTGTGTAAATGAAAGTTCAGAAGGAAGTGATTTACCATAGGTAGCCAGCCAAGCCCCCTATTGATAAAAAGGGACGAACGTCCCTACGTCAATCTTAGCATACATGTTCAAAGAGTCCCAGCTTTGATTGACACGGGGGCAGAGGCTACCTTAATTCATGGAAACCCAGAAAAAATAAAAGGACCTCGAGTAAAAATTGCTGGACTAGGTGGTCAATTGATCACCGGGGTTCAGACACAGGTAGCTTTGAAGATAGGTAATTTACCTATCAAGAAGTACACGGTGCTGGTAGTTCCTATACCAGAATATAATTTGGGAATTGATATCCTAAAATGGATGACTCTTAATCTAACCGAAGGAAAATTCTCCTTTGGGGTTATGTCTTGTCATAAGGAAATGCAGATCTCACATTATATCAATGATATCATGATACAAGGACAAGATGAGCAAAGTGTGAAAGATCAATTGACAAAACTGGTTGCTCATATGTGGAGTAAAGGATGGGAAATCAGTGATGCCAAGGTTCAAGGACCGTCTCAGGTGGTAACATTTCTAGGGATTCAGTGGAACAAGGGGCACAGAGAGATCTTGCCCAATGCCAGACAGAAAATTATTAATTTTCCAGTCCCTAAATCCAAACAGGAGACTCAGTCTTATATTGGATTGTTTGATTTTTGGAGACAACATATCCCTCATTTGGGACAAATGTTGGCTCTTTTGTACAAAGTAATGAGGAAAAAATATGAGTTCCACTGGGGAGACGAACAGCAAAATGTGTTTGAGATGGTCAGGGAAGTGTGGTAAGACATTGAAGGGATTATTCAATCTACCAAGACCACTGTATTTCATGTCGATGCTCATGTCCCTACTAACTCACTTGAACGTTTGTTTAATTCAGAAGCAGATAAAGCAGCAGCCATCAGACAAGTCAGTCCAACAGTTGACAAGGCAAGGTACAGCTGTTTGGGCACACCAGAAAGAGCGACGCCTTATTCAGCAGGTTTAGACCTCAGTACATTGGAAACTGTCGTGGTACCCCCTGGTAAGGTAAAACCAATTTCAACAGGATTGGGTTGCCATACACCAAAGGATCATTATGGTCAAATAGCCACTCGTTCTAGCTTAGCGTTAAAAGGAGCCATAGTGGTGGGAGGGGTAATAGAGGCAGATCATCAGGGAGAAATCAAGGTACTGATGCTAAATTTGGGAAATGAACCTTTGATATTGATGAAACACCAGAAGGTGGCTCAGATGTTAATAATTCCAATAAACTTGTCTGAAATAAGAGAAGGAACTGCCCCAGCAGAATTAACAATACGGGGTACTAAAGGTTTTGGATCCTCTAATATTAAAAATGTAGGAGCAAAAATATGGATTCAAAACCTCCAAGGACCGCCCTCAGAGACAGCGGTAATAGCGGTCGGAAAAGATCGTACTTTCCTGATGAGACCAGGAGTGGGGAAGTGGGAATATGTCCCACAAGAAAAATATTATTTACGAGAATAATAGTGTATCTTTATTTGCAGATGGTGTTGTAAATAAGCGGAATCCATGGTATCGATTACTGGGAAGAGCTCGATAGTGAGGAGATGGAGAAATTCCTGTGTTTGATGTTTGCCTCTTTGGTCGTTGGATGGACAAGTCTACATCAGGAGGAACCTATGGCAAATAAATTTCTGATGCACCATCACATTTTCAACACAGATTGCTAAATCTGTACACATTCTTCGGTAACAGCCACCAGTATCCCTTATCTGGATGTCCCGGTATCGATGGAGGAAATCTTAAAGTGGAAAAGTTGTTCTGATCAGCTTGCTGATAAAGACACTTGAAATGTTCGTCTATAGAATACTACAGTACCCATTTCCATAGTGGGATGGATCAATCTTCCATGGTGGCAAGGCAATTTGAATGCAACAGTCACCAATTTGCAATATCTGTCTTTTAAGGGAGGAATTTGGGTACCAAGAAATAAGACTGGACTGACTAACCTGGAATTCATCCCTATAGAGAATATAAAAATAAGTTTTGGGACAGCTATAAATACTGTAGATGCTTTTAAACCCAGCTTAGTGGAAAGGACAATTCATGATATGTTATGGCCTTATGCCAATATGTTCATAAATGGGACTAGTGAAACCTGTAGTAACATATCGGGAAATGTAATGTGTAATGATTCCTTTGAATATCGAGCAAATGCCAAAACACATGATATTCAAGGGAGCTTTTCAGATAATATTGCTTTTAGTTTTAATATACTGTACAAAAGTAGTGAAAGTGATTATATTTGTGATTCAACGTTTATCTAAACAAACCAAGAAAACAAAATTTGTGGCAAACAATATTTCTTGGTCATGGTATGGTATATTCCGAGTGATCTTCTTCTAGTGGAATACTGATGATGGAAAATAATCCCTGGGATCAAGGACCGATTGTGATACCAATGTGATATGACTGAAAGAATGTGTGATTAGATAGGAATCATAATCAAAAGATAGGAGTGATCCCAGATATTATTTGACCTATCAATAATTCAGTATCAAAGAGATGTCCTTTGGATAACCAATTTCACTATGACCAAAGAATAAGATAATGAGGAAGTAACATTTACAGTTCCACTTACCGGAAACCTGTGGTTGGCTTAAAGACAGGTTTAAGGAAGCTTGCATATGAAATTTACGGCTCATTGCAATATTTCACTAACACTATGGTCAACTGTGGTCGGTCAGTTGTCAACTGGCAGGATGTACAAGTAAATGTGCAGGAAGCTGCTGGTGCCCACAGCAGTTTGTGGTCAAGTTACATGAACATGACTCAGCTGTCACATGCTGGTGACCATTTAAACACAACCTACAAAGTTTTCCTATAAAATTACACCGGACTCGCTTAATGTTAGGGGAAACCTTCCAGGACATTGAAGTGTACGCACTGCTCCTGTGATGCAAGATGCCATGTTGTTTCCTTTATCATTAAATCGAGTTCCCTCCGATGTGAAAGGATTGCTACAACAAACGGTAATGTTGATGCATATTTCTGTTATTGTATAAGATTCTATGACTATAGTTCTAAATGCCTATGTACAATTAACTATTCATGTGCTATTAAAATAAATAGTATCTTGCTATAAAGAATATTAGTATTCGTGCCTGATTAGGATATCAGTGAGCGCTTCGCAAGTACGGGCTTTCAGCCCCCTTTTTAGACAGCCAATCACATGACCGGCTGAAAGAACCAGGAAGTAAGGAAGCCGTAGCTCAACTGCGAGGTGGGAGACATGGAGGGACAGCGCTGAGAAGGTAAGGAAAGAGTGTTTTATTTTATTATGGGCAGCAGCCTGGGGGCATATCTAACACTGGGGAGATGTGCCATCTATAGGGGCCATGGGCAGCTGTATGGGGGCCATATCTAACAGGGGAGATGTGCCATCTATAGGGGCCATGGGCAGCTGTATGGGGGCCATATCAAACACAGGGGAGATGTGCCATCTATAGGGGCCATGGGCAGCACAGGGGGACGTGTCCCAGCACAAGGG
This sequence comes from Anomaloglossus baeobatrachus, assembly GCF_048569485.1. NCBI lineage: Eukaryota > Metazoa > Chordata > Amphibia > Anura > Aromobatidae > Anomaloglossus > Anomaloglossus baeobatrachus. The sequence continues at coordinate 261,300,542 of NC_134355.1, forward strand.
GGCTATATTCAATATAAGGGGGCCATATCCAGATTAAGGGGGGCTAATTTTAGGATGGGGGGCTATAAGGAACATATACCCTATATGATTTGTTAGACGGACACTGGCATTATAAGATGGACCCCATTTAACATTAAAAAAAAAATCTCTTTTCCTTCACCAAATTTGGGGGTGCGTCTTATAATCAGGTGCGTCTTATAAAGCGAAAAATACGGTATATATACATATACATACAGTCATATGAAAAAGTTTGGGCACCCCTATTAATGTTAACTTTTTTTCGTTATAACAATTTGGGTTTTTGAAACAGCTATTTCAGTTTCATATATCTAATAACTGATGGACTGAGTAATATTTCTGGATTGAAATGAGGTTTATTGTACTAACAGAAAATGTGCAATCCGCATATAAACAAAATTTGAACAGTGCAAAAGTATGGATACCCTTATCAATCTCTTGATTTGAACACTCGTAACTACTTTTTACTGACTTACTAAACCACTAAATTGGTTTTGTAACCTCATTGAGCTTTGAACTTCATAGGCAGGTGTATCCAATCATGAGAAAAGGTATTTAAGGTGGCCACTTGCAAGTTGTTCTCCTATTTGAATCTCCTATGAAGAGTGGCATCATGGGCTCCTCAAAACAACTCTCAAATGATCTGAAAACAAAGATTATTCAACATAGTTGTTCAGGGGAAGGATACAAAAAGTTGTCTCAGAGATTTAAACTGTCAGTTTCCACTGTGAGGAACATAGTAAGGAAATGGAAGAACACAGGTACAGTTCTTGTTAAGCCCAGAAGTGGCAGGCCAAGAAAAATATCAGAAAGGCAGAGAAGAATAATGGTGATAACAGTCAAGGACAATCCACAGACCACCTCCAAAGACCTGCAGCATCATCTTGCTGCAGATGGTGTCAATGTGCATCGGTCAACAATACAGTGCACGTTGCACAAGGAGAAGCTGTATGGGAGAGTGATGCAAAAGAAGCCGTTTCTGCAAGCACGCCACAAACCGAGGCGCCTGAGGTATGCAAAAGCACATTTGGACAAGCCAGTTACATTTTGGAAGAAGGTCCTGTGGACTGATGAAACAAAGATTGAGTTGTTTGGTCATACAAAAAGGCGTTATGCATGGAGGCAAAAAAACATGGCATTCCAAGAAAAGCACTTGCTACCCACAGTAAAATTTGGTGGAGGTTCCATCATGCTTTGGGGCTGTGTGGCCAATGCCGGCACTGGGAATCTTGTTAAAGTTGAGGGTCACATGGATTCAACTCAGTATCAGCAGATTCTTGACAATAATGTGCAAGAATTAGTGACGAAGTTGAAGTTACGCAGGGGATGGATATTTCAGCAAGACAATGATCCAAAACACCGCTCCAAATCTACTCAGGCATTCATGCAGAGGAACAATTACAATGTTCTAGAATGGCCATCCCAGTCCCCAGACCTGAATATCACTGAAAATCTGTGGGATGATTTGAAGCGTGCTGTCCATGCTCGGCGACCATCAAACTTAACTGAACTGGAATTGTTTTGTAAACAGGAATGGTCAAATATACCTTCATCCAGGATCCAGGAACTCATTAAAAGCTACAGGAAACGACTAGAGGCTGTTATTTTTCCAAAAGGAGGATCTACAAAATATTAATGTCACTTTTATGTTGAGGTGCCCATATTTATGCACCTGTCAAATTTTGTTTAAATGCGGATTGCACATTTTCTGTTAGTACAATAAACCTCATTGCAATCCATAAATATTACTCAGTCCATCAGTTATTAGATATATGAAACTGAAATAGCTGTTGCAAAAACCCAAATTGTTATAAAGAAAAAAGGTTAACATTAATAGGGGTGCCCAAACTTTTTCATATGACTGTATGTATATATATATATATATATAATAATAATAATAATAATAATAATAATAATAATATACAGTGCCTTGCGAAAGTATTTGGCCCCCTTGACTTTTTCAACCTTTTCCCACATTTTAGGCTTCAAACATAATGTTATGGTGAGGAATCAACAAGTGGGACACAATTGTGAAGTCTAACGAAATGTATTGCTTATTTTAAACTTTTTAAAAAAATAAATAACTGAAAATTGGGGCGTGCAATATTATTCGTCCCCTTTACTTTCAGTGCATCAAACTCACTCCAGAAGTTCATTGAGGATCTCTGAATGATCAATGTTGTCTTATTGATGATGATAAATATAAGCCACCTGTGTGTAATCAAGTCTCTGTTTCAATGCACCTGCTCTCTGTGTTCTGTTTAAAGCACAGAGAGCATCATGACGACCAAGGAACACAACAGGCAGGTCTGTGATACTGTTGTGGAGAAGTTTAAAGCCGGATTTCATTACAAAAAGATTTCCACATCTTTAAACATCCCGAGAAGCACTGTTCAAGCGATCATATTGAAATGGAAGGAGTATCATACCACTGCAAATCTACCAAGACCCGGCCGTCCATCCAAACTTTCATCACAAACAAGGAGAAGACTGATGAGAGATGCAGCCAAGAGGCCCATGATCACTCTGGATGAACTGCAGAGATCTAAAGCTGAGGTGGGAGAGTCTGTCCATAGGACAACTATCAGTCATACACTGCACAAATCTGGCCTTTATGGAAGAGTGGCACAAAGAAAGCCATTTCTCAAAGATATCCATAAAAAGTGTTGTTTAAAGTTTGCCACAAGCCTCCTGGGAGACACATCAAACATGTGGAAGAAGGTGCTCTGGTCAGATGAAACCAAAATTGAACTTTTTGGGCACAATGCCAAACGATATGTTTGGCGTAAAAGCAACACAGCTCATCACCCTGAACACACCATCCCCACTGTCAAACATGGTGTGGCAGCATAATAGTTTGGACCTGCTTTTCTTCAGCAGGGACAGAGAAGATGGTTAAAATTGATGGGAAGATTGATGGAGCCAAATACAGAACCATTCTTGAAGAAAACCTGTTGGAGTCTGCAAAAGACCTGAGATTGGGACGGAGATGTGTCTTTCAACAAGACAATGATCCAAAACATAAAGCAAAATCTGCAATGGAATGGTTCATAAATGAATCCAGGTGTTAGAATGTCCAGACCTGAATCCAATTGAGAATCTGTGGAAAGAGCAGAAAACTGCTGTTCACAAACGCTCTCCATCCAACCTCACTAAGCTCGAGCTATTTGCAAAAAGGAAAAATGGGCAAGAATTTCAGTCTCTCGAAGTGCAAAACTGATAGAGACATACCCCAAGCGACTTGCAGCTGTAATCGCAGCAAAAGGTGGCGCAACAAAGTATTAACTTAAAGGGGCCGAATAATATTGCACGCCCCAATTTTCAGTTTATTATTTTTTTTATAAAAGTTTAAAATAATCAATAAATTTTGTCCAACTTCACAATTGTGTCCCACTTGTTGTTGATTCTTCATCATAAAATAATTTTTTTTATCTTTACGTTTGAAGCCTGAAATGTGAGAAAAGGTTGAAAAATTCAAAGGGGCCGAATACTTTCGCAAGGCACTGTGTGTATATATATATATATATATATATATATATATATATAATCTATTCTTAATAATAATGATATCGCCCTACTTCATCGAGAATGAAAAGCAATTTATTGAAAGTTAAATTTTTAGTTTGCCAAATTGCTGCACATAGGTTCGTGAGCATGAACATGCAGCAACCATGGTCAATAAACAGTTAACAGAAATATTTCAAAAATAATAATGCACCTTTTATGAAAAAGGTAATTTAAATATGACTATAATGCAATGAGCCATACAATTATTAATTCACTGAGCTATTACTATATAAACTTCATTGTTCTTTTGTACTTTGTACCTAAGGAAGGAAGCAGAATTGTTCTGAATCACGTTGTTTTTTACATATCACACATTTGATATTTTCTTTAAGAATATTTGTATTTTATCTTAGGTTCAGTAACTATACAGTTCCTGCCTCCTTGTGTAAAGTTCATCTTTGAATTACAGTAGATGGCCGAGCTCAGAAGCTCTTACTATCTATACCAGCGCAGCCACTGAGACCAGTTATTAGCTGCAGTGATGGGAGCTGCCAA